>NC_092745.1:96450762-96765682 GCF_047496795.1 Chiloscyllium punctatum | reverse complement strand
GAAGCCCCTTTCACACTTCTTTGCAGCTCTTCACTTTTTTTCCTCCAGCAACCCTGCACCCCCCTCCCCCACCCCCGCCTCTTATTTGTAAATCCTTTCTCCCTCCCTTTGCAGCCCCTTTGAGAGCATTGGCAATTGTCCAGGATGCTAGTTCTCCTGTTTTTTTTGCCACCAAGCTATTTTGAATTTAACGTATCTTTTTCAATCCAACATATTGAGTGACACTGATTAAGGTAATTCAACTTCTAGAACCAATTTGTTCCAAACTCCACTCAGAAATATGTGGTGCAGAATACCCATTAGCAGTCATCCTAAAAAAGGTGCATAAGATCTGAAAAGAAACATGTACATTTAAATCATTCAAAGTCTTGTAGAATCATTACAGCACTGAAGGACTGCTCCTCGGATGCTGCCTGAACTGCTGTGTTCTTCCAGCACCACTAATCCAGAACAGCACTGAAGGAGGCCATTCAACTGATTGTGTTCATTTTTCCCTTCCCCTGGAGCAATTCATATGTTTCCACTCCTTCACTCTTCCTCCATATCCCTAAACATTCCTCTTCTTTAGATATTTTGAATATTTAGAAGGTGTAAAAGACTTACGGCACAGAAGACCAATCTGCCTGTCATATCTGTGCCAAAATGAGCCAGCCTAATTCTATGATAGAGCAATACGTCCAAGTCCCTAAAGGTTAAGGGACTTCAGCAGCATGTTTGGAGACCTTTCAAATAAGGTGAGTCTTTCTGCCTCCACTACCCACTCAGGTAGTAAGCTCCAGACATCTATCAACTCTGGGTAACTCTCCAATTCTTCTATCAGTCTGTTCACCCTAGTTGCTCACTCCTCTGTTAGGGAAATTATGATATTTTCATACATTCTATCCATTTGTACATTTCAACTGGATTCGTAGAAAGTCCAAATGGCTTTACTTATGGGAAATCATGTCTCATAAACTTGATTGAGTTTTTTGAAGAAGTAACAATGAAGATTGATGAGGGCAGAGCAGTAGATGTGATCTTTATATACTTCAGTAAGGTGTTCAACAAGGTTCCCAATGGGAGACTGATTAGTAAGGTTAGATCTCATGGAATACAGGGAGATCTAGCCATTTGGACAAGAACTGGCTCAAATGTAGAAGACAAAGGATGGTGATGGAGGGTTGTTTTTCAGACTGAAGGCCTGTGACCAGTGGAATGCCACAAGGATTGGTGCTGGGCCCTCTACTTTTTGTCATTTACATAAATGATTTGGATGCGAGCATAAGAGGTAAAGTTAGTAAATTTGCAGATGACACCAAAATTGGAGGTGTAGTGGACAGCGAAGAGGGTTACCTCAGATTACAACAGGATCAGGACCAGATGGGCCAATGGGCTGAGAAGTGGCAGATGGAGTTTAATTCAGATAAATGCGAGGTGCTGCGTTTTGGGAAAGCAAATCTTAGCAGGACTTATACACTTAAGGGTAAGGTCCTAGGGAGTGTTGCTGAACAAAGTGACCTTGGAGTGCAGGTTCATAGCTCCTTGAAAGTGGAGTCGCATGTAGATAGGATAGTGAAGAAGGCATTTGGTATGCTTTCCTTTATTGGTCAGAGTCAGAGTATTGAGTATAGGAGTTGGGAGGTCATATTGCGGCTGTACAGGACATTGGTTAGGCCACTGTTGGAATATTGCATGTAATTCTGGTCTCCTTCCTATCAGAAAGATGTTGTGAAACTTGAAAGGGTTCAGAAAATATTTACAAGGATGTTGCCAGGATTGGAGTACCTGAGCTACAGGGAGAAGCTGAACAGGCTGGCGCTGTTTTCCCTGGAGCGTCTGAGGCTGAGGGGTGACCTTATAGAGGTTTACAAAATTATGAGGGGCATGGATAGGATAAATAGGCAAAGTCTTTTCCCTGGAGTCGGGGAGACCAGAACTAGAGGGCATAGGTTTAGGGTGAGAGGGGCAAGATACAAAAGAGACCTAAGGGGCAACTTGTATGGAATGAGCTGCCAGAGGATGTGGTGGAGGCTGGTACAATTGCAACATTTAAGAGGCATTTGGATGGGTATATGAATAGGAAGGGATTGGAGGGCTATGGGCCGGGCGCTGGCAGGTGGGACTAGATTGGGTTGGGATATCTGGTCGGCATGGACAGGTTGAACTGAAGGGTCTGTTTCCATGCTATACATCTCTATGACTATGACTAAGTAACAGAGAGGATTGATGAGGGCGGAGTAGTACATGTGATCTATATGGACTTCAGTGAGGCGTTCGACAAGGTTCCCCATGGGAGACTGGTGAGTAAGGTTAGATCTCATGGAATACAGGGAGAACTTGCCATTTGGATACAGAACTGGCCCAAAACTAGAAGACAGAGGGCACTGGTGGTGTTGGAGGGTTGTTTTTCAGACTGGAGCTCTATGACCGGTGGAGTTCCACAAGGATCAGTGCTGGGTCCACTACTTTTCATCATTTATATAAATGATTTGGATGTGATCATATGAGGTATAGTTAGTAAGTTTGCAGATGACACCAAAATTGGAGATGTAGTGAATAGCGAAGAAGGTTGACAACAGGATCTTGATCAGATGGGCCAATGGGCTGAGAAGTGGCAGATGGAGTTTAATTTAGATAAACGTGAGGTGCTGCATTTTGGGTCAGCAAATCTTAGCAGGACTTATACACTTAATGGTAAGGTCCTTGGGAGTGTTGCTGAACAAAGAGACCTTGGAGTGCAGGTTCATAGCTCTCTGAAAGTGCAGTCACAGGTAGATAGAATAGTGAAGAAGGTGTTTGGTATGCTTTCCTTTATTGGACAGAGCATTGAGTATCGGAATTGGGAGGTCATGTTGCGGCTGTGCAGGACATTGGTTAGGCCACTGTTGGAATATTGCATGCAATTCTGGTCTCCTTTCTATCAGAAAGATGTTGTGAAACTTGAAAGGGTTCAGAAAAGATTTACAAGGATGTTGCCAGGGTTGGAGGATCTGAGCTGTAGGCTAGCGCTATTTTCCTTGGAGCGTCGGAGGCTGAGGGGTGACCTTTATAGAGGATTATAAAATCATGAGGGGCATGGATAAGATAAATAGTCAAAGTTTTTTCCTTGGGGTGGGGGAGTCCAGAACTAGAGGGCATAGGTTTAGGGTGAGAGGGGAAAGATATAAAAGAGACCGAAGGAGCAACTTTTTCATGCAGAGGAATGTATGGAAAGAACTGCCAGAGGAAGTGGTGGAGGATTGTACAAAACATTTAAAAGGCATCTGGATGGGTATATGAATAGGATGGGTTTGGAGGGATATGGGCCAGGTGCTGGCAGGTGAGACTAGATTGGGTTGGGATATCTGTTCGGCATGAATGAGTTGGACCAAAGGATCTGTTTCCGTGCTGTACATGTTTATGACAACATGAATCCCCTGATTAGGCCAGAGTAACAGACTCAATCAGGGAGCCCTTGCTAACATATAAAAGAGGGTGAATGTCTCTTACAAAAAGCAGTTATTTCAGTTAGCATTTATTGTAGTAAAAGACTCTGGTCCAAGCCTGAGCAGGCAATATTGTTTCTGAGAGATTCACCTAGATTGGCTCAACATTTTTCAATTCGAAATGGCTGCCTGAGTGAAATCCTAACTAAATACCCGGAAATCTTCATGGAAAGTCTGAGGACAATCAGAGGAGCCAAGGCCACATTACATGTTGAGATTAGAGTGGTGCTAGAAAAGCACAGGAGTTCAGGCAGCATCCGAGGAGCAGGAAAATCGACCTTTTGGGTAAAAGCCCTTTGATTTTCCTGCTTAACTAATTTAATCTTGACTCTGATCTCCAGCATCGGCAGTCCTCACTTTCGCCACATTACATATGGACCAGGAAGTAATTCCATGATTCCACAAGGCCCACCCTGTGTAATTTGACTTACAGGCAAAAGGAGAAGCAGAAATCAGAAAGCTGGAAAGTGAAAGAATCATGGACTAGTCCAATTCACAGAATGGTCAGCACCAGTTGTACTGATTTTTGAAGCCTGATGGGTCGGTTTGCCTTTGTGGCAAATTTTAAACAAATACTAAGTCTTCACTTCTGGTTATTTGATTTGATTTATTGTTGTCAAATGTACTGAGGTACAATGGAAGTATTGTTTTACATGCTCAACAGACAGATCATGGAATACAAAATGCATCAGGTCGCAGAATAGAGTGTTACAGCTGCAGAAAGGGTGCAGAGAGAGATCAACGTTAACATTTAAGAGATCCATGCAAAAGTCTGAAAACAACAACAGAGAAGCTATTTTTGAATCTCCTTGTATGTGTATTTTTAATGTTTTTAAGGCAGAGAGGCATTTTTGAACAGTAAAAGGTCAGGTATGTCTCAGATTGAATCTACAGGATTCTTAAGGGGGAGGAAGAGCAGTCAGAAGTCTTGGTACGCATCAGTACCAATGATATAGGTAAGGAAAGGAAGGAGGACCTGAAAAGAGAATATAGGGAGTTAGATTGGAAGCTAGAAGGCAGGATGAGCAGAGTAGTAATTTCAGAGTTAAAGATCACACAACATCAGGTTATAGTCCAACAGGTTTATTTAGAAGCACTAGCTTTTGAAGCGCTGGTCTTTTATCAACCACCTGATGAAGGAGCAGTGCTCCGAAAGCTACTGCTTCCAAATAAACCTGTTGGACTATAACCTGATGTTGTGTGACTTTTAACTTTGTACACCCCAGTCCAAAACTGGCACCTTCAAATCATAAATAGTAATTTCAGGATTGCTACCAGTGCCATGTGCTAATGAGACTAGGAATAGAGAGCGAGTGCAGATGAACACATGGCTGCAGGGCTGGTGGTGGAGGGAGGGCTTCAGATATACGGATCATTGGGATACCTTCTGGGGAAGGTGGGACCTGTACAGGAAGGACGGCTTGCACCTGAACTGGAATATCCTGGGCAGGAGGTTTGTTAGAGCTCTTTGGGAGGGTTTAAACAAGATTGGCATCAGGTTGGGAATCTGAGCTATGGATCAGATAATGGAGTAGGTAGTGAACAGCCAGATACAGCATATAGAGAGTCTGTGAGGAGGGATAGGCACTTGATAGGGCAAAGATGCAGTCAGTGTGATGGGTTAAAGTGTGACTATTTTAATGCAAGAAGTATCAGGAATAAGGGTGACGAACTCAGAGCATGGATCTGTACTTGGAACTATAATGTTGTGGCCATTATGGAAACGGGATTTCACAGGGACAGGAACGTTCGTTGGAAGTTCTAGGGTTTAAATGTTTCAAAAGGAATAGGGGTGAAGGTAAAAGAGGTGGAGGAGTGGCATTGCTAATAAGGGATAATGTCACAGCTGCAGAAAGGGAGGTTGTCAGGGAGGGTTTGTCTACAGAGTCGGCATGGGTGAAAATCAGAAACAGGAAAGGAGTAGTCACTTTATTGGGAATTTTGTACAGCCACCCTAACAGCAACAGAGCCTCTGAGGAGCAGATTGGGAGACAGATTTTGGAAAAGTGCAGAAGTGACAGGATTGTTATCATAGGTGACTTCAATTTCCCTAATATTGGTGGAATCTCCTTAATTCAGATAGTTCAGGTAGAGTAGTTCTTGTCAGGTGTGTCCAGGAAGTGTTCCTGACTCAATATGTAGATAGGACGACTAGAGGGGAGGCCATATTGGATTTGGTGCTTCGCAATGAACCATGCTAGGTGTTGGTGTTTTGGTGATGGTGATGACAACTCCCTGACCTTTACTATGTGCACAGAGAGGGATAGGAGCAGATTGTATGGGAAAGGGGAGGGGGAGTTTCGATGCTATTAGGCAGGATCTGGAACTCTTAAATTGGGAACAGATGTTCTCAGCGAAATGTACGACAGAAATGTGAAGGCTGTTTAGGAAGCACTCACTGATAGTACTGGACAGGTTTGTCCCACTGAGGCAAGGAAGGGATGGTAGATTGAAAGAATCTTAGCTGACCAGGGATGTGGAGCATCTAGTCAAGTGAAAGAAGCAAGTTTACTTAAAGTTGTGGAGGCAAGGATCAGACAGGGCTTTAGAGTGTTACTAGATAGCCAGGAAAGAACTGAAGATTGGACTTAGGAGAGCTAGAAGGGGCATGAGAAAGCTTTAGTGCGTAGGATAATGGAAAGCCTAAGGCATTCTATATTTGTAAGGAACAAGAGGATGGCCAGAGTGAGGGTAGGGTTGATAAGGGATAGTGGATGGAACGTGTGCCTGGAATCGGAGGAAGTAGGGGAGGTCCTTAATGAATACTTGCTTCAGTATTCACTACTGAGAAGTACCCTTACGTTGCTGAGGTCAGTGTGAAACAGACTGGTCGATGTTAGCAAGGAGGAAGTGCTGAAAAGTTTGAAAACCATAAGGATAGATGAGACCCCTAGGCCAGAAGGGATATACCCTAGCTTACTACAGGGAGCGAGGGAAGAGATTGCTTCACCTTTAGTGATATGTGTCCTCATTGTCAACTGGAGTAGTGCCAGATGATTGGAAGATGGCAAATGTTATTCCCTTGTTCAAGAAAGGGAACAGGATTTAACCCTGGGAATTACAGGCCAGTCAGTTTTACATCACTGGTGGGCAAAGTATTGGAGAGGATTCTAAATGATTTATGATTACTTGTAAAATCATAGTTTGATTAGAAATAGTCAGCATGGCTTGGTGAGGGGCAGGTCATGCCTCACAAACCTTATTGAGCTTTTTGAGGATGTGACAAAGCATGTTGATGAAGATAGAGCAGTGGATGTGGTGTACATGGATTTCAGCAAGGCGTTTGATAAGGTTCACCATGGTAGGCTCATTCATAAAGTAAGGAGGCATAGGATACATTGAAATCGGGCTATCTGGATACAGAATTGGCTAGTGGTGGTAGATGCAAAATATTCAACCCAGTTCGGTGATCAGCGGTGTTCTACAGGGATTGGTTCTTTGTGATTTTTATATATGACTTGTATGAGGAAGTGGATGGATGGGTTGGTAAGTTTGCCGATGACATGAAGGTTGATGGAGTTGTGGATAGTGTGGAGGGCTGTCGTAAATTGCAATGGGATATTGACGGGCTGCATAACTGGGCTCATAAGTGGCAGATGGCGTTCAACCTGGAAAAGTGTGAAGTGATTCACTTTAGAAGGTTGAATTTGAATGCAGAATACAGGGTTCAAGGTAATATTCTTGGCAGTGTAGAGGAACAGAGGGATCTTGGGGTCCACATCCATAAATCCCTCAAAGTTGCCACCCAAGTTGATAGGGTTGTGAAGAAGGCATATGTTGTGTTGGCTTTCATTAACAGAGGGATTGAGTTTAAGAACTGAGGTTATGCTGCAACTCTATGGAGCCCTGGTTAGTCCGTATTTCGAATATTGTGTTCAGTTCTGGTCACTTCATTATAGGAAGGATGTGGAAGCGTTAGAGAGGGTGCAGAGTAGATTTATCAGGATGCTGCCTGGACTGGAGGGTATGTCTTATGAAGAGTGGTTGAGGGAGCTAGGGCTTTTCTCATTGGAGCGAAGAAGGATTAGTGGTGACTTGATAGAGGTGTACAAGATGTTGAGAGGCATAGATAGAGTAAATAGTTAAGAGACTTCTTTTCCATGGCAGAAATGGCTAACACAAGGGGGCATAATTTTAAGGTAATTGGAGGAAGGTTGAGAGGAGATGCCAGTGGTAGGTTCTTTATAGAGTGTGGTGGTAGAGGCAGAGACATTAGAGACATTTAAGTGACTCTTGTTTAGGCACATGGAATATAGTATAATGAAGGGTGTGTAGGTTAGTCTGATCTTAAAATAGGATAAAAGGCCAGCACAACATAGAGGCTGAAGGGCCTGTACTGTACTTTGCTATGTTCTATCACATTTCTTAGCACCAACTATAACTGTAATGTATTTCATTATAATGTTATGTTGGTTTTTTATTAAAAATATAATGGGGACCAAAGCCTGTTGTGTTAAGATAAATATGTTTTGGAGCAGTTCTGATGAAGGATCAGCGGACTTGAAATGTGAACTTTGTTTTCTTCCCTAATATCTACCAGACCTGCTAAGTTTCTCCAGAAATTTGTTTTTACTGCAGAATGTACATAGTTACAAAATTCACTGACAATATCAGCAATTCAGGCAATATCTGCAAACAAAGAAATTAGCATTACATGCCAATGACCTCGAGCAAGTTCATCCACCTGAAACACATAACCCTGCACCTCCACATAGATACAGACCTACGATTTCAATTTTTTTTTGTGTTTAATTAGGTTTTCAGTATGTACAGAGTTTTGCTTTTGGTAATATAGAAAAGAAATTGGAAGCTTAATTGTTTTTATTCAGTATTTCTTAATGTCGGAGAACTGTGCTCAATGTTGATTACAATGATTACTATTCAAATAAATTTGTGCTTACTTATGTCACTTTTTTTGCCAAACCTTGTGAAAACTAAAATCTTATTCCATTGCTGAGAAAGTGCACTATTGCAACTGCTGTCATTTAGACAAGGGTGAAGCCCCATTTAGTATCTTTCAGATCTTGTGGCGTAACTCAGAGCAGGGAGTTCTGGGATGTCTTGGCCAATACAAACTGCTTGATGCATTTCCTTTATTATGACGGTGAATATATTTTCAAAAAGAAGTGTTCCTTTGGCTGTTTAAAATAAAATACTTTGGGATGTCTTCAGGTTGTGAAAAATTTCATTTTTTTCCCTCATAGATTCTGAGAGAATTGATGAGTAAGTATCAATTGCAACTTTTGGATTCTAACAAGTCAGTTCATGAACGAGAATATACTGAACAAGAGCTTACACACATCAGGTGAGTAAATACTATAACTAACATATAAAGCTCTGAAGCTTTGCTGAATGTTGCATTGTTAAACTTTGCAGATAGATTTGATAAGTGACCAAGATCTTTATGCACATTTCTACAAAAGTATAAGTTTTGTTCTTGGCTCCTACTGTCTGTGATTCCAGCCTCTATGATACATACCGGTTTGGAAAAAAAAAATCCTCACTTGCAACTTTATAGGTGAAATATTCTGTGATCTTAAAGCTAAGTGACTGCCATTCTATCATCACGTGTAGAGTCATAGTGATGTACAGCGCAGAAACAGACCCTTTGGTCCAACTCATCCATGCCAAACAGATATCCTAACCTAGTCTAGTCCTATTGGCCAGCATTTGGCCTATATCCTTCTAAAGCTTTCCTATTCACGTACCCATCCAGATGCCTTTTAAATGTTGAAATTGTACCAGCCTCCACTTCCTCGGGCAGCTCATTCCATACATGCACCACCGTTTGCATGAAAAAGTTGCCCCTTAGATCCCTTTTTAAATTTTTCCCCTCTCACCCTATACCTGTGCCCTCTCAATCTGGACTCCCTCTACTCAGAGAAAAGACCTTTTCTATATTTACCCTATCCATGCCCCTCATGACTTCATAAACCTCTCAACCTCCAATGCTCCAGAGAAAGCAGACCCAGCCCATTCAGCCTCTCCCTATAGCTCCAGCCCTGGCAACATCCTTGTAAATCTTTCCTGGACCCTTTCAAGTTTTACAGCATCCTTCCTATATCAGGGACACCAGAATTGCAGTGTTCCAAAAGTGGCCTAACTACTGTCCTTTTCAGCCGCAACAAGACCTCCCAATTCCTGTACTCAATGCTCAGACCAATAAAGCAAAGCATATCAAACGCCATCTTCACTACCCCATCTACCTGCAACTCTATTTTCAAGAAACTATGAATCTGCACTCCAAGGTCTCTTTGTTCAACAAAACTCCCCAGAACCTTACCATTAAGTGCACAAGTCCTGCCGTGATTTGCCTTTCCAAAAATGCAGCACCTCACATTTATCTAAAAATTCACCTCCCTCTTCTCAGCCCATTGGCCCATCTGATCAAGATCCCATTGTACTCTGACATAACCTTCTTTGCTGTCCACAACACCTCCAATTTTGGTATCATCTGCAATCTTACTAACCATACCTCCTATTTTCACATCCAAATATTTTATATAAAATACAAAAAGCGGTGCACCCAGCACTGATCTTTGTGGCACACTATGGTTGCAGGCCTCCAGCATGAAAAGGAACCCTCCACTTCCTCCCTGTGTTTTCTACCTCAAGCTCATTTTATATCTAAATAGCTAGTCCCCCCTCTATGCCGTGTGATGTAATCTTGTTAACCAGTCTACTATGGAGGAACCTTGTCAAATGCCTTACTGTAGTCCATATAGATGACATCCATTGCTTTGCCCTTAAATCCTTTGTTACTTCTTCAAAGAAAAACCTCAGTTAATGAAACCCAATTTCTCTCACACAAAGGTATGTTGACTATCCCTAAGCAATCCTTGCCTTTCCAAATAAATGTAAATCCTGTCCCTCAGGATTTCCTCCAACAACTTGCCCACCACCAATGTCAGGCTCACAGGTCTATAGTTTTCAGGCTTTTCCTTACCACCTTTATTAAATAGATGTGGGTATTGTTAACAAGGCATGCACTTCTTGCACATTCCTATTTGTCCTTAAGAAGGTGCTGGATTTTAGATTCCTTTTTAAATCATGTGGTGATTACATTGTGTAAGGAGTTTTGGGATTTTGATTTAGCAATGCAGGAAAGATATTATGTCCAAGTAGGGTGGTATGTGATTTGGACATGATAACATTCCCATGTACAGTCTGATCTAGGTGATAAGATGTGAAGAAGAAATTGGTCTTGAATTACTACAGAGTAGCCTGGAGCTAGTGCAGCCCTTGAACTACATGGCCTTCTAGGATGCAGTGTTATTCAGAGACTGGAACTTGACTTGATTTATCATAAATTAAGATTTATATACAGTATTTTCATCGCAATCACTTCCATCTATACAAAAGTTTCTGTAATAGCTGTAGGATAGTCACTGAAGAGATAAATCTGAATGAAGAGTTTACTGCAACTACAATAATACTTAATTTATTGTTAATTCTGAGGTAAAATTCTTTGTAGATCCACGGTTGCAGGCTTGAAGGAACAACTGAGAAACATCAATCTAGCTGATAACCAGAGAAGTACACCATCAAAACCAGGTGTGTGTATAAATACCTACTTAACATTACAACTACCCTCTCCCTTGATTGTAACTGTTCAAGAGAGTTCTTATTAACCCTCTCAAGTACTGTCCTCTTTCCTTTTTAAAATCCTATCACCAACTGTGACCTGGAATACGATTAACCCTTCAAAAATCCTTTAGACTCCAAATCCTTGAGCATGTGGTCATATTAAAATCCTCATTGGATAGATTTAAAATGGACCTCAAGACCAATTATTCTTTTCTTCCCTCCATAACTAAAATGACATTAATCACATCCACCATCTCTATGACTAACTTGTAATGAAGCTCAGACTGTTAATACATGAAGAAATTCAAAACACCTAAAATAAATTGTCTCAAAATTATTTTTCTAATATAATGTAAAACTTTTATTATTAAAATAATGTAAACACCAGCTTTATACTATAATTTGTCAAGACTTTCATCCAAGAAATTTGTAGAATAGGAGCCCTTTTGAGTCAGCTCCTCCATGCAATATGATTATTGCTGATCATTCAACTCAGTGCTCTGTTCTCCCTTTCTGTACATGTCCTTTGATCCCTTTAGCCCTAAAAGTTATAACTAACTCCTTGAAAACATGTAATATTTTGACATCAACTATAGCAGAGCATTCCACAGGCTCACCACTCTCTGGTTGAAGAAATGTCTCATCTCAATGCTAAATAGTTTCCTTAGACTGTGATCTTTGATTCTGGAATCCCTGGTTATAAGGAATGCCCTTATTGTATTTGCTTGTTTGGTCCTGTTAAAATTTTGTACACTTCTACAAGATTTTGACAATCTTCTAAAATTGTGAATGTAGTCCTAACCAATTCAATCTCTCTTCATATGTCAGGAATCAGTCTGGTAAATCTTCATTGCACTCCCTTCATTGCCAGAATATCCTTCATCGGAGACCAAACTGCACACAGTACTCTAGGTGTGGTCTCACCAAAGCCCAGGCAATTGCAGCAATACATCGCTGCCCTGTAAACTAGCCCATGGCTACGAAGACCAACATACCCATTTGCCTTCATCACTGGCTGTTGCACCTGCATGTTTATTTCAGCAACTGGTATACAAGGACATCCAGGTTGTTATACCTCGCGTTTTCCCAATCTGTTGCCATTCGGATGATTTTCCTTTTTGTTTTTGCCAAATTGAAATTGACAGTTCATTCACCTTTGAATGAAATTAAGTACACCATAGCTCTCTGGAATTCATTGTGAATTCTCTTCAGTTCCAGTTATTCTCAGATGCTAAGTTTCATGGGAATCCTTAGCATTCGCCTAAAAGACCCTCCCATCTTTTCTTCAAAACCTCAGTTGTGAATTTCTCAGCTACATGATTTAAAAATCATGAACAACACAGATCCTAATAGTCTACATGCTCTTTATTCTGGCTTTAAGCAGACACATTGCTTCTTCCAAGTCTGTCCTTGCAGCTGCTAATAGATTTGTCTTTTGCTCCCTCCCTACCTCTGCCTGTTTCTTTTGAAAATCATGACCGAAAAAAATTCAACATAATGGGTACCCACCTTGTACAGCTTAACGCTATAGCCACAAGGCAAACAAGGGATGTTCTCAAATAGAAATGCATGTCAATTACCTTTTTTATTTCTAATGGAACCCTTTGATTCTATGAACCATGTGAATAATGTACATGTGTAATAGAGTTAAATGACTCTCTCCTGACTTGCTTCAGTTAGAAAACCCTTTGTACAAGAGCTGATTTTTATTATCTTTGATCTGTAAACCATAAGTAATTTAAGTCTTAGAAATTACTCCAGACTTCCTGTTCAAATAAAAGCTCAGATGGGTCATCCATTGTTGTCACTTCTAACTGGGACCATATTAAATAAACAGAGTAACCTTGAAATTGTAATTACTGCAAATTCAATTCCTGGTAGTTACTTTCCAAAACACTAATTTTGAAATCAGATTCGCAATACTGTGGCACATCCTCATCCTTTAACCAATCTTTAGCCTTTGACGCGTTGGCTATGCCATCTCCTCTTGATAGAATGAAATGTTGAATGATTAGGGGAAAATAATTTCACTCTGGCCTTTGGGGTGGCTCCATTAGTGAAGCTTTAAGGACCTTCCAAAACAAACATCGTTTGTACACCGTGAAACATAAAGTATGGGTAAATCTTTATACAGTCATAATAAAAGGAGATAATTTAAATCTCTAAAGGTAATTTTCCCTTAGAAATCCACCACTACAGTTCTGTACTTCCACGAACTAACTTACAGCAGTCATGCTGTATGGAGTGTTATTGTATAAGACTATGGAAAGTTGGTTAAATGCAAGAACACAGCACACAATTTGTTTTCTTGTTGATATTGCAGCATTATCTTTGCTTTGAGGAATAATGTGAAGCAGTATAGATATTCAAGTACTCAGATGGCACAGTAGCTGAGTGGTTAGCACTGCTACCTCACAGCACCAGGGGTCTGGGTTAATTCCAGCCTCAGGCAACTGTGTGTGGAATTTACACATTCTCCCTGTGTCAGTGTGGATTTTCTCCAGTTGCTCTGGTTTCCTCCCTCAACCCAAAGTTGTGCAGGTTAAGTGAATTGGCCATGCTAAATTGCCCATAATGTTCAGAGATGTGTAGGTTAGCTTCATTAGTTAGGGGTAAAAATAGAGTAATAAGGTAGGGGAAGGGTCTGGGTGGGTTACTCTTTGGAGGGTCAGACGGACTTGTTGAGTCAAATGGCCTATTTCACACTTAGGGATTCTCTGATACTCAGAAGTTGATTTTCAATTTGCCAAGATACACCATTATCTTGCTATTCTTTGTTTCAGATGCAAGAAAACAGTACCAAAAGAACCACCAATCCATGACCCAGTCGCTAAATGAAGATTCTGACTCCAATCTAAGTTGTACTCTTAGCTTGGTAGACATTAGCTCAGATGACGACATTTCATCATTGCAAGATCTTGATTTAGATCCTCCTCATAAAAAAGGTAAAATCTGGAAATTAGTTTGTTAGAAATGTTAGCTGAACAATCCAGTAGCTATAATCGCAAAACGGTAAACTGAGCTTTTGGTTCTAGTCACATTCCTTTCAATGAGTATCACAGAGATGGGAGCAAAGTAGAGGTGTAATCAGATGAAGGTCTTGAAGATTATCAAAAGGTTTGTTAGCGTAAGTGGAGGAAAAATATATACTTGTCAGCAAAGTCAGAAATTTGGTCTGAAAAAGAGGATTCTGGGTAATCCAAGATGGAGGACAGGAAACATTTCAGGCTGTAACAGCTGCACCTTTTTTGAGGTATTTTAGTGGGGAGGTGATTTCCTCTAATTCCAGGAGCAGCAATTACTGTGTTATATACTGTTGCATTGTTTTGGAACTTTGGGGAAAAAAAAGTCAAAACAACAGCAGTTTTAAAAGGGACACCAGACAAAGGAAGCACATGGTGAAGTCAGTGCGCAGGAGAGAGAGAGAGAGAAAGAAAGAAACTGACACTGCCTTTGCTGTTTAAATTCATGTATCGCTGGACATTGGAGTGCGTCTGGGAAAATTAACAAACAGTGAAATTCACAACACAGAATCAGTTAATTGTTTTAAGTGGACTACAGAAAGTCTGCAGTAGTGATGATGTTATGTTTCTTGATGATATGTTTTTGGAGATATGTCTCTTGATTAAACTTAAAAAAGATGGAGTACGGGGCTAATGGTCGGATACTTGTAGTGTGGATGAGCAGAGCGATCTTGGTGTCCATGTACACAGTCTCTGAAAGTTGCCACCCAGTTAAATAGTGCGGTGAAGGCGGCATATGGCGTACTGGCTTTTATTGGTAGAGGAATTGAGTTCCGGAGTCCTGAGGTCATGTTGCAGTTGTATAAGACTCTGGTGCGGCCGCATCTGGAGTATTGTGTGCAGTTTTGGTCGCCATACTATAGGAAGGATGTGGAGGCACTGGAATGGGTGCAGAAGGATGTTGCATGATATGGTAGGAAGATCGTATGAGGAAAGGCTGAGGCACTTGGGGCTGTTTTCATTGGAGAAAAGAAGGCTTAGGGATGACTTGATAGAGGTGTACAAGATGATTAGGGGTTTAGATAGGGTTGACCATGAGAACCTTTTTCCAAGTATGGAGTCAGCTGTTACGAGGGGGCATGGCTTTAAATTAAGGGGTGGTAGGTATAGGACAGATGTTAGGGGTAGATTCTTTACTCAGCAAGTCGTGAGTTCATGGAATGCCCTGCCAGTAGCAGTGGTGGACTCTCCCTCTTTATGAACATTTAAACGGGCATTGGATAGGCATATGGAGGATAGTGGGCTAGTGTAGGTTAGGTGGGCTTGGATCGGCGCAACATTGAGGGCCATAGGGCCTGGACTGCGCTGTATTTTTCTATGTTCTATGTTCTAAAATATAAGCCATAACTATTCATTTAACCTGGGGCAGTGTTTGTAGAGGAATATGACAGTGATATTTTCTGGGTCTATAGATTTTGAAGGAACAAAAATGGCATTTAGTAGAGTGATGTGTGCTTCTTGTCAGATGTGGAGTTTAAAGAGAGAGTTTAAGGGTTACTGTAGATTGTATCTGCCATAAATACTGTTGGTTGTGAATCTTATCAGATCAAGTGGATCAGTTGGAGTTAGAAGCAATGAGGAATTTGCAACAGCAACAGTATGTGATGGATGGCAGTTATATAAAGGGGGGGGGATGTCTCAGATACAGTCATATAGATGGGATAACTCCAGGAAAGGTAAGAGAGGCAGGCAGCTAATGCAGGAGTCTTTTGTGGCTATACCCATTTCAAACAGGTATGCTCTTTTGGAAAATGTAGGGGTGGATGGATTCTCAGGGGAGCGTAGCATGAACAGCCAAGTTTCTGGTATTGAGACTGGCTCTAATGCAACGAGGGGTATGTCGGGTTCCAAGAGATCAATTGTGTTAGGGAATTCTCTAGTCCGAAGTATTGACAGACGTTTCTGTGGCCAGCCGTGAGAAAACAGAATGGTGTGTTGCTTCCCTGGTGCCAGGATCAAGGAAGTCTCAGAGAGGGTGTAGAATTTTCTCACGGGGGAGAGGGGCCAGCAAGAGGTCATTAGTTCCGGTGTGGACGATGACATAGGAAGGGAAAAGGTTGAGATTCTGCAGGGAAAATACAAAGAGTTAGGCAGGAATTTAAAAAGGAGGTCCTCGAGAGTAGTAATACAAATGCTACAGGAAGGATAGAAAGGGAGACAAGAGAGGAGGGGGAGTGGCATTTTTGATAAGGGACAGCATTACAGCTGTGCTGAGGGAGAATATTCCTAGAAATACATCCAGGGAAATTATTTGGGTGGAGCTGAGAAATGAGAAAGGGATAATCACCTTATTGGGCAAGTTGTTGGAGGGAATCCTAAGGGACAGGATGTACATGTATTTGGAAAGGCAAGGGCTGATTAGAGATAGTCAACATGGATTTGTGCAGGGGATATCATGTCTCACAAACTTGAGTTTTTTGAAGAAATAACAAAAAGAGGATTGATGAGGGCAGAGTGGTAGATGGACTTCAGGAAGGCGTTCAACAAGATTCCCCATGGGAGACTGATTCGTAAGGTTAGATCTCATGGAATACACAGTGAGAACTAGCCATTTGGATACAGAACTGGCTCAAAGGTAAAAGATGGTGGTGGTGGAGGGTTGTTTTCAGACCAGAGGCATGTGACCAGTGGAGTGCTACAAAGATCTATGCTGGGTCCTCTACTTTTTTGTCATATACTCGCATCCAAATCATTTATGTAAAAGAGGTACAGTAAGTAAGTTTGCAGATGACACCAAAATTGGAAGAGGAGTGGACAGCAAAGAAGGTTACTACAGATTACAACAGGATCTTGACCAGAAAATGGCAGATGGAGTTTAATTCAGATAAATGCAAGGCACTGCATTTTGGAAAAGCAAATCTTAACAGGACTTAAACTTTAATGGTAAAGTCCTAGGGAGTGTTGCTGAACAAAGAGACCTTGGAGTGCAGGTTCATAGCTCCTTGAAAGTGGAATTGCAGGTAGATAGAATAGTGAAGGCGGCATTTGGTATGCTTTCTTTTATTTGTCAGAATATTGAGTACAGGAGTTGGGAGGTCATGTTGCGGCTGTACAGGACATTGGTTCGGCCACTGTTGGAATGTTGCATGCAATTCTGGTCTCCTTCCTCTCGGAAAGACGTTGAGATTTGAAAGGGTTCAGAAAAGATTTACAAGGATGTTGGCAGGGTTGGAGAATTTGAGCTATGGGGAGAGGCTGAACAGGCTGGGGCTGTTTTCCCTGGAGCATCGGAGACTGAGGAGTGACCTTATATAGGTTTATAAAATTATGAGGGGCATGGATAGGATAAATAGGTAAGTCTTTTCCCTGGGGCTGGGAGTCCAGAACTAGAGGGCATAGGTTTAGGATGAGAGGGAAAAGAGTGTGTTCTTAGATTTGTTTTTTTCCTAAATCAACTTGTTCAGAGATGTCATTATACACTATTAGATAAATGGAACTTGAACTGGAGCCTCCTGGCTTTAGCAGGTACACTACCATTTCTCTGCAACAGCCCTCCACAGGATGCTTAGAGATATTTCCTAATCAACCTATTTAGGAGGAGTTGGCTGTTATACACCTCTGAAGCAAGTGGAATTTGAAATCGGGTCTCCTAACTCAGAGACAGGGACACTAACACTGCACCAAAAAGCCCCTTAAATCAGGAAACCGTTCTCCATTGTGACACGCAATTAGTGCAAATGTTTGTCTGTTTTTGAGCCAGGCCCTTTGGGTCTGTAAAGTGAATGCAATAACCACTACACTACAGAAAAAGGACCGGATGGGTCTTAGAGATATTCTCTAATCAACCGGTTAAGAAATGTTGCCCACCTCCATTGTGATACTACTACTGCTACAAAGAGCCCTCAGAGGGTACTTACATTTTATTTTCCTCATCAACCTTTTCAGAGATATTATACACTTCTGGAGCAAATGGGACTTGTACCCAAGCCTCCTTGCCTAGAGGTAGGGACACCACCCCATACCACAAGTGTGTCGTATAGGGTGCTTAAACTTATGTTATGAGAGCTTTTAAAGGTTGTGAAAGGCAACCTCGCTGTTATGGTGCTTGCTTTTTCTTTAGACCTCTGGATTAGGTGAGACCTGGGCTGCCTCAGAGGCAGGGACACTACTACTGCATGACAAGAGCCTGAGTTTGTTCAAAATCTACCTAGAAGTGTTCTCTCAAATGAGAACCTTCCCACCAGCAAAATCAGACTTTTTTTTGCTCTAAAACTACTATCCATTACCGGTAAAAACATGCATGTTGCCAATTCACTAATTACAAGCGAAGCCTGTTATGCACAATGCAAACGAAAGGTGAGGGGGGAAGTCTAGGATTCTTAGGCCATTTTTCTAATAAACCTGTTCAGAGATGTTATTACACACCTCTTGAACCCAGGCCTTCTGGCTCAAAGGTAGGGACACTACATTGCACCACAAAAGCCCTTCAAGACACTTTAAGATCCACCAAGATATGAACTTAGATTGCTGCATTCAAAGTCCATCGTACTAATAGTTCCATTCTGGTTCCATAATGGGAAAATCATCTTCTAGGACAGGTAACCCCGATAGCATAAGTGCACCTCAGTAGAAGCTAGATAATTATGAGAAAGGAGCACCACCCTGATGGGCTTAACAAAAAAGTGTGGGAGGAGGCTCATGCAGAACATAAACACCAGTTTAGATGTTTTCCAAATAGCATAGTAAATTCAGTGCAGTGAACAGAATATTTTATGGGCCATAGCTGTATTAGTCTGAGGAGAGTCAGGAGAAGACAAGATACCAATAGAGGCTGTAGAAATTATCAAAAGCATGGAAAACCTTTGTCCCTGCCCCATGTTTAATAGAAGTAGGGCACATTTTTTCCTTTTTAAATGGAATAAGCAATTACATTTTAAGCTGCATGAACAAATCATTGTTTTTGGTAAAACAAAATGCAGATGCTGGAGATCTGAACCAAAAACTGATGGCAAAATTCAGCAGGCCCTAACTGCTTGTAAGTCTGCTAAAGAATCACCGGACTAAAACATTAACACTGATTTCTTCCCACAGATGCTGCTAGAAGCGGAGTTTCATAAGCAAATTCTGTTTTTTTTGGTTACTTCAAGGATTATATTCTACAATATAATAACTTTTCATATTATATTGCAGAATATATGCAGTGCTTGAATTCATCCATCAAGTTGTCAGTAGAAAAATATTAGCAGGGATTCTGTCCTCTTAAAATATATATGCAAATGAAACAATGTTTTCTCCTTCCAAAAAAAAATCAAAATACTCAGGCAGCCATTTAGTCTGTCAAGTCTGTGCCTGCAGTTTCAAAGAATGAACCATTTTGAGATTGACTACTCGGAATATATCTTTGACATCCAAGGATTAGAATATCATGCATTAACATCCCTCTTCCACAATGTTCCTTTTAAAGTGTACTTCTCCACTCTTCCCTTCTGCAGTTTTTCTTTGCCTCTTGGAAACTTCCATCCACAGAAGATTGTGCATCAGTATCATAATCATGGCACTTAAATTCACACTTTTCATCCTGTTTGGTTTTGTTCCAAATTTTTACCAGGGCAGCTGTGAGTAATTAAATAGATATCCCATAACAACATGCAGTTATATATAGTGCTTTTAAATGTAATAAAATAATCAAAAGGCACCTCAGAATTATAATCTTGTGGTGTGGTGTTGTGTAGTAAATTGTATCCTTGCACCTGGAGTGAGGTTCTGCTTCGATCGCACCTGCTCCAAAAGGTATGTAATAACATCTCTGAACAGGTTAAATAAATAAAGCAAAACAACACTAAGCCATAATAAGGAGATTTAAGGGAAGATGACCAAAACAAAGAGCAGGAGGAAGTTATAGTTGAGAAAGCAATTCAGGAAGGCAACTCCATAATTTAAGGTTTGGACATTTAAAGGCATGACCATAAATCAAATGATTAAAGTTGGGGATGCTGAAGAGCCGAGTTAATGGATGGTTGAGACTGGAGGTGGTGATTTCAGGAGATGGGAGACAATACACTGTGGAGGGATTTGAAAATCAACACCAATATTAAGATTAACTGGGGGCACATCACGTCAACACACAGGGGTAGTGTGGGAACAGGACTTGGTGGGAGTTTTGGATGACTTCAATTGAAGAGGATAGAACACAAGAAGCTGACCAGATGTGTCAAATAATATCTAGAGAATGATAGCATGGATAAGAACTTCAGCAGAATAATTGTTGTGCAGGTAGAAATTGGTTGTCACTAACCATATGGATATATGGTTGAAAGCTCATCTCTGGTTTGACAGGTAGGTTCAGCATCAGGTAGTTGACAGTAATGGGGTCGGGGCACAGAAGTATAGTTTATAGTAGGGGCCAAACTCAGTGGCTTCAGTCTTCTCAATAATTACATGGGAGAAGTTTCAAGCTGTTAGGCCAACAGCTTGATAAATTAACAGTTGAATTGTTCAAAGAAGCTTGGCTATGCAGAAATGAGAAAAAGGAATCATTAATGGTGATGCATTATCACAATTAAGTAGACTTGTCTGGTCACTCTGGCAGTATTTCCTGGCTGGATGGAAATAGAGGTATGGGGGAAATGTGATGTGAGCAACTGTCATTTCTTCTTGACCAGGCTGCAACTTAAGAAGGTTAGTGTAACAAATGGCAATCTGAGACTGGTCAGTTATTTGAAGGACCTCCTATAACTTGGGTACACAGTTAGAAGGCAAAAACATGTTCATCAATTTTAGGGATGGAAAGCATGTTGAAGATGGGAAAATAACTTGCAAGCATGAGGTTTAAAGTGTTTGAGGGTTAATGACTGCAGATTTAAAAAGAACAGTAAAGAGGACAAAACCCAAAGAAAGAGAGAACAGTTACATGTCAACTAATATAAAGCTTTAACATGAAGCTGGAATGTGTGTGGTTTAGTAAGTTTTCAAATGTTGAGGTGATGCAGCTAACAGTCAGAATTGTACATATTTTAACACAAAGTAGATCCAAGGTATCATACAAAATAAAAATTTCACACAAATTTATTAGTTCTACCATTTAATATCTTTTGAATCACAAAGGAATTTGCCCATTGTTAAATTCAACTTTGATTAAATATATGCAACAATTTAATCAAAGGCCTGTGGACTGAAGCCTGCACTGCCCAACCTCTAACTTCTGTTGTAAATATTTTTATTGAAAAGAATTAATTTTTTTTTTTACAAAATAGTTTATCCACTTTAAATTTTATATTGGTGTTGTTATTATATTGTTAAAAAAAACTAACTACTAATCTATTCTATAAACTACCAAAACACAAAATAAGATATGAAAAAAAAAGATAAATAAATAAATATGCATTTAAAATAAAATTACATCAAGTCACTCTTTAAGAAGGGTAGTAAGGAGAAGCCAGGGAACTATAGACCAGTGAACCTGACGTCAGTGGTGGGCAAGTTGTTGGAGGGAATCCTGAGGGACAGGATGTACATGTATTTGGAAAGGCAAGGACTGATTAGGGATAGTCAACATGGCTTTGTGCGTGGGAAATCATGTCTCACAAACTTGATTGAGTTTTTTGAAGAAGTAACAAAGAGGATTGATGAAGGCAGAGCAGTAGATGTGATCTTTATGGACTTCAGTAAGGAATTCGACAAGGTTCCCCATGGGAGATTCGTTAGCAAGGTTGCATCTCCCGGAATAAAGGGTGAACTAGCCATTTGGATACAGAACTGGCTCAAAGGTAGAATACAGAGGGTGGTGGTGCAGGGTTTTTTTTTCAGACTGGAGGCCTGTGACTAGTGGAGTGCCACAAGGATCGGTGCTGGGTCCACTACTTTTGTCATTTACATAAATGATTTGGATGTGAGCATAAGAGGTACAGTTAGTAAGTTTGCAGATGACACCAAAATTGGAAGAGGAGTGGACAGCGAAGGTTACCTTAGATTACAACAGGATCTTGATCAGATGGGCCAATGGGCTGAGAAGTGGCAGATGGAGTTTAATTCAGATAAATGCGAGGTGCTGCATTTTGGGAAAGCAAAACTTAGCAGGACTTCTACACTTAATGGTAAGGTCCTAGGGAGTGTTGCTGAACAAAGAGACCTTGGAGTGCAGGTTCATAGCTCTTTGAAAGTGGAGTTGCAGGTAGATAGGATAGTGAAAAAAGCGTTTGGTATGCTTTCTTATTGGTCAGAATATTGAGTACAGGAGTTGGGAGGTCGTGTTGCGGCTGTACAGGACATTGGTTAGGCCACTGTTGAAATGTTGTGTGCAGTTCTGGTCTCCTTCCTCTCGGAAAGATGTTGTGAAACTTGAAAGGGTTCAGAAAAGATTTACAAGGATGTTGCCAGATTTGGAGGATTTGAGCTATGTGGAGAAGCTGAACAGGCTGGGGCTGTTTTCCCTGGAGCGTTGGAGACTGAGGGGGTGACCTTATAGAGGTTTACAAAATTATGAGGGGCATGGATAGGGTAAATAGACAAAATCGAAAGTATCGAAAAAGGTCCTTGTTAGGCAACCCGAACTTCTGATGCAACTGTTTGAAAGACATCATGACCTCCCCATCAAACAGATCTCCCAAACAGGAGATGCCTCTGGACTCCCAAATTTTAAATCCAGCGTCAGTCAAGTCTGGCTGAATTCCCAACGTTCCCACTATAGAAGTGGAAGGAGAGGTTTTTTTGTGAATTACCCTCATTCTGTCACATCATCCTCCAAACTTTGATTGTATTGAATACAATTGGGTTTCTAACAATCATCTGTAATAACGCTAATCCATAAATAATAGATTGATGAGGGGACATTTTACTTGGGAAGCCTCAATGTCTAACCAAATTGGGTCTCTTGTTACCCACAATCAAATCAGCCATATATGATAACAGAGAACTCAGTTGGTACCTTCTGAAATCTGGAAAATCTAGACCTCTCCTTACTTGTGGGAGCTGCAACGTAATAAGGGTCTGTCTATGATTCCAAATAAAGGAGCCAAGCCAACCATAAAGCTTATGCAGTACCTGTGTTGGCAACATCAAAGGAAGCATTCTTATGTGATATAGTAGGCGAGGTAGAATATTCATCTTAACCAAAGCTGTTCTTCCTAGCCAGGATATTGGGAGATCTTCCCAGCATTGGAGGTCCTGCCTTATTTTCTCTAATAAATGCATATAATTAGCTTTGTGTAGCTGACCAAATGCTGGGGTAATATAAATACCATTATTTAACTTTTTAAATTGTTATTTTAATTCAGAGTCCACTTCCATTTCCAGCATTGCCTTAACTTCCTAGTACAACTGTTGCTCAACCAGTTCCAGCGAGATGGATAGAGAATTGTTTGGGCAACAGGACAAAATAGTAGTGGAAGGGAGTTTCTCAAAATGGAGACATATGACCAGTGGTGTCCCACAGGGATCTGTACTGGGACCACTGTTATTTGTGATATACAAAAATGATTTGGAGGAACATTTAGTTTGCTGATGACACCAAGATTGGTGGAATAGCAGATAGGGAAGGTGACTGTCAGAGAATATAGCAGAATATAGATAGGTTGGAGAGTTGGGCAGAGAAATGGCAGATGGCCTTCAATCCGGACAAATGCAAGGTGATGAATTTTGGAAGATGCAATTAAAGAGCAAACTATACAGTAAATGGAAAGGTCTTGGGAAAATTGATGTACAGAGATCTGGGTGTTCAGGTCCATTGTTCCCTGAAGGTAGCAACGCAGGTCAGTAGAGTGGTCAAGAAATCATATGGCAGGCTTTCCTTCATCAGACAGGGTATTAAGTACAAGAGTTGGCAGGTCATGTTACAGTTGTATAAAACTTTGGTTCGGCTACACTTGGAATACTGCATACAGTTCTGATCACCACATTGCCCAAAAGGATGTGGATGCTTTGGAAAGGGTGCAGAGAAGGTTCACCATTATGTTGCCTGGTATGGAGGGTGCTAGCTATGAGGAGAGGTTGAGTAGATTAGGATTATTTTCATTGGAAAGAAGGTGGTTGAGGGGGGCCCTGATTGAGGCTTACAACATCGTGAGAGGTGTAGACAGGGTGGATAGCAAGAAACTTTTTCCCAGAGTGGAGGACTCTGGGTCAGGAGGCGTCAGGAGTTCTAAGTGAGAGGGCAAAAGTTCAGGGGAGATATACGTGGAAAGTTCTTTATGCAGAGAGTGGCGGGTGCCTGGAATGCATTGCCAGCAGTGGTGGTAGGGGCGGGAAAGAGAGTCAATTAAGATTTATCTAGATAGATACATGAATGGACAGGGAGCAAAGGGATACAGATCCTCAGAAAATAGACAGCAAATTTAGATAGAGAATACGTATTGGCACAGGCTTGGAGGGCCGAAGGGCCTGTTCCTGCGCTGTAATGTTCTTTTGTATGGGATAGCAATTCCAAAAGTTATTCAGAGTATCAGCTTAATTCAGCTGTGGAACTTTCCAGTATAGCTACTGAGTTTATCAAAATGTCAATGCATGGCAGATCTGTATGGAAATGATCTATATGAGAATGAAAACAAACTTTCATATGTGGATTTTATTTCAATAATGCATCGTTGCAAGGATAAAAATAAAAATTGGAAACAAGAAAACAGCAACTTATTTTTAGTATAGAAACAAAGCTTTACAGAGGAGGAAAATAACAAAAGGAAAGATGTAGAGCTATGTGAGAGGACGGAGGCTTGTCTGAAAGCTTTGACAAATAGCTAGATTTTTAAAAAGGTGAAGAAAGTAGTAGACAAAGTGGCTTAGGAATAAAAGCTGCATAGAGTTAAGATGTTTGAAGACTCTGGGAATCTAATCAAACATTCCAAATATTTCAGAAGTGAAAGTAACTGGATATTGAAAAATTGTACAACATTGGAGGGAAAAATGACCCCAAGGCATGACAAAGATTGTTTTAGGGAATGTTTTGAAAGAGAAAATTAGTCAGGTGGCAGAGAAAGAATTCTAGAATCCATGGCCATGACATCTAAAGAAGTTGTGTAAAGAGAATTGAAGAGTGGTCAGAGTTGGAAAGAGCATGTGGGGTATGTATGATTTAAGAAAAAAAATTGGGCTGAGGAGGTCGTAGCAGGTGGGAAGAACAAAGTCGTGAAACTGAGGAGAAGGTTTGAAAATTGTGGTGTTGATAGAGAAAATGCCAGTGAAGAAAGGGCAGGAAGGAAAATGGATGATCACTATGTGGATCCTATATGGGTCTATTGAGCCAGTCAACTATCATAGCTCAAAGATAAAACCAGAGCGTTTTCACCGATAATTTAAAAGGTGGGGGGCAGAATGATTCAAGGAACGATGATTGCAACAGTCAGCTGCTTCCAATACCAAAGACTGTGTGGTGCAGTACATGGCCGAAATGGAGTGGGAATAATAACGCTTTAAATTCTGTAAGGAGCAAAATTCAAATCTTACATGGATCAGTATTTATGGCTAACCACTTTGAATATTCAACAATGTCATTATCAGTGAATGGCCCAGCATAAACAAGCATTTTAGGTATCACTAGAAACTTAACTAGCCCAGTCACAATCTGATTATGAAAGCCAGTGTCTGGGAATTTTGTGACAAGTAATTCACCTTTTGAATCCCCAAAGCCTAACTAGCAGCTAAAGGCACTAGTCAGGAATGTGATAAACTGCACTTTGCTGCATTTGCACTCCATCCACCACATCAAATATTCACTCCTGCCACTAGAGGTGCACTGTTTTAGGGAGCACACACTAAGAATTTGCTCAGGCTTTTTCAATAGTATCTTCCAAACTTTGAATATCACTTGCAACTTGCCCCTCCAGTACTGTCCTGACTTGAAGTATATAATTCCTTCACTATTACTGGGTCAGAATCCTGGAACACCTAAACACTAACTATATTTACACCAAATGGACGACAACAGTTTAGTGGCACAGCACCACCTTGTTCAGAGTAATTAGGAATTAGCAGTAAAGGTCAGCCTCACCAGCAATGGCTACAAAATATTTTGGTGTAATTCATTACTAAATTAATAAATGGAAAGAAAATAAATGAAAAACTACTTACGATAGTTACTGAAATTGAATAGTAACAAATGATTCATAGTTTCTCATCTGTTTGCATTTCAATAATAACAAGCAGAATTCTGATAACTATGAACTAGATGATATTGCAAAAAAAAAGTTAGATACAAAGGATGGCAGATGGAGGAATAAGTGCTGCTTTTTAACATTTACTTAAAATGAGAACAACTCAACTAGAAAGTAATTAAGTTGGATGTTCCAACACTAGTTTATAAAGCGTCCCTTCAAAAAGGCATTCTAGAGTCAACAAGTGCTGGTTAACTCAAATATTTTGTTCTAACATAGGTGCCAAGTACAGTTCTGCCTTGTGTATGGAGGAATGTGAGAACGAACCAAGAACAAGTTATTCAGATGAAGATTTCAGCGTGGAATTAGGAGGACTATCTGACAACCCACCTGAACTAACTCTCAGTGATCTGTCTTGAATATTGCAGCCTTCAAACAAAAACCCAGCAGCGTTGCAGAATGACATTTCTGCAACATTTCTCATTAAGACCTCTAACATATTCAAAGATTTGCACCTTATTAATATTTAAATCAAGATTCTCCCAGTCGAAGGCAATAACTTCTATTTTACTCCTGACAGTGATATCTATTCTTCAGGTATACTTGATCTAGAGTTAAAAAAACAATTTGTTTTTTTTTCAATATTGTTTATGGTCCCAGGCAAGAAACATCCAAAAATTGGTTAAAAACTTTTACAAGTGAATGAGGGAAGAAACTTGGGGCTCAGACTTGACATCAATTTGAATGAATGTGGAAGAATTGTTTAGTAGCAGGGTTTGTTCAAATCTTGCCATCATTCATTACCTATTCTGAAAGCATAGGTTTGGTTTCTTTGAAAAAGTTGGTTGGAAAGAAATGCAAGTTTTTTTTTTGTGTGGCAATACACACATTTAAAAGTGCACTGATTTTTTTGTTAAAATTGGAGTATTCATGTGAGTAGGTGTGGTCACTGATATAGTCAGCCTCCGGTAGCACTGTAACAGGGCTCAAGTAGGGTATTGAACAAATGGCCAGCCAATGTACAAAAGGAAGGTAGGAGAGGGGATGAGAGACAAAGGAGTAGTGAAACTGAGGAAGGCACTGGTCTCATTTCAGTTTGCCACATTCAGCAGCAAGTCTTCCCTTGTTGGCCTGATCTATTAAATTAGAAAGCTCCTATAATCTGAGTAATTGAAGTTTCTAGGCTTTCAAAAAGTCTTCTGGCTAATTAATTTTGAAGTAGTCACAATCTTAGTATCAGATTCATTAATTTTAAAGTTGCTCCACTTATTTCCTCTTCCACCTTCTTGGCAGGTAGCTGGTATTATTTTTAGATAGTAATCAAGTTCACAGGACATTATTTAGTCACTTTTCTGCAAGTACTGAACATCTGTAACCACAAAAAGATAGTTGCCAATATGGATTTTCCAAAAGAAAACCTTTGCTTGACCAACTTCAAATTTTTATCTGGTTAAGAATTAACAGAATATACAAGGGTAATGCTACATTGGGGTGTGCTATATAGAGGATTTCTAAAAAGGACCATCACTGGGTTTCATATGAGATTAATTAATAAATCTGAGCACAGGGTGTGTTAGTGGACAATTAGCAGAATTCATCGTTTACTTCTTTCTGCCACACAGCAACGTAGGAATAAATAGGAGATAAAACACTGAAATAGGTGATAAAACTAAATATTTTAAAAATGGCAAATATTTGAATTTTGCTTACCTGACAAAATTTAGGAAACACAACATCCAATTTTATGAAGGCAAGACAGCCAGAACTGTGAAAATGAGTAACTGCAGCATCCATTGGTGTAACAGTTACTGCAAGTTTGTGAATAGATCATAACAGCTTGAATTTATGTAGTACTGTAGTGAGGCATTCCAAGACCCTTCACAAGCATGATCAGCCAATAATTAATACCAAGCTAAAGTAATAGGCATCAAGACAGCGCATTGAATAAGTGACGTTTCGCATACTGATGGCCAACTTCAACTTAGCTTGTTTCAAAGGCAGTAATGAATTTTTTTAAAAAAAGAAATTTCTCAATGCACGAGGTCCGCAAATCTGTCGGTCCTGTATCCTGGCTGAAGTATCATGACCCACCTACCTCTGACCTTTTATTATCTTACCAGAGTATGGAGTGTCAATAGAAGGTTACCTTCACTTAAATAATCCAGCCAGGCATTTTTGCCAGCAGGTGTGAAGACAGTGGCCAGATGGGGTTAAGTCAAGAGAGGTGGCTGTTTTTCTGCTCCTGCGCGAAGCTGGTGGTTGTGTTTCCTGCACTCCTGTTTACAGTGGTCAGAGGTTGGGGCTTAGACTCCCAGTTACTCTCAATACAGTTACTTTACTTCACCTGGAATATGACAATGGTCTACCAGTGAGTCCGTTACCCTGGTAATTCTTCAATGCTGTTAGTAATAACCAGTAAAGTAGAATTTGGTCATTTTAAGTGTGCAGTTAGTAAGAAGCATTAACTAGGCAGTAAAGTACAAATAGGCGAAAGTGAGGACTGGAGATCAGTGTTGAGTGTGTAGTGCTGGAAAAACACAGCAGGTGAGGCAGCATCCAAGGAGCAGGAAAATCGACTTTTCAGGCATAAGCCCTTCATGAAATACCTGATCCACGAGGAGGTGACGACAACAAGCTTTTTGGTTCCTTCTTTGTCTAATTACTCATGTCTCTCCCCTCAGAGGCTGCTTATGTAACCCTGCCAGACTAGGATTATGACATTGTCTCTCTTAACCTGTAATACAGTAGCCCATTTTGCAGGATTCTTCCACTGAACTCACTACATCAGTTTCTACACTGCTCTTTCTTCCTGGTTTTCAGCTATAGCTTGGTGGTAGTTCAGGTAGCAGGAAATAATCACAGGTAAAGTATATGGCAGTAATACAACAACGAACATTTACATTTAAATAATCAATGCGAATGGTGTAGAGCAACAGTGTCATTAGAAATTTAACGCAGCCTTTAATCTCAAAGTAGTTAAAGTAACTATTGTTCAAAAATATTTCCAGTTTTGCCACTGACCTTTCAGTTGACCAGAAAGGTACTTAACCTTTTAGTGGCTATATCTGACAAATGAACTATTGCAAGGAGGTCTTCAGTGGCAAATTGCATTGTATTATTCCAGGTATTTTAAATAAATATTATTACTTGTGTAAAATCAAAGTCTTCCACAAAATTAAGAATTTCAAGCCTAGCAAAGTAGTTGGGAAGCAGAGGTAAAGTCTTAAATATACTTTAACATATGATGATTTATTTATAATAGGCTTACCACCACCTTTCTTGAGGCAGTCAGGAATGTGCGGTAAACATTGGCTAAGCCAATGCCCACATACCATAAGCAAATAAGTGAACCAACTTAAGCATAGTGCCACTGTTCACAGTAAGCATTTTGGAAAATACAAGAGATTGATTCTTTATCATGTTCTATAAATTTAATGGATTTTTGAAGCCATCAACTATTCTTAAGCATTTCAGAGACAAATTTCTAAACTTTTAAACGTCTGTAAACCGTTATCTGGAGAAAGTAATAATTTACTGTTCAAAATAAAAATATTTCACTATTTGTGTACATTTCTTAATCTTCATGTGAGATTTGAAATCCCTCAGCTAGATTTTTTTTAAATAAAAGGAAACAGCTTGTTCAATCGAGTTATGACACCTCCATGACAGGTAAGACTTGAATCTGATCTTCTGGTCCAGATGTTGGAACACTATCACTGCACCATAAGAGCCTCCTCAGTAAGTTTCTCACGTGATAACTGGTGGTTTTCTTTTATTGAAAGTGGATAGTAACAGTTCAAACATTCTCCAGTTCATGGACAATGGATAGGCGTATCCTTAGATCTTCATAGAAAGGACATCAGAGCAATACAGCAAACAAAATTGGTTAAGACCCAAAGGGAAACTAGGAGGACTTGGTATATTTTGACATTAAAAGCAGATAAAAAGGGAAATAAGATTTTAATTTTAAGAATTCCAGTAAGATGCACAGGGAAAAATTGTGTTCAGAAGTGAGTTGTTTCAACCATGTTTAAAACTATGATAAAAAGAGTTTATGAAATCAGAGGAGGAAAAGTTTAGTTATTAAACAAAACGTTTACCACAAGGAATACTTAAAGGTCGGCATTTCTGCATATTTTTAAAAGGGAAAAGTGGATTAAAATTGATGCACGGTTGTAGGGAGAAATCATTGTTGTCAAAAATGTTTGGATAGGTTTAGTAAATAGTGTGATGCATAAAGTAGGCTGAAGTGGTCTCTTTGTGCAACTATCATCTGGATTTCTAAGCGAAGAGGATAAGATGAGAACTGAATGAAAGCAAAGGTTTCAGGACCAATGTGAATTCAAACTAATTAAATGTTGTTAATTATAAACCCTTACCAGAATTAAAGATTACAAAATGTAACTGATGAATATTTGCTACTATATAGTGTACACCATATACAAAATGCACTGCAGTAATTTACCAAGGCTCCTCCAACAGCACCTTCCAAACCCATATTCACAACCACCTAGAAGGACAAGGGCAGCAAACATATGGGAACACCACCTGCATGTTCCTCTCCTAGCCACTGACTTGGAACTAAATTGATTTTCACTTGAGACAGAGTCAAAATCATTGAACTCCCATTTTAACAGCACAGTACTTACCCTATGGTTTGCATGAATTTAAGGTAAACATGGCTTGCCATCACTTTTCCAGGGCAAGTAAGGATGGGGAATAAATGTTGATCTTACCAGCAATGCTTACTTCCTTCAAAAGAATGTAGAACTGGGGGGTAAATAAAACTAGCCATATGATGCAGCTAACCCACAAGGTAATCAAAATGTCATTTTTCAGGCAGCTAATTCTACATCAGAACAATAAACCTGCACAGCTCACTGACATATTTACGTTAATATGCACAATTGTGCATTTTAAGAGAAAAACTTCAGAAGAATCAAATAGGTGTGGTTGCCAAAGTTGCTAGGAGTCAGAGTCATAGAGATGTACAACATGGAAACAGACCCTTCGGTCCAACCCGTCCATGCCGACCAGATATCCCAACCCAATCTAGTCCCACCTGCCAGCAAAGGCCCATATCCCTCCAAACCCTTCCTATTCATATACCCATCCAAATGCCTCTTAAATGTTGCAATTGTACCAGCCTCCACCACATTCTCTGGCAGCTCATTCCAACTGGTGTGTGAAAAAGTTGCCCCTTAGGTCTCTTTTATAACTTTCCCCTCTCACCTTAAACCTATGCCCTCTAGTTCTGGACTCCCCAACCCCAGGGAAAAGACTTTGTCTATTTATCCTATCCATACCCCTCATAATTTTGTAAACCACTATAAGGTCACCCCTCAGCCTCCGACGCTCCAGGGAAAACAGCCCCAACCTGTTCAGCCTCTCTCCGTAGCTCAGATCCTCCAACTCTGGCAACATCCTTGTAAATCTTTTCTGAACCCTTTCAAGTTTCACAACACTTTTGACAACCATTCAACATCAAACCTTAACAAGCTCCCTAAACTTGGTCCAAAAGTTTAGCTCAACTCAGATTACCAAAATAAATACTTGAGCATTAGACCAGTGGCTGCTTTCATATGTACCTTCCATTTTCAACTAAAAATCTAGTCATGGCATTTTGTCTTGATAGGTCAGTCTCTTCATTAGTCTACTACTGGACTATAGAGAAAGTGACTTAACATCACAAGTAAAAGTAGCCCACTTAATTTAGGGTTTAAAATAATGAGCAAGGGGTGTGCATAACAGTATCCATTGTGGTTGAAGTCCACACTATCCTGAAGGTGTGCCATAAAAGTCCAAACAAATAGATTACAATAACAAACACTAAGAATAAAATTGTTCAATAAGAAGAATTCTGTGCTGTTGCTGCCAATTTTTTTTTAAGTCATCCCTTTTAGCAAGTTAATCGAGACTAAAGACAGGACAGAGTAAAAGGAGAAACAAAGATTATTATTTGTTCATGCCCAGATCCCAAAGCATTTAAGATAGCTTGCTAAGCATTCTCTTCCCCAACTGTATAGTTTTGAATGAATGAATAAACGAACGAACATCATGTTGAAGAGAAAACCAATTTTTAATAAAACAAAAACATAAGGCAATTGTATAAAATTAACAACTCTTCAATCAGAATACTCCATTTCCTACTTCCTGTCAAGGACATACATTCCATAGGAAATTAACATTATACTAATGTTTGCAGCAAATTCTTCCACACAGCTTTGTTTTCTTGAAAAATCAAATAGTGCAAACTAGGCACCTCCTCAGTTCACAAATGGGTTCTATCCCATAAAATGCAGATCACAAAAGGATTATGAAATAATTAACCTTCTAAACAAAATCAGACCTGAAAAAAAAAGTAAAAGTTTGCACTAAAAATGACAAATTGGCAATACCAGCAGGCTGGTAATCGTATTCATAGAACAGGATGGAAAGAATAGGAATGTAACTAAAGGTACCAATGAGTTTGATGTCTCAGTACTGCAAGTTCTAACTTTTGGAATTTCTCTCACAACATGTTCTTGATTGTGTAGTTTTACTAATGGCTAAACAGAACTTTTTTAAAATGCAAATATCTGGACCGCATAATACCTTTGGTAGTTGCATGTTATGACAGAAAATTGCTATTTGAAAGTGATCACACACTTTAAATTTAATGATACCACTTTGAAATTTCTCATTTTTAACAAAATATAACTGGCATCATATTTGTGCACAAGACAAAACACAACAATAATGGCTTTCATCCTTAAAAGTATTAGCAATCCACCCGCACTACTAACCCAGCTAAAAGGTTTATGAAATGCTAGTTTACAGGATGTTTCACTGCAAGTCTCCCTTCACATCAGGTGTGGTAATTTGTACCATTGCTAAACAGGCACCTTTGTAAGGTAACAGGCTTCTTAGATTGCAAGTTTATCAGAAAACAAGTTTTGCCACAAGTTCTGAAGGGTGACCTGACCTGAAACATGAACTCTGATTACTCTCCACAGATGCTGCCAGACCTGCTGAGCTTTTCCAGCAATTTCTGTTTTTGTTTCTACATTAACTTATGTCACCTGATATCAGAATACAATAACTTTCAAACTACTTGCATTCTTGTAAAATTCAAAAATTAAATGAAACAAATTGAAACCTGGAACAAAATACAGAAAGAATGACAAAATCATGTGATTTAGGCAGCAGCTACTTGATCTCTTCCTTACATAAAATGTGTATCCCACCATTAAAAGGATCTAGCTATTTCACAACCAGTGAAGTTGAAAACCATTAGGGCACTGGTCATTCCTCGAAAGCTTTTCTTAGGATCAACCTTGTCCTCTAGTATGCTGGTTCTAAACTTGAATAGCCTCTTGACAACAGGCACAGCAGTACTCGAGATATGACCTCATAACGGTACTTAAAATTCAGCACAGGTATTGATTTAAACTCTTACAGATTTTGCATTGTAACTTCAAATTATTACAGTCACTTGATTCCAATCAATTTATTTCAAGTTTCTTCCCCCATACCTATAACCTTGATAATTTTAGCAACTTCTGCTTTAGCACATTTCCTTGTGACCAGTAGGTTTGCAGTCAACGAGTTGAAAATTTGGGGGTGGGAGACAAACATACATGAAAAATTTAAGGAGCTAGATTGTTGTATACAACTAAAATTGTTACTTTATTGACAGTTCAGTTAAAAGATACGTTGAATTAATGTTTCCCAAACATTAAAAAGGAACAAATCAATTTTGCCAACATGTGAATTAAAGTTTGGCCTAGTCAATGATCTGGGATGGAGAGACGCAGACAGACAGACAGACCCTCATCTCTTCCGTCCCTGACTCAATCTTCGAAAGGATTCATTTGTTAAAGAAGTAAAAAAAAAAAGAGTGTAGCAAACAGAAGTGAAATAGTAGTAAGTTTATCAGGTTTTTTTGGGAATCAGATTTTTATTTTCAAAATGGGAGGATTAAAAAGAACCTTGAATACATACCAATTTCAATATTTTCTATTCCTTTATTTCCACCTGATAGCTGAAATCCACCAGGGGGCATATGTTCATCATTGTTTTGGATCATGCACCAGTTAATAGGAATTCTCCATATGTATTGGTTAGGCCTATACTTATTGCATTTGATTTCAAGGAATGACTGAAGAGAAAAAAAACCATGTTTAATAGGAAATTTGCAGCCACTTTGCCCATTTAATATTCTATCCTGTCCAGTCTCAGACAAAAATCAACAACACTGCATTGAATTATGACTTTTACACAAGGGAAAGGAACCTATAGTACAAAATAACCAACACCACAAAACTTGTGTGGTTAACTTGTTTGAATGCTTAAATCTCAAATCATCCAGCAATAAACTGCAGTCAGTGTGTTTCTCAGCCCTACTACAAGTATTTAACAATTCAGTTCAGTGCAAATATACGCAACCTGACATGTACTTTTCTCCCCCTCAAAAAAACCCAGAAAACGTATTCACAATCCTTCACCTTATGATTGCAATTGGCCAGAAATACAACTACTCTCAATTCTAGGGAAAGCTGCAAATCAGCAATGGGATTTGAAAGTTTGTGTAGACAGCTAATGAAAGGGCAAATGGAATGTTCCATCAAGGGATTTGAAATACAAAAGGGGAAGTGATGCTTCAGTTGTGGAGAGACACCTGGTATACTGGATAATGATAGGGTACACTCAGGAGAACTTCTGGTGAGAAAAATACAGAACAAGGAGGAATCACATTAAAATTTGAGCTAGGTCACTTAAGAGCAAAATCAGCAAGTAAATAATTTTTCATCTCTCATTCACACATGCGTCCACACATAGCTTTGACCTCAGAATGGTGAAACAGGCTTAGGGGATCTTTGGAAATGCCTTTATCTGCTTAGATCTCCAGTTTATGTAATACATTTAATTTACATTCCTGTGGAAACAAGCAATTACGTAAAGCATAATCTTGATCTATAACTGATTAGGGTAGAAAGATTTGAACCATGCTCATGGTGGCAATTTTTGAAGATAAAACCTGAATGAAATTATAAAAGTGAAATGCAAGGTTAAAAGACAAAACATGTGATCCATCTCTGTGACAACCATGAACAGTTCTACATGACCCAGAATATGAAACTCATGTACCTGTTGTGTAAATATTAGACAAATGAAGGAAGTGACATCTATACCAGAAAATAATAAATCTGCAATAAACTAGTCTATAACCATTGCAGCCTTGAATTGAATCCTGGGTATTTAACTTTGAACTAGGTAACATTTTACCTAAAGGTTGGAACAAAAAAGCACCCCTAATTCCAGATTTGGACAGGGTCAGACATTGCAACTTTACAGAAATTTATCTGTGTTACAAATAGAAAGGTAGACAAAGAAAAAAAGTGAACTCTCCAAACTTGATATTCAATGTGTATTGATCACATTCAACTAAACAGGAATAATCTAAATTACAACTTAAGCCTTCTGCCATAACTTTTTTTCCCCAGCTGAATCAATTATGACAACAGACATCTGAGTCAGACTGCATCAAGAACTTTTAAAAAAAAATTAGCTTGCAAAATAAAAGTTTTTCTAGGGCGGCACCCTAATAATAGTTCAAAGAATTACTGCAAATCATGTAACATCATCCCCTGAACTCTCAAAGTATATATGGAACTTGCAACCAAGACAACATCTCTCATTGTAGCTTTACCAGTAACAAAAAAGTTTGATTTGGCTATAATAACGTAATTGAATTGTTCACTTTGCTGGACATGGACTAGGATTTAATCGGAATAAAAAGGTTTGAACCAAAGGCATTACAATGGTAGAAGAACTGATCTAGATTAAGAAGGAAACTACAGCATCCAAGAGAACATTGGCTTTTAGATACAAGTCATACCTTTGACTCATATCACACCTTTAATTTCCACCTTTCAGTTCCTTTTATTCATGGTGTGATTTGATCCATTATGGTGCAATGTAACTCCCTATATTATTAGGGAAGCTGGAAATAAAGATTACATTTTCTTGCAAAATGTTTGAAATTCAATCAAGATTTTTCTATCATCCAATTTTAAAATTTAATTCAAGTAATAAAATTGAACTAGTTTTATTCCAAGTAGTTGCTTACAACACCAATACTTCATGATCAAACAAAAACATAATCAGCATTGAGTGCAAATGATAAAGATTTTGGTAGAATAAGAGTTCAAATCAACCCACATGCGCTAACTATGAAGTATAATTTCATAATATGATACATTAGGTTGACTAGAACAGACCCAAACCATTTAGAGTAAATCTTCGGACTTCCTGATATTTGTTAATGCAAATCTTAGACCCCCTAGTTCCTTTGGCACCTGAATGGACAACAGCAATTTCTCCTAAAAGTTTAGACATACAGGAATGATCATCATTGGCCTCTTAATTGTTTTTAAAAAGTTGCAAACTTACAAGTTTGGTTGGATAAACAGGTATAGTTAAAAAGGTCCATGGATATAAAAGGGAAATATTTTGGGCAGGGAATAAATCTCAATTTTGACCAATGTTCAATCCTACCAGTTCCCCAATGGGGGTTTCAAAACAAAAACACAGCAAATACACATTTTAAATGCAAATTTGGCTCACGTAAAAGAAAACTGCAAAAACAAAGTCCTTAGCATGCCAGCTAACAATACTTCAAAACACAGTAGTTGCAACATTGTGCAAGTTGATGAGTTTGTTGGCAGCAGACTTCTAGTAGCTGTAGAGAGACAAAGGGGTATCCTCTTCCATCATGTCATCCTGGTAAGTGAAGCAAAGATTATGTTAAGACTTATTTTATGAAACTCCACTCACCACCTTCGTTCCCCACCTTACCTGACACTATTAAAAATAAATTCTCACAATCAACCATCTGCACTGGCACAGTTTACTGTTTGCTCTCTGCCATGACCATTACTTCTGCAGCATAGAAGCGACAGAAACTAACCCATCTGGAGAAATTACTGGCACAAAAAGTGTACCAAATCACTGTGCACCTAAATGCATTGTAGCACCAATACAGACTCCACTTCCCCTAATCCTCTGCAAAAGAGAGAGAGTGGCTACAGGCAATGCAGGTTTCAGTTAAGACATTGGAGTATTTTGTTTGTTTGCTATCACCTAAAGGAAAATATGTACATCAGTCTCAAAATTATTCATGGTTGACAGAATAAAAAAGGAAACAGATCTTAAAAAGATGAAAATAACAACAATCTAGGGGCCAAAAAGGGTTCTAAGGAGGAGTCACGTGCCCCAAAACATTAACTCTGCTTTCTCTCCATAGATGCTGCTAGACATGTTGAGTTTTTCCAACAATTTCTGGTTTTGTTTGATTTCCAGCATTTGCAGTTTTTTTTGGTAAGATTGATAGAACTAGTTAAATAGATTAGAGGAAAATTAATGGAGGTGGTGGTGATGATAGAACCTGAGAAAATGGATAAGAAAATTGGCAGCCTAAGATGCAAAACAACAATGGGACATTTAAAAAATGTTCAGCAGTAAATGATTGAAGTGAAAAAAGTATAGATATGCAAAATCAAATTTAGAGGAGGAAAAGTTGGAGGAGGCTTGAATGGAGCATAAAAGCCAACCAGAGCGGTCAATGCTGCATTCTGTGCAAGCGTGTGCAATGAAATCAATATATTTAAATCTAATGCTACATCCCTTTTCCAACTAATAATACAGAAGAAAAACAATAGGGCAATAAAAGGTGCAGAGGCATAATATTATTAAACTGCACTCAAGAGAAAACAAGCCTAATTTATATAACCCCTCCTCAATTTAATCATTGAATCTAAGTGTCATTCTTATAAACCCACATTATACTCCCTCTAAAGACCAATATATCCTTCCTAGTATGTGGCGTCCAAATCTCCTCACAGTACTCACAAGTGGGGTCTATCAACGGTTTTGCGCAACTATAGCATAACCACTGCATCGTTCTACTCCAGTATTTTATATCTAAAGACCAGCATTCCATTAGCCTTCCTGATAGTTTTCTGCAACTGTGCATGGAAGTTTAAACGTCTGTGCACCTGAACCACCAACCCTTTGGACATCCACTGTGTTTAACTTCATACCATGATCTATCCATTCTCAGTCCAAAATGGACAGCCTCACATTTGCTTACTTTGAACTCCATCTGCCATACAGTTTTGCTTATTCACTTAGCCCTTTTGTAATTTTATACTAACATCCACACTGTCTACAATGCCGCCTTTGTCTTATCAGCAATTTGGATAAAACAACTTCCAAACCACCATCCAATTTTTGAGGCCATAACAAATCCTTGTGGGACACCACTGGTTAAATCCTGTCAATTTGAGTACCTGCCCACTATGCCTACTTTCTTTAGTCTGTTACTCAATCACTTTCCCAACTATGTCAGTAATTTGCCTTCAATTCCATGGACTTACAGTTTAGCTAACAGTTAAAATTTAGAATTATGGAAAGGATCAAACTTGGATAGGAGTACAAGCTTCATTGGGAAGAGTCAAACCTTACAAAGCTGAGAGGTCAGCTGGCAGAAGTAAGTGATCAGGAGGAGAAAAGCAAAAGCAAGGTTTTACAGGCAGTGGAGACATGGCCCCATAAAAAGAGGGAAAAAACAGTCACAGCCAATCTAGAGTCCTCCTACCTGGTTAACCAGAAGCACACAAAGCAAGAAAATTGAGCAAAGAAAAACAAAGAGAGCTTATGACCATGCTAAATTGCCCATAGTGTTAGGGGCAGGGGTTAATGTAGGGAAATGGGTCTGGGTGGGTTGCGCTTTGGCAGGTTGGTGTAGACTTGTTGGGCTGAAGGGCCTGTTTCCGCACTGTAAGTAATCTAATCTAATGACAATCTTAAAAATAAAAGTAATATTTAAGATTCAAGGAGTATTGAGAAAAAGGGGTGAAATTTAAAACAAAAAGCAGTGAGTCTATGTAAAATACTGGCCACTAAAATTAACAAAAATCCAAAGATGTTTTGTGAGTACATTAAGAGTAAGAGAATGACTAAGGAAATGGAGACTTGTGCATACAGGGTTCTAAATGAGTATTTTGCCTGTCCTCAGAAATGAAGGAGATGATGCAGACATTCCAGTGAAAGTGTGAAATATTAAATAACATAAGCACGAGAAGGCAAGTATCTGCTTTAAAGGTAGATAATCGCTTGGACTGAAGGAATTGTTCACCTATGCTGTTAAAAAAGGAAGCAAGGGAGGAAATAGCAGGAGTTCTCAGAATCATTTTCTAATTCTTATCAGATACTAAAGTGAGGTAACACAGGATTGGAGGTCTGTGAACATTGTCTGTTACTACTGCCTGCAAGAATGTAACAGTCGTTTGGTTGAGTGATTAGAAAAGTAGCAAATGGAATGCAATCTCGAGAAGCGCAAGGTTATGCATCTGGCAAGTGCAACTAAAGCAAGAAAATACATAATTGACAGGAGGACAATGAGTGCAGTAGAGGAAGTGAGAGAGCTTGGAATAGATATCCAAAGGTCCATAAAAATGCAGGACAGAGACAGTGGTAAAAGGCTTCCTTCATTCAGGGAGGAATTAAATACAAAGGCAGGGATGCAATGCTGGGTAGATATAATACTCTGACTAGATGCTATCTTTGTGTACAGATCCAGTCACCGCATTATAAAGGAGAACCTAATTGCTCTGGAGAGAGTAGAAGAGATTAGCAACAACGTGGCAAGGTCTTAAAATTTGCAGCCACAAGGAAATGGATGGATAAGCTAGATTGTTTTCCACAGATCAGAGAAGGAAGAGATGTGACTTAAAAATCAGAGGTGTATCAAATAATTAGGGACTTGGATAAACTGGACAAGGAGGACTTAATTCTCTTCTCTGCTGGAGGAACTGAGAGGACACAGATTTAAAAGGTAAATGGCAGAAGGGGGCATGAGAAAAACGTTTTCAAACAATGGTGAGTGTTTAGGTATATCTATCCAGTTTGATGGTTGAGGTGGAAGCTCCCAAATTATTTGAGGGGGAATGGATAGAGGCAGGGACTGGAATGGTTTTTCAGGTTCCAGGATTTAGAGGTTTCAGTAAGAACAGAGAAGATGGTAAAAGAGGGGGAGGTGTGGCATTGTTGGTCAAGGACAGAATTACAGTTGCAGAAAGGATGTTTGGGGACTCGTCAATTGAGGTAGTATGGGCTGAGGTTAGAAACAGGAAAGGAGAGGTCAGCCTTTAGAGAGTTTTCTATAGGCCTCCAAATAGTTCCAGAGATGAAGAGGAAAGGGTGGCAAAGATGATTCTCGATAGGAGTGAGAGACAGGGCAGTTGTCATGGGAGACTTCAATTTTCCAAATATTCACTGGGAACACTATAGTATGAGTACTATAGATAGGTCAGTTTTTGTCCAGTGCGTGCAGGAGGGCTTCCTGACACAGTATGTAGACAGGCCAACAAGGGGCAAAGCCACATTACATTTGGTACTGGGTAACGAGCCCGGTCAGGTGTTAGACTTGGAAGTAGGTGAGCACTTTGGTGATAGCGATCACAATTCTGTTATGTTTACTTTAGTGATAGAAAGGGATAGGTGTATACCACTGGGCAAGAGTTATAGCTGGGGGAAAGGCAATTACAATACAATTAGGCAAGATTTAGGAAGTTTCCTAGATAAGTATGTATCTGTCAGGCAGGGAGGAAGCTCTGTAGAGCGTGGGAGCCCTGGTTTACGAAGGAAGTGGAATCTCTGGACAAGTGGAAGAAAAAGGCTAATGTTAGAATGAGATGTGAAGGCTCAGTTAAGGTGCTTGAGGGTTACAAGGTAGTCAGGAAAGACCTAAAAGAGAGAGCTCAGAAGAGCCAGGAGGAGACACGAGAAGTTGTTGGCGGATAGGATCAGGGTAAACCCTAAGGCTTTCTATAGGTATTTAAGGAATAAAAGAATGATGAGAGTAAGATTAGGGCCAATCAAGGATAGTAGTGGGAAGTTGTGTGTGGAGTCAGAGGAGATAGGGGAAGCACTAAATGAATATTTTTCGACAGTATTCACTCTAGAAAACTCAATGTTGTTGAGGAGAATACTGAGATACAGGCTACTAGACTATGTGGGATTGAGGTTCACAAGGAAGAGGTATTAGAAATCTTGCAGAGTGTGAAAATAGGTAAGTCCCCTGGGCCGGATGGGATTTACCCTAGGATACTCTGGGAAGCCAGGGAAGAGATAGCTGAGCCTTTGGCATTGATTTTTAAATCGTCATTGTCTCCAGAAATAGTGCCAGAAGAGGATAGCAAATGTGGTTCCCCTGTTCAAGAAGGGGAGTAGAGACAATCCTGGAAATTATAGACCAATAAGCAGTACTTCAGTTGTTGGTAAAGTGTTGGAAAAGGTTATAAGAGATAGGATTTATAATCATCTAGAAAAGAATAATTTGATGAGGGATAGTCAGCACGGTTTTGTGAAGGGTAGGTCGTGCCTCATAAACCTTATTGAGTTCTTTGAGAAGGTGACCAAACAGGTAGAGGAGATTAAACCGGTTGATGTGGGGTGTATATGGATTTCAGCAAGGTGTTCGATAAGGTTCCCCAGAGTAGACTACTGTACAAAATGCGGAGGAATGGGATTGTGGGAGATATAGCATTTTAGATCAGTAATTGGCTTGCTGAAAGACGACAGAGGGTGGTGTTTGATGGGAAATGTTCATCCTGGAGTCCAGTTACTAGTGGTGTACCACAAGGGTCGATGTAAGGTCCACTGCTGTTTGTCATTTTTAGAAGCGACCTGGGATGAGGGCATAGAAGGGTGGGTTAGTAAATTTGCAGATGACACTAAGGTCGGTGGAGTTGTGGATAGTGACGAAGGATGTTGTAGGTTACAGAGAGACATAGATAAGCTGCAGAGCTGGGCTGTGAGGTGGCAAATGGAGTTTAATGCAGACAAGTGTGAGGGGATTCACTTTGGTCAGAGAAACCAGAATGCAAAGTACTGGGCTAATGGTAAGATTCTTGGTAGTCTAGATGAGCAGAGAGATCTCGGTGTCCACATACACAGATCCTTGAAAGCTGCCACCAGGTTGACGGGGTTGTTAAGGCGGCATACAGTGTTTCAGCTTTTATTAATAAAGGGATCGAGTTCTGGAACCATGAGATTATGTGACAGCTGTACAAAACTGGTGCGGCTGCACTTGGAGTATTGTGTACAGTTCTGGTCACCACATTATAAGAAGGATGTGGAAGTTTTGGAAAGGGTGCAGAGGAGACTTACTAGAACGTTGCCTGGTATGGAGGGAAGGTCTTACAAGGAAAGGCTGAGGGACTCGAGACTGTTTTCGTTAGAGAAGAAGGAGATTGAGAGGTGACTTAATAGAAACATATAAGATAATCAGAGGGTAAGATAGGGTGGACAGGGAGAGCCTTTTTCCAAGTATGGTGATGGCGAGCACAAGGGGGCATAGCTTTAAATTGAAGGGTGACAGATATAGGACAGATGTCAGAGGTAGTTTCTTTACTCAGAGAGTAGTAAGGGTATGGAATGCTTTGCCTGCAACGGCAGTTGATTCACCAACTTTAAGTGCATTTAAGTCGTCATTGGATAAGCATATGGACGTACATGGAATAGTGTAGGTTAGATGGGCTTCAGATTGGTATGACAGGTCGGCGCAACATCGAGGGCCAAAGGGCCTGTACTGCGCTGTAAAGTTCTATGTTCTGTGAATCTGGAGCTGCCCCTGAAGCACTAATCTGGAAAGCTATGGACCCGATGCTAGAGCTGGGATTGGAGTAAGTAGCTAGCTGGCACAGACATAATGGGCTCAGTGGCATCTGCGTTGTAACTTTCTCCAGTTCTCAAGTGTGATTTTCAGGTTTGGTCATGTAAAAATAAAAATCATTATGGGTAATCAGAAAATAACTCATTCCCAACACAAATGGAACCAGCTTCAAAATAGTCTAATCAAATGATCGGTACAGTGCCACACAAACCATTTCAATTGTACTGGCATGGAATTAAAACAATAAGCATTACAAAATCAGTGAAAACTAGCAAAATAGCATTATAAACATGCAAGATGCCCAACAGAAAAGAATTCTTTAGGGAATTTAAAAACCGTAACTAAAAAGGTTTTGTCATCTTAAAAATAAAGCTGAGAAAACAGAAAATAGGAGTTAAAATAACAGGACAATATCTTTCAAACTTATTTCTACCATTGGGAGCTCATGAAGACGCCGGAATTCTGGTTGGTTGTTTCGCTGACGGTACTTCAGAAACCCAAGTATTGAAACAATTCCAATAATTATAAAGAAAACTGTGGTGAGTCCTATAACAAGAGGGTCCATTCTGGTTCCATTTGGATTAGAAACCGGCCTCCCTGTTCAAGAAGAAAGTACACTTTTATTAGTATAGTGTGTCAAGTTTTCATCCATATCCCACTTCAAGTTATTCAGTCATAAATGTATTGTAACAAACATTCCCGCGAGTGCATTTTGAGAATATTTGTAGCTCAGGTTGAGGTTCTGGATGTAGGTTTGCTCGCTGAGCTGGGAAGTTTGTTTTCAGATGTTTCATCACCCTACTAGTAATATCTTCAGTGAGTCTCCGAATGAAACACTGGTGGTGTATCCTGCTTTCTATGTTTGAGTTTCCTAGGGTTGGTGTCATTTCCTGTTCTTTTTCTCAGGGGGTGGTAAATGGGATCCAAGTCAATGTGTTTGTTGAAAAGAGTTCTGGTGGAATGCCATGCTTCTAGGAATTCTCATGCATGTCTCTTTTTGGCTTGTCCTCGGATGGATGTGTTGTCCCAGTTGAAATGGTCTCCTTCCTTATCCATATGTAAGGATACTAGTGAGAGCAGGTCATGTCATTTTGTGGCTAGTTGATGTTCATGTATCTTGGTGGCTAGTTTTCTGCCTGTTTGTCCAATGTAGTGTTTGTTATAGTTCTTTTATGGAGTCTGTTGTGGGCATCGTTAATCATTTCTGTAAACATTGTGCTGCTGTTTTACTCTGCTATTCTTTTAGCCCTTAAATGTTGCTCACGACAGACTCTTTAAAAGAACTGTAACAAACACTACATTGCACAAACAGGCAGAAAACTAGCCACCAGGATACGTGAATATCAACTTGCCTCAAAACGACATGACCCACTCTCACTAATATCCTTACATACGGATAAGAAAGGTCACCACTTCGACTGGGACAACACAGCCATCCCAGGACAAGTCAGAGACACACAAGGGAATTCCTAGAAGTATGGCATTCCAACCGGAACTCTATCCCATTTACCACACCCTAAGAAAAAGAACAGGAAATGACATTACCTCCCTGAGGAAACCTAAACATATAAAAAGAAAGCAGGATACACCACCAGTGCTTCATTCGGAGGCTCAAAGAAGATGTTACCTAGTATGGTGATGAAACGTCTGAAAACGAACCTTCCAGCTCAGCGAGCAAACCTACATCCAAAACATTCCCACTTTCTTGACACATTTAACAGAATTACCAATGATTTGAAAGCTCCAAGAACATTCTAGAGGTTTTCTCCTTTTTGGAAGGCATTTTCACAGTTATCTGTGCAATCCTCCAAATTAACTTCATTTTAGCAAATGACAACTTCAAACATTTGAAAGGGTTATTACTCTCAAAACTTCAACTAAATAAAGAAATTAGATCACAGAACAATCTCGGTTATCCGAACATCAATTATCCAAACAACATCTCAAGGACCTGTAAATGCTTCCTTGGTTTACAAACAGAACAGTTATTGAACAAAATACTCCTTGCCTGTCTTGTTCAGATAATCGAGGTTGTTCTGTACGTGGAATGTAATTACAGAAGTTGGTCTATTGGCATAAAAAAACCCCATGTTTCTGCACTCCATACATTGGGAATAGGACCATCCAAGCTATTGCGCCATTCAATACAATTATGGTTGATCTAGAACAAAGAACAAAGCAAATTTACAGCCCAGGAACAGGCCCTTCGGCCCTCTAAGCCTGAGCCAATCCAAATCCACTATCTAAACCTAATCGCCCAATTTTTAAGCATCTGTATCCCTCTGCTCCCCCCCCAATCAGGCATCTGTCCAGACGCATCTAAAATGAATCTATCATGCCTGCCTCTACCACCTCTGCTGGCAACGCGTTCCACCCTCTGTGTGAAGTACTTTCTGCATGTATCCCCCTTAAAACTTTTCACCTCTCACCTTGAAAGTGTGACCTCACGTTATTGAATCCTTCACCTGGGAAAAAGCTTATTTCTATCCACACTATCTATACCCTTCATTATTTTGTAGACCTCAATCAGGTTCCCCCGCAATCTCCATTTTTTTTAAATGAAAACAATCCTTACCTACTCAACCATCCTTCATAGCTAGCACCTTCCATACCAGGCAACATCCTTGTAAACCTTCTCTGCACCCTCTCCAAAACATCCACATCCTTTTGATAATGTGGTGACCAGAACTATACACATTATTCTAAATGCGGCCAAACCAAATGTCTTGTACAATTTTAACATGACCTGCCAGCTCCTATACTCAATACCCAGTCTGATGAAGGCAAGTATACCATATGCCTTCTTGAACACTATCCACCTGTGCAACCACCTTCAGGGTACGATGGACCTGAACTCCCAGATCGCTCTGCTCATCAACTTTTCCCAAATCTCTTCCATTTACTGTATAGTTCACTCTAGAATTAACTTCCCAAAATGCATCACCTCACATTTGCCTGGATTGAACGCCATCTGCCACTTTTCCACCCAACTCTCCAGTCTATCTGTACTCTCTTGTATTCTTTGACAGTCCCCATGCTTTCTGCTACTCCACCAATTTCCGTGTCACCTGCAAACTTGCTGATCATACCAACAGTGCCCTCTTCCAGATCACTTATGTATATCACAAACAACAGTGGCCCCAACACTGATCCCTGTGGAACACCACTGGTCATCTTTCTCCATTTCGAGAAACTCCCTTCACCTACTACTGTCTCCTGTTGCTCAACCAGTTCTTTATCCACCTAGCTAGAACACCCTGCACACCATGTGACTTCACTTTCTCCATTAGTTTACCATGGGGAACCTTATCAAAACGCCTTACTAAAGGTCCATGTATATGACATCTACAGCCCTTCCTTCACCTATCAATTTGGTCACTTCCTCAAAAGAACTCTATTAAGTTGGTGAGGCATGATCTCCTCTGCACAAAACCATGTTGCCCATCACTGATATGCAACATGATATCTTTTCCAAATATAAATAGATTTAATCCCTCAGTACTTTTTCCAGCAACTTTCCCACCACTGACATCAGGCACACTAGTCTGTAGTTACCTGGAATATCCCTACTACCCTTCTTGTACAGGGGGACAACATGAGCAACCCTCCAGTCCTCTGGCACCTCACCTGTATTTAAGGATGCTACAAAGGTATCTGTCAGGGCCCCAGCTGTTTCCTCTCTTGCCTCCCTTAATCTGGAATAGATCCCATCCAGACCTGGGGATTTGTCCACCTTAATATCCTTTAGCCTACCCAACATATCCTCCCTCCTTATGTCAATGGGATCTGGAGTAAACAAACTTCTATCTCTAATCTCAACATTCATCATGTCCCTCTCCTCAGTGCACACTGATGCAAAGTAATCATTCAGAATCTCACCCATTCTCTCAGCTTCGACACACAACCTTCCTTCCTTATTCTTTAGTGGACCAACTCTTTCGCTAGTTAGCCTCTTGCTTCTCATTTGAAAAAAAAAAGGCCTTGGGATTCTCCTTAATTCTGCTTGCTAAAGTTACTTCATGACCCCTTTTAGCCCATTTGATTCCAAGCGGGAATCACTTAGCAGGGTGGTCTTAAAACATCTCTCCCACCTGTTCCCCATAACCTTCAACACATTTGCTGATTGAAAATCTAACTCTGCCTTCAACTCCACTTCTCTGTAGGCAAGAGAAATTCAAAATGTTTAACAAGAAATTTTCTACACTCTTGCACACCCCTTCAAGTTTCCTTCTCCCTCCCCAAAGTGGACTATGGCTCCTCCTCCCTGCCACCCCTTGGCCACCGCTGGCCAATTCCCTTACCTTGGGTCCAAAAGGTGGAGCCCTGGACCTTGGCAAATCCTCCCAATCCTGGTGCCACACCCCAAAAAATAAAGGTGGCGGTCAGTGTCACACCTCCCCACTGGCTCTTAACCCCTTCCAGCTCCCAGACCCCATCTCCCTTAACGCTAGATCTTGTCTGCTCATTACTCTGCCAAATGCACGCTGTTTCTGTCCTGCATTTGTTGCACATAAGGTTATAGTGAATCTATCAGCAGCAAATCTGGGACAGAAACAGCTTGTAGTTGGAAGAGTGTCTCGCCGACATTTCATTCCATTCTGTTTAACATTGACCAGTGCAGCATGAAAACAGGCCCTTCAGCCCAGCATGTCTATGCCAACCACAATGTCATTCTAAATTAATCCCATCTGCCTGTACATAGTTCATATCGATCTATTCCCTGCCCGTCAGCGTCTGTTTAAGCACCTCTTAAACATTGCTATCATCTCTGCTTCTACCACATCCCCTGTCAGTGCATTCCAGCCTCTGTGTACAAATCTCCTTACTCAATCCTTTAAACTTGGAACTCTAGAACCTCCTCCCTGGAGAAGCAATGAAGGCTAAATCAACTGAAATTTAGAGTAGGAAACAATAAATTTTTGTTTGGTAAATGTATTTTTTTTTAAATCAGGGAGAAATGCAAAGAGAAGTCGTGAGATACTTATCCATCATAAAGTGGGAGAAACAGGCTTTAAGGACTGTTTGGAATTTTCCATCTGGGCTGGGCTAAAATTCCTTAGACGTTGAGGAACCAGAGGATGCTCTCCTGTGAACGATCACTAGGTGATGTGAAATAGGTCACAAAGTTTACCTGATTACTGAAAGCCTTGGTCTCCTTCAAAGTCAGTAAGTTCTAACAAATAGCTACAATGAATTTAGATTCCAAACACAGTAATTTATGAAACAATGAAAAAGAACAGAATTTATTTGGCCTAAACTCCTGCTTTTAATCCATACTTTGCTTCTGGATCATTTCAAAACTGTGGGTTCCACAATTCTCACTCTACCTATACCACATCCATTAAATGGAAAAGAATAATCTCTGAAGTACAGGCTGCTTAACCCTTTCCTACACAATATATTTCTTGCAGATATATTCAATTTTTTCAGGATTCAGTTATGAAACCTTATAATCAATAATTTCACTTGCAATGTAAACAAGACTTAATATTTACTGTACATTTGTTTTGTGTTCTGAATTAATGTCAAGCAAGCTTTCTGTATATGTAAAGTTAATTAACTTTCAAGTATTTCTGTAGCCATGGTGATTTCTTTTTAAACAGCTTTTGACATCTTGCTTTAGATGTAAAAGGTTTGTGTGCATCATTGATGGATTTTTACTTACCTTAGAATGTTTTGGGACCCTGCAAAGTAATTAATTGGGTCTCAAGGCTTGTTAGAGTTTTCTAGAATTTTTAAATAAAAAGTAAATGTTCATAGCTTAGAGAGGGTCACTTCGTTTCAGTTTTACTGAGTTTTGGTCAGCCCTGTTCCTGGGAATAGGATAGCTGCAAAGACCAGTGGTCTTAAAAGGGAAAAATATTGGAAATTAGTTCATCTTATATTGAAGTGTTAGTGTTTTCCCCAGATCAGAAGTGTTGGGATAAAATCCTGAAAATGTTACTTAAAGCCAAGCAGGTTGATGTTCACATTTATAATAGCTCCAGGAAAACACAACCTGCAGTTTCAGTCTACACGTTAAAGTCACACATGATTCAAACCTACTGAGGTGCTAGAGTCTGAGACACTGGTGCACTAACAATTTTGGGTAATATTTTTGGATCTGATTTGTCCAGTAATAGCATCAGCTGAGATCACAACATGCTAGATTGTATAGTGACCCAAAGCAAAGATGCACACAACAACCCAGAGTATCCTTGTCGATAATCACATTTCTATAAACCATAAGAAATAATCAGCAAAATTCAGAAACATGACAAAACAGACATTACATTGAATATACAATACAAATGAGCAATTAAGCAGAACTTCTTGTTTTTTTTCTGGTGTTTAGACTCTGAGAGTCTCCTCACTGGAGATAAATATGCTGCAAAAAAAAAATAATAAATAAAATTTTTTTTAAAATCACTCACCATTCACCACCTCTTTGGTATTGGCCAAATTCCCCTCGATATGCTGCACAGAAAATGAAGTGGTTGCTATGTTGATTGTGGTGCCTCTTCGAGCAGTTGCTCTCACAGTGGTAGCAGTGGTGGTCGAAATGGTGGTGGTGGTTGTGGTGGTGGTGGGGCTTGTGTGACTGGTGGACAGGGGCACGATGACAGTGGATGGCATTACAGAGCCACTGGTTGTCATGGAAGTTAACCTGGTCTTGGAAGTTGGTTGCATTGGTAGAGTTGTAGACACTGGGGATTGTTCAGTTGGAAAGCTGCTGGTTGCATCTAAAAATGAACGAGATGCTCACAGAGGTGAATGTTATTTAGCAATAACCAGAGACATTGTTAACGCAAAAGGGAGCAATTTGGGAAGAGTTGTTCTTCCTTTAAGTTACACGCACAGAAGGCAACAGGAAAGCACCCATGTAGTTTTCCCCCTAATTTCCCTCACGTTTAATTACAAAGTGGGAGGCTCCTACTTGGAATTGAGCAGAGAAGCACAATCTTGAGGAATGAGCAGAGGATCCATCCTTAGACAGATCATTACTACATCAAATATTTGATGTGACAGCATGGCAGAGTTTTGGAAATCCAAAGTAATACTTTATAGCACATTCATTACACCATTTCCTAAGAATGTTCTTCAAAACTATCTCAACACTAGGGGATACATTAAGGTGACAGGAGAGAGAGAGAGAGAGAGAGAGAGAGAGAGAGAGAGAGAGAGAGAGAGAGAGAGAGAGAGAGAGAGAGAGAGAGAGAGAGAGAGAGAGAGAGAGAGAGAGAGAGAGAGAGAGAGAGAGAGAGAGAGAGAGAGAGAGATTTAAAAGAAGACATGAAAGGCAAATGTTTTACACAGAGGGTGGTTAGAATATGGAATGAACTTCCTGAGGAAGTGGTGGATGTGGATACAATTACAAATGTTCAAAAGACATTTGGATAAGTACATGAATAGGAAATGTTTGGTGGGATAAGGGCCAGGAGCAAACAGGTGGGACTAGTTTAACTTTGGATTATGTTCAGCAGAGTCTGACTCTGACTATATAAAACATAGGAGAAAGTGAGGACTGAAAATGCTGGAGATCAGAGTCAAGAGTGTGGTGCTGGAAAAGCACAGCATATTTGGCAGCATCAGAGGAGCAGAGTAGACGGTTTGGACTAGAGCCCTTCATCAGGAATGAAAGCCTCATTCCTGATGAAGGGCTCTAGCCCAAACCATCGATTCTCCTGCTCCTTAGATGCTGCGCTTTTCCAGCATTATATAAAACAGTCAGAAAGTTTATAAGTGGAATTTTTATTATCGAACAACAATGTTTTCACATCTACAACATTAATTCAAATTCTAGCCAAAAGGATAAAGAAGTATAGACTCAAAAAGAACCCACTGCAATGCCAGCAGCTTCCTGCATAGAATTAAGTTTTAAAGAACTACTACGAACAAGAGAAAACAGAAGTTTTACCTTTTGATTCCTTCTGTCCAGCAGATAATGTAGAAGACATCCCAGTTGATTTAACTGTGAGCGTGGAGTCTTTGTAAGTTGAAGACACTTTCACAGAGGTCTCTGTTTGCTTTGGGATTGCTGTAATTTTGACAGTAGAGCTCACTTCAGCATCATTTCCATTTGACTCTGTTACAACGGAGCTAACGCTGGGACTCACAGATTTTGGAATGGGACTACTGTTATTTACAGACCTTTGCGGGTCACTGCTTGTATCATTATTAGCCAATCCACTCTTTTGGGTCAAGTTGCTGATATTTGGTGTAGTAGTCAGCATACTGACAGTTGACTTCTCTAATGAATTGTTAAAGCTAGTTTCATTTTTCAGGCTTGGTGTCATAGAAGTAAAAGCCATGGTACTTCCAATGTCTGCTTGAGCGACAGTGTCATTGATAGTATCGGCTGTTGATGCTGTAGAGTTATTAATTCCCAGTACAGTTGAATTCAAATTGAATGCAGGTGTATCACTGGGCATTGCAGTTTTTGAATCACCTGGGCTTGTTGGATGATGATTTCCTAAATTGAAAAAAGAAAATAGAACAAAGTTCTCAAATGGGAAGGATTGATGGGTCATACAATAGCCAGTTTTTCTTGACATATGCATCACATTTCTGTGGCACACATTTCAATTATATGAAGGACTATTTGATTTTACAGAGTTGAGAATCCAACCATATCCCAAGATCAAAAATACATAGACAAGCGGACAAGCAGAACAGTTGCCAAAAAAAAAAATCTGGTTTGTGAGAACAGACAAACCTCAACACTCTTCCATCAATGTTATACAAGTTTAATCAGTAAAAAGGGCTTCCCAATGCAAATTTCACATCATTGCTTCATCTCATCTGACTGAAGTGCTGGGAAACCTAACTCTATATCTAAGGGAATGGTCACCAAAATAATTTACCTTCTATACCGGGATGTTCTTCACATCAGTTTAGTCCAGTTGAAGACTACTGATCAAGTACTTACTAAGCCAAACTCATGACTACTTTAACAACAACAACAGAAGAAAAAAGGTGTAATAATGGGTCATTGGGCAATAATCAAATCTCATCCCCTGTGATCAACCAATTGCTGACCAAGTCTTTGTAGTAACATTGTGAACCGGCAACACAGCAGTGTGTTTTAAACAAAACAAGTGATTTTAATGTTTTTGTACTGAGGGAAATGCTTGGCTGCAGAATTAGAACTCAAACTTGACCAAATGAATTTTCACCTGGGCAATGTTAATCTAGTTCCCAGGCAATTTCAAATTTAAATGGCCAATAGTTTATACAACATTTCAAATCCGAACACATGCAAGGTGGACATCCATTTGGATATCAGCATGAGTTGGCACAACATACCTTGTGCAAGGTCAGTTACTTCAGTTAGCTGCATGATGCCAACAGCACAGGTTCAATTCCTGCACCGGCTGAGGTTATCATAAAAAAAACTCTACTTCTCAACCTCACCCTTCACCAGCGGCATGGTGACCCTCAAGTTAAACCATCACCAGTCAGTCATCGCTGTCTATTGAGAGCGGCAGCCTTATGGTCCAGTAGGATTATGGTGACTTTACTTTTATTGTGGTCACAGCAGTGTTAAATTTTTGGGACTAACATTTTCTGTTCCTTCCTAAAATATGTTGACACATTTATAGCAGGACTTTTCCTGTTCAGAATTACACAATCTAGCCCATAAGTCTCAAAAAAAGGAAAGATAGTGACATTTACCCTTGATTAAACAAAAAAAAATCTATCCAGCCAAAGTAAACTTCAATCAATACAATACAATGCAGAAACAGGCCCTTTGGCCCATCAAGCCTGTGCAAATTCCCAATCCTTTAGATCCACTACTTATCACATAGTGTAGTTTCTATCCCCCCCATTCGTGTGTCTATCAAGCCTTAAAACATTGCTTGTGGAGGTGGTGGAAGCAAACTCAAAGTTGTGTTCCAGACACCCACCACCCTCAGTATAAAATATTTTCTCCACACTTCTCCTCTTAACTTACCCCCAACTTACCTTGAACCTGTGCCCTCTTGCAGTTAACCTTTCCACCCTGGGAAAAGGCATCTGACTATTCACTCTACGCTTCTCAATTTTATATCTCTCTATCAGGTCATCCCTCAATCTCAGCCTTTCCAGTGAAAAGAATTGAGTTTATCCAACCACTCCTCATGACTAAAACCCTCCAGACCAGGCAACATCCTGGTAAACCTTCTTTGCACCCTCTCCAAAGCATCCACATCCTTCCATCAGTGTGGTGACCAGAACTACACACAATATTCCAAAATGTGGCCTAATTAAAGTTTTGGACAGCTTGCCACCTTTTACATTTGATGCCTCAGCCAACAAAGGCACGCACGCTGTATACCTTCTTGACCACCTTATCTACTGTGCTGTCACTTTTAGAGATCTGTGGACCTATACGTATATGCTCCCAAGGGTACTGCCATTTATTGTATAATTTGCACCTGAATTTATTTGCTAAAATTCATCACCTCGCTATTGTCCAGCTTAAACTCCATCTGCTATTTCTCTGCCCAAATCTACAATCTACATCCCAACGTATCCTTTGACAACCCTCCTCACTAGCTGTAACTCTGGCAATTTTGGGGTCATCTGCAAACTTGCTAATTGGACCACCTATATCTTTCTCCAGATCATTTATGTCTTACAAAAAGGTTCCAGCACTGATCCCTGTGGAACACCACTGGTTACTAATCTCCAATCTGAAAAGCCCTTCCACCACTACTGCCTTCTATAATGAAGCCAGTTTTGTATCAGTCTAGCTAGCTCACTCTAGATCTCCTGAGAGTCCACCTTTCTCCCAGCCTGCCACGGGGTACCTTGTCAAATGCCTTACTAAAGTTCATGTAGACAATATCCACAGCCCTTTCCTCAATCATTCTTCAAATCCATGGATGTAACTGCTATTGTGAAATATGTAATTTATCAGCCATTCTTGTCTGCCTTCGAACAACTGAACATGGCTATGGCATTTCTGCCCAAAACCTGGGACTTTGTTGTCTAAACAGGAAAAGTTTTAATTTACCAAGCACATATGAAATAATATGGTTCAGGGAGAGTAACAAATGAGGTACTATAATGGGCAGGAAGTCATTGAAGATTACGTGTTCTGAGCAATAACACTTCAAATAACTTCTATAATCTTTGCTGGCTTATTTTCCAAACAAATTTCATACTTAACTGTCAACTATGAAATTATAAGAAGGAAAAAGAATACAGCATTTAAAATTTAAAATACATGAAAAAGGTCTGTACAAACCTTACACGTGTAAAACAAAATGCATTATATATTTTACTTTTAAGCCATAAATAAATCCTGATTTGTTCATTTCACAGCATCATAAACTGCATATCTGTTGAACAATAATGCTGTAAGCTCAAAGACATCCCGTGATGGATTGGCTAATCTCTGAAGCTATTGGCTTTACTATCTAATATCTTTTTAAAAAAATAAGTCACAAAACAAAAATAACCTTGACAGCACAAGGTCCAATAGATTTAAATCTTCTGCTGGTTGGAGCTCTTCCAGTGATTTGCTACCATGGTCTTGATGGATTGAGTGCACATAAACAGCCTTATCTGGAATTGTAATCTGAAAAATATATTCCCATTTCTGAAATTTCACAAGGTACCTGGGCTCCCATTTAAAGTTATGATTTTCATGAAAACTTTAAAAAGGTGGGCTGAAAATATATATCCCCATGCTCAACATGAACGGTTTGCTGTCGTTCCCAATCTTACACCCCTCGTGTCCCTTTCCCACATTCAGTAGATTTAACCTGTTGTGACTGGGTTAATCTCAGAAATAAGGAGACGACACTTTAAATGGCAAAAATGAACTACATCCTTCACAAAAATAAAAGATATAAGAGCTGATAAGCTCCGCAAATGCTCAATTCTGGTCCAGAATGTTTACCACTTCAGGAGTACTGGAGTGCTTCAAACAGACTTAAAATCTTCAATAATTCTGAAGGAAAGCTGCAATCTTTATGATGTTCTCCCCTCAGTGAACACAAAAATTTAAAATTTTTAAAAACATTTAAATTATTTTTAAAAATCATGGGAATGAGTCTTAGGAAACATTCAGCCCCAAACTGACATCACTTCACAAAACAAAAGACGCACAGATTATGTTGACACTATCACACAGATGCCTGTGGGATTTTGCCATTAGTAGACTGGCTATTGTCTTTTCTATTACATAACAGTGATGACATTTATCAAAAGTACCAAATGATTGAGAAGAACTTTGGAACCAGTGATCATGAAAAGGCACTCATTGAAACAAAGTCTACTCTTCTTCAATGGGACATTCCTTTCACAGCTCCAAATTATTTCTGAAACGTAGTCATTACTCTGTAGGTATATGCGACAGGCAGTGTACAGAAAGCAAAGCTTCACAAAAGACAAGCGAGAAAGTTGAATAGCAAGTAAATCTCTTTTACTGAGATTGAAGGATAAAATCTCGACTAGGACACAAAATTGTTTTGTTTGGAAAAAGTTTCCCCTCATTTACCTAGATATTTTAATATTTCACCCAAATGGCATGTTGTATTCTAACATGTTTAAGCACATCCTTACTATTGCTTTGTACAGTCACCCAAGATTACATGGTCAGTTAGTTTGAACCTATAAAAGGAGAACTGTAGAATTGTTAGAGTGTGCAGAAGGAAGCCACTCAGCCAATTGTCTCTGGTGACCATGCCACCAGTATTATCATTTTTTTAAAAAACTGATTTGCTAGCTTCAGGAAACTTTGCTACCAACAACTAGTCTGGCTTGTAAGTGACCTCAGACCCATAGCAATGCTTTCTGAAATGGTCTACCAAGCCACTCAAAAAAGGAACAAAACAAGAATGATCACTTGGTATCAGAAGCAAATACAGCAAACAATCCTGTCAATTCTAAAAAAAAGTCTTCCTTACCAATATCTGCGGCTTGTACAAAAAGTGGGAGATCTGTCCCACAGAACATTCAAGCAACAACCTGGGACGGTCATTCTATGGATTCTGGAAAGGTCCATGCAGATTGGAAAGTAGCAAATGAAACTCCACTACTTAAGGGAGAGAAGTAGAGGACAAGAGGAGAACTATCGACCTGTTAGCATGGAAACATAGAAGATAGGAGCAAGAGGAAGCCATTCAGCCCTTTGAGCCTTCTCTACCATTCATCACGATCATGGCTGGTCATCCAACTCAACAGTCTATTCCTGATTCCTCCCCATTTGATCCCATTTGCCCCCAAGTGCTACATCTAGCCACCTGTTGAATACATTCAATGTTTTGCCACTAACTACTTCCTATGGTAATGAATTCCGCAGGCTTATTACTCTTTGGGTGAAGAAATATTTCCCATCTCCATCCTAAATGGCCTACCTGGAATCCTCAGACTGTGGCCCCTGGTCCTGGACACACCCACCATTGGGAACATCCTCCCTGCATCTACCCCGTCTACCCAAGTCTCTATGAGACCCCTTCTCATTTGTCTGAACTCCTGCAAAAACGTAGTTCCTCAAACGTCAGTATTGCTTTCCCCTGAAAATCAGCCTGGTAAACCTTCGCCGCGATCCCTTGAGAGCAAAAAATATTCTTCCTCAGAAAAGGAGACTAAACTGCACACAATATCTGAGGTGTGGCCTAGCATGACATCTGTAGTCAAGAAAATGGTGGAATGCATTATAAAAATGGATATTATTTTTAGACAAATGAATGGCAAGATTGGACAGATTGAACATTGATCTATAAAAACAGGAATCACGAATGACAGACTTGCGGTGAGTTTTTGGAGAATGTTACTTTGTTACACACAAAAAGAGCATGTTTACATTATATGCTTAGAGCCTCAAAAACCCTCGAGCTAGTTGAACATTCTTTCCCCTTAAAAAGCTTTAAATTCATGTTCTGAATGAGCACCAAGAAGAACTTCATTGAACCAAGCTGCTCGGATTGTTTTTAAATTTGAACCATCTCATCTCATAAAACCTCTGCTTCGAGAATGACCATGTATAACCAGAATGAGAATAATCTATGAATACCAGTTGGAATTCTGCCCAGTTAGACAAAACAAATATGGATCACTACATTAGATTTGTACGTCAGTACCTCTCCACTGATATTTATTTTAAAAAAACACAAGAACAAAAAAAAATTGTAGATCTCGATAAATGATAGTACCAAAGTAGAAATCCCTTCTGCCCCAATTATGATGTTCAAAGAATTTAAGCTAACCCTTCATGACATCAAAAAATGTAAAGAGAATACATTCCCCTCCCCCCCACCCCCACCCTCATCATCACAAGAAAAACTGAAATTGTACACATGCCAAATAAGACACTAAGTAACAGTTTCAGTTTCAAGGTTGCAAAACTCTGCAAACAGCTCAAGTTTGTGCTTTAGAGATTGGGAAATTCATCTGGGCCCTTCAGATAATAACTCACATCCAATTGTTCATTACATGGCTTATTTGTCTTTCACTTGTCAGCAGACAACAACCTAGCAATTATACAAGTTACATGAAGCAATTTGCCTTTGTGTTCTGTATCCAAATCTTTCATCACCTTTTCACCCAGCAGGTAACGAACTGTTGGCTGTGTTTAATTATGAATAGCAAATAGTTCACAATTCATTACAGTGTAGTACTTCAATATAGTACTTTAAACCAGGTAGGCAATACTTGAATAATTTATAAAGCATCACAAATTGCTCAAATGAGGTATCCCATATTTAAATCAATTTCGTGGAAGCAAAGCACAAGGAAGCTTAATTGAACAGATGAACTAATTGGTTAAATTGTAATTTACTGTATTACACTGTACAATGGAAATTTACAACTAAGTGGCTGCATTACTGCAAGAGTGGCTGTTATGCGGCATAGCTATTTTCAATCTTTGACACAATATTTATCATATGCAATTAACACCCACAAATAAAATCAGAAACATAGCAATCGTGAAATTTACCAATGAAATAATTATATCTACTTAGATCAAGGGACTGCTCTCTCAGCAACTATGCTCTTCTACCATGATCTTATACCTGAATGCAAAATGTCAAACACAAAAGATGAATATTTAATTCCACCCATCCCTCCTTTCTTTTTGGAGTCTCATGATTACACAGAATAAGGGTGACCTTCATCACTGTCAAAACAACTACATTTATCTGAGTGCTTCAATAGCAAATATCAGCCTAATCATCTTCTACAGGCATCACTGATATACTTATTCATGCCCTTAAAGGCAACACACCCAGTGGCATAAAAAGGGATAAAATAACGAACTGATCACTACCGAACTCAAGAGTACAGAAACCAACTTGGAACATCCCCAAAATACTATCACTCAATTCTGCTTGACGAGCATAAAATCCATGACCTTTTACTTATTTATTGAAAGACAATGAACTGCAAAGAAAGTTCTTAATTTTTTGGTTGCAAAGAGAGCAGTTTAATAAAAACCTCACACCTATTTAAGCAACCAGACTCTAAACTTTCATTGCACAGTGGACTTGAAAGGAAAATGAACAAGGGTTTCAAGGACCCAACAGCAGCCTATCGAGTCAGGCCACAGATGAGCCATAATCTTAGTGAAAAGCAGAGCAGGCTTGAGGGGCTTAATGGCCTATTCCTGTTCTCATGTACCTCTGCAGTTCACATCATATCGCTGATGCACCGAGATAACGTTATTGCTTAAAAAGCCACACTCAGGAGGTGACCAGTCAATGGCGTTGGAATTCATATCCCTGTCAATCCAATAACTACAACTCGAAATACACAGGCAAGGTCTTTGTGGACAGGCAATAGTACAGTTCACAGTAATGCCTCCAGAGGTGAATGACTGTTGATACTTGCTATCATAGCTCAGATGTGAACATAGCTACTTAAGTGAGGAAGCAAAGGACACCTAGCTCTTGTGGAATCTTAGTCTCGTGCCAAGTATTGATGCACCATCATAAGCAGTGAAATGCCTTTCAACCCAAACAAGTAACAAGAACTGTACATTATCTACCTGGGTTACTTGATAGCAAAGTGATCTAGCTCATTATTATAGAAAATTAAAAATACTGGAAATACCTAGCCAGTCAGCAGAAATTCTGCACAAAAAAAAAACTAATGTTTCAAGTCAACAGTCTTATCTGAACTCAATAAAATTAGCAATGTAACAGATTTTGTGCATGTGGAAAAAGAACAATGTAGTCTTTGATAGGGTGAAAGGCAAGAGAATTTGATTGGGCAAATGCCAGTGGGAGTGGTAATGGGAAAAGGAAACACAAAAGATTAGGAGAGAGGAATTAGGAAATGATAGAATGAAGAGCTACTGTTCAAAGCAAATGAGAGAACAGAAAAAAAACGATTAGCAAAAGGAGTCAGAAACAAAAATGGGGACAGAAGTTACAAACTCATTTTTTTTTGTACTGTCTAAATTTGGCAAATCTTCCCTTTTCTCCCAGCTGAGAATTCTCACATCTGCCCATCTCACCACCAATATAGCTGATACAAATACAAAGACCCTAAACATTTGTTCCAGGTGAAATGGAAAGTTGCTTGCATTTCTTTCAGTTTAGTATACTATATTTGCTGCTCATAATGTGGTCATCCTTAAAGTTTCATAACGTCACTAGGCTAGAAATGCTGAACTTCAGCATGGTATTCAAACCTGTAACGTGAATGTCATCATGGCAGATGGTGAATTCATTTTAAAAAGTTTGGAACTAAAAGCTAGCTCAGTGACAATGATGTAGCCTCAGACAATTGTTGTAACAATTCTGGTTCAGTGGCATCCTTTAGAAAATAGAAATCTAACCTTCCCTAGTCTGGCTGTGATGATGCTGTCACATTAAAGGTAATTTTGTCCTGGGTTATTTTGAAGAGAGGTTGTAATGGCAGAGGTGCTGGACTGGCTACTGAGACAACTTAAGTCAATAATTTAGGAGGCTTTTAGGTTTTTTTCTAAAAACAACCACACAGTTGGAATAGAAAGGGAATGATCAGTTCTCACAAACCAGACTGCCTAGTATTTTTTAGCTATAGCAGTCAGAGGCTGCTTGGAGTCCCAGAAGGATTGGAAGCCTCAGTAAATGACTCCTAGCTACTACTTTCTCTGAAATCTCTCTTGATATGGTTTCCTCCTGAATTGGAGAACTGCAAGTAAGAATCGGTGTCTAAATTAACCTTTTAGTCAAGTGATGTGTATATGGGATGTTACACTATTGTAACAGTTAATTGGTAATAAGACTGTATCTATTATTCGGTTAAATTTTCCAGAAGAGCCAAATTATTCTAAATTCCTCTTTCTTTTGTTTGCGTTATAACTATAGCATTTAAATAAATTGCGTTTTGCTTAACAGCAAGTAGTTTGACTAGTCACATCACATCTGGAACACATCTACCTTTAAAATAAGAAAAAATTAGGGCCCAGGCTATCTTAAAATATTTTGGGGGGTCTGGTTCATAGCATGTCTTACATGACTCCAGATCTTCAGCCACATGGTCAGTTATCCTCTGGGGAATGGCCAATATCTGCGGGCCTAGCCAGTGACACACATCCCATGAATACAAAAGAACCAGAGATCAAATGTGCACTGAACATCTCAGTGCGAAGCAGTGGAATTTTTCATCTTGATCTCGCAATGATATTTTTTATACTCTCAGCCTGCAATTTCTAACCAAACTGAAAAATAACAAGCTCCTTTCAGGCTGGTCACTGCTACCTGCCAGATTGACATCTTGTCCTCCACTGTATTTTTGATACTTCTTTTTGACTTTTGCACAATAGCTATACATTATACTGCGATGTACACCTGCGCTAAACACATTTTCCCCATCACCACTCCCACCAGCCTCACACCATGAAGGTTTATTCTATTTAATCTCTCCCACCTTCCAATCCATCACAGACCTTTTTATAATCTCTTTCCTCATCCCTCTCCCCTTCAATTTCCCTCCAACCAATTAAATCACCAAACTTGACCAGGCTTTGATGACCAATTATTGATCTAAAAACATGAATACTATCAGATGCTGCCAAATTCTTAAATATGCTCAGGCTTTCCTGATCTTATTTCAGATTTCAAGCATCTGCAGCATTTACATACTTTATTTTAAAAATTGGATTTTTCTTTGAATTGTAATCTTTGTGAATGTCACCTTTAAATGAGCTTTTAAAAAAAAAGCAAAAGTTCACCAATGCCCTCCAAGCTAAGGTGACAGAAGCAATAGGGTTGCGCTTTAAAGTGATTTAAATACATCAAGACTGTAATGTCAGTTTGAGAGATCTACTTAGGATTTCTGCTTTTCCAAATCAATACCATAGCTTTATGATTATGCCAATGTTCAACTTCAGTCTCTGTTAACTCCACCAATGCCAATACCACTGAGAAAAAATAAACTTGATAATTTAAAGAATCTTTATTATTGACTTCTACACACCGCTTATTTGATGCGCATTTACAGGATACTCAAAATTCTTGCAATTTCATATCATCCTAATTTCTATTTGCAAGAATCTCCAGGATCCACATCAAGGTCACATTGAAAAGTCAAAATGGAATTTAGTCATCTGCTCAATCAATATTCCAAGCACATTTTAAAATCTCTCTAGCTGGCACATTTTAGGTTTAAATACCACACCAGCAGGTAGAGCCACCATTTCATATTCAATTCAAATTGATGGCTAATAATCAAGTCAATGGAATGCTAGGCCTCAAGTGAAATCACTAACCAGAGTCTGAACATTTGTTTGGAGGGGGGAGGGGAGAAAGCAGGACAGAGAGGCTGAAGGTTCCCAAGTACCCACTCTTGTCTCACATCCATTAGCGGCTCTAGGAATGATTAATACAAATAAATATTTAAAATTTGCACGTGTTTAAACAGTTGCCACTTTTATGCAAAAGAGATTACTGCAAAGAAAAGCAGTACAAATGAGCACAGGACAGTAACCATCAACAGCAAATTTAAAATAAAAAGCTCAAGGTGCTGACATTCTTGTCCATTTTAGGTTAAAAGTCTAGAGCTAAAAGTAGCTACAATTGCACAATGTGAAAAATTATATTGTTCTCGAGTTGCTCTGATAATGTAGTGAACATTTAAGCTTGCACCACTGTTCTCAAAAAGGAAAACCAATTACTTTTCCCACCAAGTGGAGAAGAGACTTTCCCCTCTTTCATCTTATTCCCCATTGGTAGCACTCTGCCTCTGAGCCACACGGACCCAGGTTGAAGTCCCACCCAAGGGCAGAAGCATGTGAAAACCACAGCTGACACTCCAGTAGAATGTTGAGAGAGCATTGCACTGTTGGAGGGATAATCTTTCTGTAGAGAAATCTCAGTTAGCTGTATAAATATCTCTTGACACCATTTCAAAAGGAGGACAGGAGATTTATCCCTGAAGTCCTCACCAACATCTTATTGTAGTGGTGTTAGGCAAAGAGAAGAGAATGGGTACAAAGTGATGGAATTTAAAAGAGAAAAAAAAAGGGGGGGGAGGGGGCGAAGATTAAAAGAGGAGAGATATTAGATTAGATTCCTTACAGTATGGATACAGTCCTTTCGGCCCAACAATTCCACACTGGCCCTCCGAAGAGTAACCCACCCAGACTCATTTCCCTCTGACTAATGCACCTAGCACTATGGGCAATTTAGCATGGCCAATTCACCTGACCTGCACATCTTTAGACTCTGGGATGAAACTGGAGCACACCCCGGCAGACACCAATAGAACATGCAAACTCCACACAGACTGACGCCCCAAGCTGGAATCGAACCAGGTCCCTGCCGCTGTGAGGAGTTAAAAAATTTGAGGATTACTTTGAAGACAAAAATGTAAACAAGCATTAACAAGAGGGACAGAAGTCAGAAGTTATTAATCATTAACTGAGGAGACCACTGGCTTCAACCTAGAATGGAAAAGGAGTATAAAAAGTGGGAATACAAAAGCTACAATCTCCCCTGTACCTTTCTTGCATCAACATAGACTGCATGTTCAAGACATGATATAACCTCCTGACTCCAAGGTAACATAGCTGACTGCTTGATGCAAAAAGATCTGTGTAACTTCAGAACCAAATCAAAATCTTAAAAAGCTTAATCATCAAAACTCCTCCTCAGATGCTCCTGTTAGTGGATAGCAAGCAGCTGTATTTCAAAAGCTTTAAAAAAAAATCACACACACAAAGGGGAGGCCTAGTAGTATTGTCACTGGTTTGTTCATCCAGAGACACAGGTAATGTTCTGAGAACCCGGGTTCAATTCTCACCATGTCAGATCTTGGAATTCGAATTCAATTTTAAAAATCTGGAATTAAAGAGTCAATTGATGGCCATAAATCCTGTGCCAATTATTGGCAAAAACCCATCTGGATCACTAATGTCCTTTAGGGAAGGAAACTGCAAGCCTTACCTGGTCTGGCCCACATGTGACTCCAGACCCACAGCAATGTGGTTGACTTTCACCAGCCCTCTAGGCAATTACGGATGAGAAATCAATGTTGGTCTAGCCAACAAAGCCTTCATCCCAAGAACGAATTAAAAGAAAACAGAATTATCCAGCAGCTTCAAAAGAGAAGCCAATAGCATTTTACAACCTCACCAAAAGCAATCAATCAATCAGTACATTCTAAAAATCACCCAAAATATCTTAATATTGTCAGTATATCTTGCCCGGAGGAATAGGGGAGAAGATTGCTAAGGAAGTGGGGGGTGTTGAAAAGAAGAAAGAAGAGGCAGTAAAATCCAGGGGGAAGGGAAGATGTTTCAAAGAAGGAACATAGTTTTAAATTGATCAGAAAACGTAATACACGGTTAACTAGGACCGAAAATACTAAAGTGCTGATTTCCTTGCAAATGAATGTGGATTCTCTATTTAAAGGCTGTACAAGTTCAAGAGGTTGGGGAGAAAAAATGAAGTGGTTGCTGTTATGATGAACAAAGTTAATGGTTAAATTTTAATAGGAGATCACGATATAGCAAAGCAGGTACTTTCTGTGATGGAAACACATTAGCTGTGGCCTCACTAGTCTGAGGAAGGAGAACCTTTCTTTTAAAGCCACTAGTGGAATAGGCGATGTGGACATCGCTGATTGGACCAGCGCTTATTTCCCTTCCCTTGTTGCCCTCGAGAACTGCTGCAAGTTGACCCATAATGCTCTTAGGGTGGGCTTCCAAGACTTTGACCCAGCAACAGTGAAGGAACAATGATGCATTTCCAAATTATGATGGGGAATGGCTTGGAGGGGAATTTGTTTAAGATTAATGACAGTGTTTGGAGAGGTTTGTGTGACCTATTTGAAGAAAATGGCAGTGGTTAACTTGCACCTAATGTCTGGTGTCTTGAAATACTGTAGCATCTAGGAAATTTACACTTTTCTCATGCATTGTGGCTTTACATTCAGATGGTTAATAATTACTGAGGATATTCAGAATTCTACTTCTGCCACATAGCAAACAAGCCATTCTTGTTGAAACAGGTGACTGCATGATGTAATCATATAGAGTTTGAGAGAACTTAAAGGAGCCCATGAAAGCCAAGTGCAGGCCTTTTTAAAAAAAAAATCAACCCTGAAAAATGTTCAGGTGCATTGGGTCACAGTGGAATTACTGAGTTTGATGAGAATGAGAGGGGAGTTTTTTTTAAAAAAAGCTATCTTGGTCGATGCAGGAATGTAATGCTGCCACAGGGCTGTTCTCTCATTAAAGAGATGTTTGGTAGTGGTTTACCAGAGGGTCACCACGCCTCAGGCATAGTGTATGATGGAAGAGATGGGCCCTCCACGGTGGTCTCAGCCAGTACAGGAATTGAACCCACTCTATTGACACTCTGCATGACAAACCAGTCGTCCAGCTAATTGGCCCCCTCACGCAGGAAACCAGGAGGTAAAAGCTGCAGAAGCTAACCACGTGAAAGAAGACAGGTGACAGCACGTGAGAACTGAGAATTCATCTCTACTCTCCAGTTTATTCTAAAATAGTATTTTGGCAGTTTCGTTCAGCATGTAGGAAGTTTCAGTTGTGACAGGAACTGCAGATCTGGGTTTTGGAACTCTTAATAACAGCCGAAGTCACAGTGATGCATCCGCAAGGCTAGGAGTTAAAATGGATAGTGCATTCAGAGAGGTGGCTATACCACATGCAGACAGAGGGAAATCAGTGGTTGCAAGACAGTTCAATACAACCAGAGAGAATACAGGAATCTTGAGATCCTGGTCAAGAATTCCATTCTGACAATTCCTCTGGGAAATGCAGCAAACACCAGGACAGCAGCAACATAGGTGGGTCAGTTGTACAGGAGGGAAGGGAGAAGAGTGGAACAGCAGCTATGATAGGGGATTCGTTCATTAGGACACCCAACTGACTCCAGGATGTAACCTTCTGGATGCCAAGGTCAACAAAGTCACAGAATAGCAACAGGACATCCTGCAAGGACGGTGATAAGTTGGAGATGGCTGTCCATGTTACCATTGAGGATATAGACCAACAGGGACATCTGGAATTTAGGACACGAGGTCAAAAATTGATGTCCTGTTTCCACTGGTGTTAGCACTACAGGGATAGGTTGGAGTCTGGGTGATGCTTTTCAGAGAGTCGATGTGGACTTGTTGGGCCTAATGACCTGTTTCTACACTGTAGGGGATTCTAAGTATTCCAAGTAGTCATTTCCATATTACTCCCAGTGCCACGTGTGGAAGAGGGCCAACCACAAGCAAATGAGACTAGTTGGTTTGGGAGTTGGTTCAGCATGGACGAGTTGGACCAAAGAGTCTGTTTCTGCACTTTACTATTCTTTGATTCTGACTCTAATCTAAAAAGAGGGTCCTGTGTTTGATTACATGTAGGCTTTAAGAAATTTCTCAAAACTCGCCCCAAATGAAAGACAAAAAGCTTCAAAATGTTTTTTTTTCCCCCTCAGTAATACTCAATTACAGTAATTCCAAAGAAAATGCAAAAATAAAAACCTGTGTTAATCTTCTAGAGATTGAATCAGGAAATTGATGATCAAAACAATGGAGATGGTGGGGCCATTGATAAAAGGTATTTTGTGTATGCCATCATCATAGAAGACCCAGAAAATATCACTACGGGACTGGATAATCAAAGAGACCAACAGGAAGTAAGATCTTAAACCAAACCATCAGGGGAAAGGAGTTGGGAAAACTATTAAACAAAGGCCAACAGACTAAAGTTTGATAAGCAGAGTGGTTGCAGAGATAGTAAACGCATTGGATATAATCTTCCAAAATTCCTTCATTCTGGAAAAGTTCCAAAGTATTTAATAGTACATTTTTATTTCATGAAAAGAAACAAAGCAGGAAACAATTCGCCAGTTAATCTAATATCAAACATTGGAAACCTATGAAAATATTAATCAAGCCAAAAGTACAAAGAGATCTGGGAGTGCTGGTCCAGGATTCTCTAAAAGTTAACTTGCAGGTTGAGTCCGGTGATTAAGAAAGCAAATGTAATGTTGGCATTTATCTCAAGACAACTGGCATACAAAGCAGCGGTGTGCTTCTAAGACTTTATAAGGCTCTAGTTGGCCCAATTTAGAATATGGTGTCCAATTTTGGGCTCCATGCCTCAGGAAGGACATACCGGCCCTGGAGCATGTCCAGTGGAGATTCACATGGATGATCCCTGGAATGGTAGGCCTAATATATGGTGAACAGCTGAAGATCCTGAGATTATATTCATTAGAGTTTAGGAGGTTGAGGAGACACCTAATAGAAATTTAGAAGATAATGATCTGGATGTAGGTTTGCTCGCTGAGCTGGAAGGTTCATTTCCAGACGTTTCATCACCCTACTAGGTAACATCTTCAGTGGGCCTCAGGCGAAGCACTGCTGATAAGTCCTGCTTTCTATTTATATGTTTGGGTTTGAGTTGGTGAGGTCATCTCCCGTGGTGAAGTCACTTCCTTTTTTTTCCCCATGGGGTGGTAGATGGGGTCCAACACGATGTGTTGTTGATAGAGTTCCAGTTGGAATGCCAAGTTTCTAGGAATTCTCGTGTGTGTCTTTGTTTGGCTTCTCTTAGGATGGATGTGTTGTCCCAGCCAAAGTGGTGTCCTTCCCCATCTGTACATGAGGATACTAGTGAGAGGGGGTCATGTCTTTTTGTGGCTAGTTGGTGTTCATGTATCCTGGTGGCTAGTTTTCTGCCTGTTTGTCCAATGTAGTGTTTGTTACAGTCCTTGCACCTGGTATTTTGTAAATGACATTAGGTTTGCTTGCTGTCTGAATAGGGTCTTTCAAGTTCATTAGCTGCTATTCTAATGTGTTGGTGGGTTTGTGGTCTACCATGATGCCAAGGGATGTGAATAGTCTGGCAGTCTTTTCCAAGATGTCTTTGATGTAGGGGAGAATGGCTAGGGTTTCTGGATGTGTTTTGTCTTCTTGTTTGGGTTTGTTGCTGAGAAATCAGCGGACTGTGTTCATTGGGTTTTGAATACACAGTAAAAGGTAATTTTCCTCTGCTCTGCGTAGCACCTCTGTGCTGCAGTGTGTGCTGGCTCGTTGAAATAATGTACTAATGTAGTTTTGTTTGTGGATGTTGGGGTGATTGTTTCTGTAGTTCAATATTTGGTCTTTATGTGTTGTTTTCCTGTAGACTTTCTCAAAACCCGCTAAGATAATGCATGGCTTAGAAAGGGAAGTTGTTTCCATTAGTTGGGGAGACTAGGACCTATGGGCACAGCCTTAAAATTGGAGGGGGTCAATTTAGAAGGGAAATGAGACATTTCTTCAGCCAGAGTGTGGTGGGCCTGTGGAATTCATTGCAACAGAGCACAGTGGAGGCTGGAACATTGGTGTCTTCAAGGCAGGGATTGATAAGTTCTTGATCGCACGAGGAATTAAGGGCTACAGGAACAGTGCAGGTAAGTGGAGTTGAAATGCCCATCAGCCATGCTTAAAATGGCAGAGTGGACTCGATGGGCCGAATGGCCTTACTTCCACTCCTATGTCTTACGGTATTTGTACTTTTATGATGAAAATATTGTCTGTGTTCTGACACTACTGTGATAACAATATACCACCAGCCTTTCTGTCTGTTGCATCAAGAATAGTGAGTGAGTTCCTAGAAGTTCCACGATCTTTTGTCAGAGCATGATATGCCGAAGAGGAGAGGTTCCTTTCAAGTGGCTGGCCTGCAGTAGGAATTCTGCACAATACATTGATCGCAGGGGAATAATATCAAATCCAGGAAAGTTACTATTTAAGGATGTATATCATCTATACGTTAAGGCTCTAAGAGATGGTTGCATTGGTGATCATTGTCCAAAATTCCTTATCTTTTGAAATTATTCAAATCTAAGAAAGCAAATATGAATCGAGAATTGAAATAACAAGAGTGAAAATAGGGAATTGCAGAACCAGTTAGCTTGACTCCAGGCTGAGGGGTGACCTTAAAAAAGTTTACAAAATCATAATGGCATGGATAGGGTAAACAGACAAGTCTTTTCCCCATGGTGGTGGTGGTGATGGTGATGGTGATGGTGATGAAGGTGGTGAGGGGGAAGTGGGGGAGGGGGGGGTCCAGAACTTTAAGAGGGGAGACAATATTGGACCTGCTTTCCTATTACCTTTGTGAAAGGGCAGTAATATGTACCCATTATCATCTGCAAATAGAGTATAACACACCACTACCACAAGGGCAATTATAGATGAGCAATAAATGCTAATCAGTAATGTAGAGACCTTTTGGCCAATTCATTACCTGTAGGAATTGTAAAGAAAGCAGATCATCAGAATCACGAGCACACAGCTCCACTCCTGACTTTACATCAATCCGTTGGGCATTTTGCAGAAAAGGAAAATAAACTACAAATGCAGAAATGTCATCTTATTACTTTGTGCTACAGATTGTTCTGGACAGTATTCCTCAAGTCAGATTGACTATGTTGAAATTTTCAACCAAAATGTCAGTATTCGGCACTGTCTTAATGGGTTAGCTAAAACAGAAGATTCTTGCACAGGGCTGTTAAATAATTCAGATCTTTATACTGAATTGTATGTTTGCTGCTGCTCAGAGAAGATTAACCAAAACACTAAATCAAAAAGGCGGCAAGTGGAAGCCCAATTCATGTTTTAAGCAAAATCAAATGGGTTAAAATGATCTTTAATTCCATGGTGGTCACATTCCCAATACAACAGCTTTGAATGAAACGAGCAACTATAGCCCACTTGCATTGTGCATAAGAAAACAATTCAGTGCAGCTGCCATGTGCTTGGTGATCAAACTGTACCAATCCTGCAAAAATTTCAAAAGCTTCTTTTCCCAGGGGTTTTCAACTGTAGCCCCCAAAAGCTGCAGACTTGAAAAACAGTAATGTATAGCTCATTATGCACATAGGCAGGCTTCAAGATGAAAATACTTCCAGTTTTAAAAATACATATTTTGTTTTGCCTAACAGGCAGCTTGATATATGTTGCAACATAAAATGAGGTGATAGAACTAGGCAAGCTTTCATGCTCTGAAAGTTTGGCACGTTGCATCATAAATAGTTTCTTGAATTGTCATTTCTGGTAGGACATTGAAGAAAAAATATCCAAAAATGCTGACATCAATCTCATACGTAGAGCAAACTAGAAGGACAAATACAGGAGACCAAAGAAAGGTATAGCTAGCTACATAGATGACTAAGCAAGAAATACTTACCAAGTTTAAGCAAACATAAACTGGTGCAGTTTATAAGTTCAAAAACAGAGATATGCAACAAGTGGTATTATTCGGAGTAAATTGAGAGATGTCTAGGTAAAGGATAGAAATAGCTAAAAACAAAATTATAAGTTGAAGACTTATCTGGGTCAGCCACAAATACATTCAGAGGCAGCATTTTCTGCAACCAGTGAATTCTCCCCAACTTGGGATGGATGCTGCTACAATAACATTCAAGAGACTCAGCATCATCCAAAACAAAGCATAGGTCAAGTTCCTTCCACCACTGGTACTCTCAGTTTCACTCCATGAACTGTGGCTTTGAACTGCAACAGTTCAAGGTCACTGACCACAGTATTAAGAGAATTTGGAGATGGACAACAATCTCTTTGGATTTTTGGATTTCAGTCTTCACAGTACAAATTCCATACATTTGTAGAAGGACAAATCAGAATCCCTACACAGTGTGGAAACAAGCCATTTGGCCCAACAAGTCCACACAGACCCAAAGAAAAGTATCTCACCAAGACCCATTCCCCTACCCCTATTACTTTGCATTTCCCCTGACTAATGCACCTAGCCTACACATTCCTGAACACTACAGGCAATTTAGCATGGCAAATTCACCTAACCTGCACATCTTTGGAGTGTGGGAGGAAACTCATGCAGACCCAAGGAGAACATGCAAACTCCACAAAGACAGACAGTCACCAGAGGCTGGAATCGAACCCTGGTCCCTGGCGCTGTGAGGCAGCAGTACCAACCACTGAGCCACCATGACACTGTGGTCAGCAACCTCAGAAGGTAGGGACACTTTGACTGCACTACAAGAGCCTTCACTGATTTTGGTCATTATTGTTATATACCCAGAAGTTGTGTCACACAACTGAGCATTTTGTTCCTCCATCACCAAATCACCTATATTCTTTCCACCTATTGCCCAACACTAATCACCTGTATTTCCATGTAATCAATCTGCTAGCAGAGCCTATTAGGGCCAGTGCACTAACACCAAAAGGTGAAGGAAAGGTTGGGGGAGGGGATGAAATCAAAATAGAATTGGAATGGCAGATAAGGCCCTATAATAGTAGTGTTGTCCCAGTTGAATTCATGTTGCTTGTCATCTGTGTGTGGGGCTACTAAGGATAGCTGGTCGTGTCGTTTCGTGGCTAGTTGGTGTTCATGGATGCGGATCGTTAGCTGTCTTCCTGTTTGTCCTATGTAGTGTTTTGTGCAGTCCTTGCATGGGATTTTGTACACTACAATGGTTTTGCTCATGCTGGGTATCGGGTCCTTCGTTCTGGTGAGTTGTTGGCGGAGAGTGGCTGTTGGTTTGTGTGCTGTTGAGTCCTAGTGGTCGCAGTAGTCTGGCTGTCAGTTCAGAAATGCTCTTGATGTATGGTAGTGTCGCTAGTCCTTTGGGTTGCGGCATGTTCTCGTTCCGTTGTCTTTCCCTTAGGCATCTGTTGATGAAATTGCGTGGGTATCCGTTTTTTGTTGAATACATTGTATAGGTGTTCTTCTTCCTCTTTTTGCAGTTCTGGTGTACTGCAGTGTGTTGTGGCCCTTTTGAATAGTGTCTTGATGCAACTTCTTTTATGTGTTGGGGTGGTTGCTTTCGACTGGGACAACACTACTATTATAGGGCAAGCCAAATAGAGAATAGCCTAGAGAACAGCCAGGGAATTCCTAGAGGCAAGGCACTCATCCACAGATTCAATCAATAGGCACATCGACCTGAACCCAATATACCGACCACTGCAACGGACAGCTGAAACTGACAACCGGAAGCGGCAGATTCAAACCACTATAAATGCCGGAGGAAAGATCACAGAAGCGCTTCACAGGAGGCTCCCAAGCACTGAGGATGTCACCTAGACAGGGGACGAAACGTCTACAACACAAATTCCCAGCTCGGCGAACAGAACCACAACAGTACTAAATAGTATTGTTGCTGCTATTGCCGATGTCCTTGCATCATTTTTCAAAAGGTTCAGATACAGCTACATACACAATGATTTTAAACTAATATTTCTCATAACACATCTTCAAAATAATGCATATTACAAGCAAGAGGCATAAAAACTGCAGATGCTGGAATCCAAAGTAGACGGACAGGAGGCTGGAAGAACACAGCAAGCCAGCAGCATCAGGTGGTACAGAGTCTATGTTTCAGGTGTTACCCTTCTTCAGGACTGGGGGGTGGGTTTTGAGGGAGCTGCAGATAAAGGGGGTGGCAGGGCAGGGTGGGGATATGGGGATAGGTGAAGACAGGTGGAGAGTACAACCTGGTTGGTCAACGGGAGGAATGAATCCAGTTGGTGGCAGGGAGGAGTAGAAGGAGGGGGTGGGAGTCAGAGAATGGGAAGGGAAGTTATTTGAAATTGGAGAACTCTATATTGAGTCCTTCAGCCTGTAGGCTACCAGGCAGAAGATGAGGCGTTGTTCCTTCAAATTTGCGATTTAGTTCATTGTAGTAATGGAGGTGGCCAAGAATGGTCATGTCAGAAAGGGAGTGGGAAGGGGAATTAAAATAAGTGGTGACTGGGGAGGTCCAGTCGTCCCCTGCAGGCCCGGCTGGGATGCTTGACTAATGCATTGTGGCAGCGTCCAATACCCAGGCTGAACTGGCAGAGTTCATCGAATTTGTCCACAACTTGCACCTCGCCCTCAAATTCACTTAGCCCATCTTAGACACCTCCATCCCCTTTCTTGACCTCCCCGTTTCCATCTCCGATGACAGTCTCAAGATGGATGTTTATCACAAACCCACAGATCCCATAATTACCTGGACTACACCTCCTCCCACCCAGAATCCTGCAAGAACTCCATCCAGTTCTCCCAATTCTTGCGTTACATCAGCTCAGGCAAGGAGACACTCCACCCACAAGCATCCCAGATGTCCACCTATTTGGAATAATGTGCTTTTCCTCCCTCTGTCATCCAGAAGCCCTCCACTCCATTCCTTGTTCCACTTCTCTAAAATCCCTCCCAAATGCAATAAGTATAGAGACCCCTTGTTCTCACCTACTATCCCACCAGTCTCTGCATCCAATGTATCATCCTTAAATACTTCTGCCAACCCTAATTAGACCCCACCGTCAACATCTTCCTCTCCCCACCACTCTCTGCTTCCACAATGACCGTTCCCTTCGACAGTCCTTTGTTTATGCCACTCTCCCCACCAACCACGCACCCTCCCCCCTCCTCCGAACCCCTAAATACTATCTCCTGCAACTGGAAAAGATGTAAAACCTGCTGGTACACCACCCCCCTCACCTCCATCCAGGGGCCCAGACAAACAGTCCTTCCAGGTGAGACAGAGGTTCACCTACCTCTCTTCCAACCGAGTTTACTGCATCAGGTGCTGCCGATGTAGAGAAGACCACATAGAGGAGACCAAACGTAAACTTAGGGAACGGTTCACTGCACATCTCAGCTGGGCCCACAGGGGATGACGGGACCTCCCAGTCACTGCCCATTTTAAGTCCCCTTCCCACTCCCTTTCCAACATGACCATCCTTGGCTTCCTCCATTGCCACAATGAACCAAACTGCAAATTAAAGGAACAACACTTCAGCTTTCACCTGAGCAGCCTATAGCCCGGAGGACTCAACACTAAGTTCTACAATTTGAAATGACCCCCTGTCCCACCCTCTGACACCCTCCCCAGCCTCTTCCCCTTCCTTCCTGCCACCAATCAGATCCATTCCTCCCATTGACCAACCAGGTCGTAGCCTCTACCTGTCTTCACCTATCCCCACATCACCCTACCCCCACCACCCCCAGTCCTGAAGAAAGGTTACACCCAAACATTGGCTTCTCCAGCCCCTGATGCTGCCTGGCTTGCTGTGTCCTTCCAGGTTCCTACCCGTCTACTACAAGCAAGTGGCAGATGAAACTCAACAAATGTTCCCACATTAAACAATTTAGGGAGAAGTGAAATACTGAATTACCTAAAAATCACACTCGCTGGTAATTTAGAAAGTGTCCTGCCATAATACAAATAAAAGAATGGATCTGACCCTGGACACCAATTTCATCACAGAGGACTTCATTAGCATTTATTGCATCGTTGGGTTTTTGTGCATGCCCTGAATCTTGTCTTATTAAAATAAATATATCAATTAAGGCGCATCTTCAAAGAAAAGAAAGCGATTCAGAAAATGAAACTCACGTACCAATGTGACAAAGAAAGCTCTATACAGAAGGTAAAATTTCAGGTTGTTGGGATTATAATCAAAATTCTAACTTATTTATGACTAAGATGCAAGACATAACATACAAGCTGTAAATAATAGGACACATGACTATACCTACAAATGTCCACATTGCAAGTTCCAACTCAACCAAAATACTTTGTGGAAACCAGGGCAGGCAAAGGGCTAGTGGTACTATTGCTGGACTGTTAATCCAGTAAGGCAAAAACAATGACTGCAGATGCTGAAAATCAAACACTGGATTAGTGGTGCTGGAAGAGCACAGCAGTTCAGGCAGCATCCAACGAGCAGCGAAATCAACGTTTCGGGCAAAAGCCCTTCATCAGGAATAATCCAGTAACCCAGGTAATGTTCTGGAGACTCAGGTTTGAATCCTGCCATGGCAGATAGTGGAATTTGAATTCAATAAATATCTGGAAGTTGGAATTAAGAATCTAATAATGACTGAGAATCCATTGTTGATAGTCATTAAAACTCATCTGGTTCACTAATGTCCTTTAGGGGAGGAGACTGTCATCCTTACCTGGTCTAGACTACAGACCCACAGCAATTTAGTTGACTTTTAACTGACCTCTAGGCAATTTGGGATGGGTAATAAATGCTGGCCTATTCAGTGACGCCCTCATCACATGAATGAATTTTCTTTTAAAACTGTGGTATGAGGGGGGAAAAAGCAATCCTCATGAACTGTTCTCGTAACTGAAGGGTGCTATTGGCACCCATTGGAGTAGGTCAGCATCCTACCCTTCCGAATAGGGAAGTCTTCGTGATTTGAGGGCCTTTAAGTAGGGAAGAACAAAAGTTGATGAAAAATTTAGATTGATTTTACTTTGGACTATTGCACAATATTCTTTACAGTGCCAAGTGATCAGTTAAAAAGGCAAGATAAATTGCTAACGGGCTTAACCTTTGCAAAACTACATTTTTTTTGCAACATTTATCAGGACATGGTCATTTAATTATCTAAGTCATGTACTACATGAAATTTCACTGGATAGTAACTCTAATTGTTCACTTGTAGCATACTATTTCAGATTCAATTTCTTTTGTTTAAAAGTTACATATCGGATGAAGGAACTTTTTCCAGTAATATTTTAGATTGCACTTCACCTTAAGCTATTTGGGAAAAAAAAAGTACTGCTGTCCATGAGGTGTTACATTTTAAGCAAGGGGGTCCATGAGCCAAATCTTCATCAGAGCGGATTAAAATTGATGTAGAATGTTGAATTAGATTAGATTAGATTTAGATTCCCTACAGTGTGGAAACAGGCCCTTCGGCCCAACAAGTCCACAGCGACCCTTCCAGACCCATTCCCCTACATTTACCCCTGACTAATACACCTAACACTACAGGCAATTTAGCATGGCCAATTCACCTAATCTGCACATCTTCGGACTGTGGGAGGAAACCGGAGCACCCGAAGGAAACCCACGCAGACACAGGGAGACGTGCAAACTCCACACAGTCAGTCAGTCACCCGGGCTGGAATCGAACCTGGGACCCTGGTGCTGTGAGGCAGCATTGCTAACCATTGAGCCACCATGCCACCCCATTGTACCAACAAATGTGCAATTAGAAAATGATTCAATGATGTCCATATGAATGGTGAAATTGATCTGTTTTAAAACAGATCTTTTCACTTGAAATATTATCTGTGCATTTCCTGGAAAAAAACTGAACAGTAAACCTACAAGCATGGGCACGCTCCCTCAGACTAGAACACCATAGTTTCAGTACAGTCATGCTCAGCAGAGTCAGCCATAGGTATGGTTGCAGTGTCCATTTTACACATACATACCAACATAATTGGCAAAACATCTTTCACTTGGACAGTTAAACATCTAACGTTACATTAGAAAGTAAAGCATTCATGACAAAGAGAACAAATGCATATACAACTTGATTTCTTATCAGCAATCAAACAGAATTGAGGGTATTGAGATTTTTAAAAGCCCAGTGGAGGCTAACAAACTAAAAGAACCAAAATTTACTGAACGACTGCAAGAAAAACATCGAAGAAAGCAAGAGTGAAAATTATAGGGCACGAGCCATAATACTTCAATCTTCCCTAAGCACAGGTGTCAGTGCTAGATGGCTGGAGAATTGCAAACCCTACAGTGCTTTTTGAACAAGGATTAAGTCCAGCAATTATAGACCAGTCAGCTTAACTTAAAGCAGGGAAGCTTCTCGAAACAAATCATTCAAGATAGAATTAGTCACATTGAAATGCAAGGTGTGAGATTTATTGGAGTTTGGATCTCTGAATTTCATCTGGCACATGGATTGCCTCTCTCTTAAGGGGTAATAAGTAATTTGTTTAAGTCATTCTGTAGCCATGTGTTTTTTTAAAAGAGTCATGGAGATGTACAGCATCTTCAGTCTAACTTGTCCACGCCAACCAGATATCCCAACCCAATCTAGTCCCACCTGCCAGCACTCGGCCCATATCCCTCCAAACCCTTCCTAGTCATATACCCATCTAAGTGCCTTGTAAATGCTGCAATTGTACCAGCCTCCACCACATCCTCTGGCAGCTCATTCCATACACGTACCACCCTCTGCGTGTAAAGGTTGCCCCTTAGGTCTCTTTTCTATCTTTCCCCTCTCACCCTAAACCCATGCCCTCTAGTTCTGGACTCCCCGACCCCAGGGAAAAGACTTTACCTATTCATCCTAACCATGCCCCTCATCATTTTGTAAACCTCTATAAGGTCACCCCTCAGCCTCCGACGCTCCAGGGAAAACAGCCCCAGCCTGTTCAGCCTCTCCCTATAGCTCAAATCCTCCAACCCTGGCAACGTCCTTGTAAATCTTTTCTGAACCCTTTCAAGTTTCACAACATCTTTCTGATAGGAAGGAGACCAGAATTGCACGCAATATTCCAACAGCGGCCTAACCAATGTCCTGTACAGCCACATGACCTCCCAACTCCTGTACTCAATACTCTGACCAATGAAGGAAAGCATACCAAACGCCTTCTTCACTATCCTATCTACCTGCGACTCCACTTTCAAGGAGCTATGAACTTGCACTCCAAGGTCTCTTTGTTCAGCAACACTCCCGAGGACCTTACCATTAAGTGTACAAGTCTGCTAAGATTTACTTTTCCAAAATGCTGCACCTCGCATTTATCTGAATTAAAATCCAACTGCCACTTCTCAGCCCATTGGCACATCTGGTCCAGATTCTGTTGTAATCGGAGGTAACCCTCTTCGCTGTCCACTACACCTCCAATTTTGGTGTCATCTGCAAACTTACTAACTGCCCCTTTTATGCTCGCATTCAAATCATTTATGTAAATGACAAAAAGTAGAGGACCCAGCACCAATCCTTGTGGCACTCCACTGGTCACAGGCTTCCAGTCTGAAAAGCAACCCTCCACCAATACCCTCTGTCTTCCAGCATTGAGCCAGTTCTGTATGCACTTAAGAAATTCCTCTCCATCTAAACCTTTAACACTATGGAAGTCCCAGTCGATGTTTGGAAAGTTAAAATCCCCGACCATAACTACCCTATTATTCTTACAGATAGCCGAGATCTCCTTCCAAATTTGTTTCTCAATTCCCCTCTGACTGTTGGGGGGGGGGGGTCTATAATACAATCCCAATAAGGTGATCATTCCTTTCTTATTTCTCAGTTCCACTCAAATAACTTCCCTGGATGCATTTCCGGGAATATCTTCCCTCAGCACAGCTGTAATGCTATCCCTTATCAAAAATGCCACTCCCCCTCCTCTCTTGCCTCCCTTTCTATCCTTCCTGTAGCATTTGTATCCTGGAACATTAAGCTGCCAGTCCTGCCCATCCCTGAGCTATGTTTCTGTAATTGTTATGATATCCCAGTCCCATGTTCCTAACCATGCCCTGAGTTAATCTGCCTTCCCTGTTAGGCCCCTTGCATTGAAATAAATGCAGTTTAATTTATTAGTCCTACCTTGTCCCTGCCTGCCCATTTGATTCACTTCTGTTCTCAACTGTACCAGTCTCAGATTGATCTCTTTCCTCATTATCTCCCTGGGTCTCACCTCCCCCACCTTACTAGTTTAAATCCTCCAGAGCAGCTCCAGCAAATTTCCCTGCTAGTATATTAGTCCCCTTCCAATTTAGGTGCAATCCGTCCTTCTTGTACAGGTCATTTCTACACCAAAAGAGATTCCAATGATCCAAAAATGTGAATCCTTCTCCCATAAACCAGCTCCTCAGCCATGCATTCATCTGCTCTATCCTCCTATTCCTGCCCTCACTTGCTTGTAGCACTGGGAGTAATCCAGATATTACTACCCTTGAGGACCTCCTTTTTAAATTTCTGCCTAACTCTCTGTAATCTCCCTTCAGAATCTCAACCTTTTCCCTTCCTATGTTGTTGGTTCCAATGTGGACAATGACCTCCTGCTGGCCCCTCTCCCCCGTGAGAACATTCTGCACCCTCTCTGAGACATCCTTGATCCTGGCACCAGGGAAACAACACACCATTCTGCTTTTTCTCTGCTGGCCACAGAAATGTCTGTCTGTACCTCGGACTACAGAATCCCCTAATACAATTGATCTCTTGGAAGCTGACGTACCCCTCGTTGCCTTAGAGCCAGCCTCAATACCAGAAACTTGGCTGTTCATGCTACGTTACCCTGAGAATCCATCACCCCCTACATTTTCCAAAACAGCATACCTGTTTGAAATGGGTATATCCACAAAAGACTCCTGCTCTAGCTGCCGACCTCTCTTACCCTTCTTGGAGTTAACCCATCTATGTGACTGTATCTGAGACTTTCCCCCCCTTCCTATAACTGCCATCCATCACATACTGTTGCTGTTGCAAATTCCTCATCGCTTCTATCTGTCTCTCCAACCGATCCACTCGACCTGATAAGATTCACATCCAACAGCATTTATGGCAGACATAATCCGCAGTAACCCTTAAAAACTCTGTTTAAACTCCCACATCTGACAAGATGTATGTATCACTGCAAAGGCCATTTTTGCTCCTTCACAATCTACAGACCCAGAAGATAACACAGTCTTATTCCTCTACAAAACACTGCCCCAGGTTAAATTAAGAGCTATGGCTTATTTTAAGTTTAATCAAGAGACTTATCTCCAATAACATATAATCAAGTAAGAACCCACTGTACTCACTAATACAGCCTTTCACTTGGACAGACTTGAAACAACAAATAACTTATCTGATTCGGTGTTGTGAACTTCTACAACTACTTTCAAGGACAATAAGGCACGTTAATATGCTGCCTTTGACAACACCACCCATACCCCAGCAGTACGTTGTCTTCTCCTCTCCACTCATTCATTTGACAATCTGACCTGTCCAACGTCACTGAGCTGCCATCACTGCAGTGCACCACCTCCAAATCCAATTGGGTTCATCAGATTAGATGATTGTTGACAAAAAAAAACCCAACCCTATTTTTTCTATGGCTAAAACAATGAAAATGAAAACAGTCCTCTATAAAGCTCTGACAATTTCTCTTCTGGCTTTGCTCACAGCAAAATTCCAGTTTTTTTATTTGCTGGAGACTTCAGAACAATCCTGCGAAGGTTGATAATGCTACGGAGTATAAGGTGTGTTGAGTAAAAAGCTGGGAAAATCCCGCTTATATTATCTGTGAAACTTCTCTTACCAATGCTGATCCTTTCTCCTAATTGTGCTTCTTTCCAGATACTTCATTGAAGAATATTCAACCTTTCAAAGGACTCCTCAATAAAAAATAAACAATGCATGCTCTCTTTTATTAAAATGAATTGAAGTGTATGTTTACCAGAGACAGTTATGCCAAACGTCAACTGCCCATTCAGGTCTGGGCGAGTGTCAATTAACAAAACCTTTGTCACTATATAAGCTCTCAGTTTAGGCTCTAGCTTTTCCCACCAAGTTTAGGATTGATTCCTAGTTGTTGGATTGAGTAGCAAATAGAAGGAAGCAGGAACCGCAATTTAGAAAGAAAATAAAAAAAGACAGGAATTTGTCAAGCTAGGCCAGTCTGACTGAAAACCATCACTGATTCAGGCAGTTAAAACTCAGCCATACAGCATGAAAACAAACCCTTCAGTCCAACTCGTCCATGGCAACCAGATATCCTAAATAAATCTAGTCCTATTTGCCAGCATTTGGCCCATATCTCTCTCAACCCTTCCTATTCATATACCCACCCAAATGCCTCTCAAATGTTGCAATTGTACCAGTCTCCACCACTTCCTCTGGCAGCTCATTCCATACAAAACCCTCTTTGTGAGAAGGTTGCCCCTCAGGTCCCTTTTTAAATCTTTCCCCTCTCTCCTTAAACCTATACCCTCTAGTTTTGGACTCACCCACCGAGGAGAAAATTACCTTGTCTGTTTACCCTATCCATGCCCCTCATGATTTTATAAACCTCTATAAAAGGTCACCCCTCAGCCTCCAAGGCTCCAAGGAAAACAGCCCCAGCCTATTTAGCCTCTCCCTACAGCTCAAATCCTCCAACCCTGGCAACATCCTTGTAATTCTTTTCTGAACCCTTTCAAGTTTCACAACAGTTCTGCTGTTTACTCCCAGCAGTCCAAACAAACCCTGTACCCCTTTCCCTATCCAATGGCTGCTGAACCCTAGTTCCATTGCATCCACCAAAGCCCTGACCATACCACAGTATACCACTGTGAAGGTGGCACTATTTGGCAATCTAAAACAAAGGCATTTCAAAGGACGCACATCCACTGGAGGCATGATCTTTGCTGTTCCCAAACAATTTGTCAAATGGATTGTAGTAAATTCAATAAGGAGAATGAATTATGACGAGAGGTGCTCTAGCCTAACCAAAAGAACAGAAAGAAAAAGTTAAGAGCAGATTTTGATTTTCCAAGTTAGACCAAGAGCTGGCAAATGGGGCTAGGAAAATTTAGGATATTTGGTCAGCATGGACAAGTTGGACTGAAGAATTTGTTTCTGTATTTTACATCTTTAAAGTGTAAAAATTCCAACAAACAGCAGCTATTCCCTAGGCATCCTCATTAGGCAGCAGCTACCAAGTCAACTACAGATCAATGGATATAATCCACAGTAACATTGTGTCATGGTATTGAGTACAGAAGTTGGCAGGTCACGTTACAGTTGTACAGGACTTTGGTTCAGCACATTTGGAAAACTGCATATCGCTCTGGTCACTACATTACCAAAAGGATGTGGATGCTTTGCAGGGGGTGCAGGAGGTTCACTAGGATGTTGCCTGATATGGAGAGTACTAGCTTTGAAGAAAGGTCGAGTAGATTAGGATTATTTTCATTAGACACACAAAGGTTGAGGGGGATCTGATTGCAGTCTACAAAATCAAGAGACGTATGGACAGGGTGGATAGCAAGGAGATTCCTCCTCCCCCTGCCCCCACCCAAGAGTGGGGGACTCAATTACTAGGTGTCGTGAGTTCAAACTAAGGGGGGAAAAGTTTAAGGAGACACATGTGAAAAGTTCTTTACGCAGAGGTGGTAGGTGCCTGGAACACATTGCCAGCAGAGGTGGTAGAGTCAGGCACGATAGTGTAATTTAAGATATATTTAGACATATACATGAATGGGCAGGGAGCAAAGGGATACAGACCCTTGGAAAATAGGTGACAGGTTTAGACAGAGCATCTGGATTGGCACATGATTGGAGGGCTGAAGGGCCTGTTCCTATGCTGTAATTTTCTTTGTTTTTTTGTTCTCCAGAACTAAATCAGTTCTGCTCACGATGATCTGGATGGTTTGCCTGCAGTAGTCTTGCCTTTAGCTAGTCCTCAGCAAGTATGTGCACTGAATGGCTGTGACAATCAATAACATTTAAGTAACAAACAGCAGTGGCAACCTTATATTTACTTACTTCCAGCTTTCGGTTTCCTTTAACCTACTTGCATCACTGGCTGATAAGAGACAAGGTTGCTCACTGCCTTTTTCTGGTTTCAATTAATTAGTTTGTTCCTCTGAAACCAGAAGTTTCAGGATGAGTCTGGGATTTAAAATATCAGAATTATTGCACCAATATCATGTTTGATGATCATCTGTTCAGACAAGAGCTCACCGTGCCCCTGCACAGATCCAGCAAGCCACAGAATCACATCGTAACATGCCACGAATATGGAGAGTGTGAAGCAACACAGAATTGATGTGCCGGACATCATAGTGCACACAATGTATTGATATGTTAGATATAGGAGAGAGGAAAGAAAATGAAAAAAAAAGTGAACACCCACATAATGTTTCAATTCATTCAATATTTTAGGTATTAGTTCAGAGTAACTACTGGACCTCTCAGTGCAGTGAGAAGGCTGGCTTCTAATTATGCTGCAAAACAAAGTTCAAAGACAAAATTGCTTTTAAACAAACCCTGCTAATAAAATCGATTCTCTTGATGATTAGGTAATTAGTTAATAGCATAACCTTCTTGGGCTGCATGGGAGATGTCGATACAAATGGGTATACATTAAAACCAAAAAAGGGAAATTTGACCATTTTTGACTGCTATCTAGAGATCCTTGCTGCAAAGATGTGTCTGTGAAGGTCAAGTGAGAACATGCTCTCTTCATATCATGCACATTTGGGCAAGAAACTGGGAATGGCTGGCATCGAGAAACACAAAGCTTCTCTCCATAATTGGCTGATAACTGTGAATAATATATTTGCATAGATTTCTTTCTAAATCCTTGAAGAGTTTAGAATTTTGCTCTGGAGGAATTCCAAATGCCAATTATTTTCTAGCTTTCGTTTAACTTCTACCAGGAAAGTAAATGGATCAGAAAGAAAGTCTGCTTCTGACTGCTGTGCCAGTAAATGTGTAGATGGAAACACTGCAGCAGTCATACTGTATAATTCATCCCAAAATTCTCTAATGTGATCCACCAAATAAATATTTGAAAATTCAAGGTGCATGCTGTGCTTGTGTGCACTTTTGTTTCACTTGTAAATACGGATGTGCAACTTTATAGGTCAAGTCCAAATTAAACTTACAAATGCAGTTTTACAGCAAAATGGCTGGAACTTCTGAGGTTTGCTTCTACAACTGTTGCCAAATACACAAATAGGAAGCAATTAGCACATTTCAGTATTCTCAGATCACAAGCCAAAACTTCTGACTTAGTACAACATGAATGGTGTATAAATTCCATTGCTGAAAATCTTATTAAAAATGTGCACATTAGATTAAGGAACAGACTTTTGCATAATTCATGGTCTAAACCTTACTTTGACAAGATTAGGAATACGCCTTGTTAAAATAAAAGAGACCAATTGAAAATAGTTACATCAGAACCTTGGGAGGGAAATGCAGTCTATAGAAATAAATTGATATAGAAATAGAGATATGTAAAACACCATTTAGATAAATGCCATGGACCTACCATGTGCATTTGCAAGAACTACAATATTAAGAAACGCTTAACAGTTTTTTTTAAATTTGTTCACAGAATGAAGGCATTACTGGCTAGGCCAGCAATCATGTCCCATCCTAGGGTAGTTAAGAGTTAACAACATTGTGGTGGGTCTGGAGTCACCTGTAGGACCAGATGAGGCAACGATGGCAGGTTCCTTCCCTAACTGACATTAGTGAACCAGGTGGGTTTGTCCAAAAATCACCAGGATTCAAGATCATTAGACTGCCAATTCCAGATTTTTATTGAATTCAAATTCCACCATCTGACATGACAGGATTTGAACCTGGGACCCCAGAACACTACCTGGATTTCTGGATTAATAATCCAATGATAATTCCTCTAGGCCATCACATCCCTTATGGTGATCCTTCTCCAAGAACACCAAACTCAAATGATGTCAACAAAAAAGAATTCAGCATTTAGGATGCAACCACAGAAACCAAATAGCAACAGAGTGAAAAAAGTACAATTTCATTATAAAGTAAGTGTTTCCACGTTGATTTGACTGGAGGTTTTGGTGAATCACACATCCAATCATGCCTTGGCTGTTGAGTCACAATGTTATAATTCATGCCTCCAGATGTTTCAGGGATTCGATATTTTCTCAGGTACTTCTTAAAAACAAAAAAGTTATCCAGCTCCAAACCTTCATCCTTCAGTATTATGGTCCTCCATTGACTTAAAAGAGACCAAATTAAATGAAGTTGTGTGGTACTACCATGTTAAATGGGAGTGATTTCTAATAACTCTAACGTCTCACAACAGTGCACCTATGAGGGTCTATGGACCATCAGCTCTAGAACTCTCCTCCAACATAATCTAGAACCCCATGGTTGAACTTATCCTTACTCCACAATTATTATTAAGCCAGGAACCAACCCTGGATCAATGATGTAGAAGGGCATGCCAAGCAAAGCACAGGATGTACTCAAAAAGGATATATTAACTTGTTGAAACTACATCACAGGACTACATTCCAGCAAAATAAAGGAGGTAGCATTTGATGTACAGATCTAATCAATATCACAGCCAAATCACTCAGATTAAAGCTTTGCAGTCCTTATATTATATATATGTTATGCATAATTAAACAACCATATGGAAATTTACATTGCTTCCCAACCTGAAGGATGACATAGATTAACACAAAGCAGAAGAGGTACTTGCAAATATTTTCCACCCTAAGTGCTGACTGAACAGTAGAACTTGACCTCATCCTGAGATCTAAACTATTGAATGCCAGACTTCAGCCAATTCATTTCTCTCCAAGTGGTATGTAAATAGCTCACGGGTCAGCAACAGCTACGAGTCTGAACATAATTCCATCTGTAGTACTGAAAACTTGTGCTCCAGGATAAGCTGTTCTCACACAGCTCGAACACTGGCATCAAATCGATCATGTGGAATTTCAGTAGATATTCACTGTAGGCAGGATGGTGGTTCAGGAGTTAGCACTGCTGCCTCACAGCACCAGGGACCCAGGCTCGATTCCAGCCTCAGGCAACTGTGTGAAATGTGCATTCTCCCTGTTTCTGCATGGGTTTCCTCCCACAACCCAAAGACGTGCCGGTTAGGTGAACTGGCCATGCTAAATTGCCCATAGTTTCCAGAGATGTGTAGGTTAGGTACATAAGTCAGGGCAAAAGCACAGTAATAGGTATGGGAATGGGTCTGGGTGGGTTACTCTTCGGAGGGTCGGTGTGGACTTGTTGGGCCAAATGGCCTGTTTCCGTCTAACTTCTCCAGAGAGAAAAAGAAATCAGGAAAAATACAATTCAACCAGTTACTAGAATACCAGCCTATTCTCAAAGTGATGGAAGATTCCTTTGTCAGGGCTACCAAGCAAAAGCATTTTATCTTACCAATTGGGTACCACAAAGGGCACTCTTCTCAAAATCACAGATATAGCACAACACAGGAGGCCATTCAGCCCATCATGTTTGCAGCAGCTTGTTAAATGACCATTATTACCTACTGTTAATCTCCTTTCTCCTAATACCCTTGCATATTATTTTTGTACAAATAATCATCCAATCATCCAGTTTTTAATCTCAAAGAACTCCTTCCAGGTAATGCATTCCATACTCTAACTATTCACTAATTGGGAAGGTTTTTGATTATTTCAACCTGGCTTTTTTTGCACATCATTTCAAATTGTATGTTTTTGTTCCTTTTATGACTTCACCATAGTTTTCTTTCATAAATTGACAAAAAGGGGCTATATTCCACAGATGAGATGACATTGATTATCCTTGATCTTAAAACAGCATTTGACCAAGAGCAACAATCAAAAAGTTTCAGTATTATTGTAATCAAGAGGAAGTTCTCCATTGGCTGGAAACAGATGTCACATACAGGAAGATGATTGCGGCTATTTAAGGCCAATCATTTTTAAGCACATTGCATGGGTTCCTCTGGGCAGAAACCTCAGCCCAACAATTTTTAGCTGCTTCAAAGACTTTCCCTCCATAAGATCAGAAAAGAGATGTCTATTTTAAAAAAAAGGAAAATAAACCTGTTCAGGAGGTGGGGCTTGAACCCAGGCCTTCACAGCCCAGAGGTAGAGACACTACCACTGTGCCATACGACTCTCAGAATTGGGATGTTAACTGATGATTGGACAACTTTCCATTTTAACATTAATCCTTAGATACTGAAGCAGTCTTTTGCCACTTATAATATGCTCATGTTAGGCCATTTAAGTTCTAGGAAAACAGACCAGCATAACACATTTCTCCACAGAAATTGTAATTGGGGTTAGGATCTCTATATTTAAAACACTTTCATAAGCATCCACCAAAAGGCGCATCTAAGAACTGAATTAAATAGATGTCTAACAACCACACTGGGTAATTCCTCTTTGTCCTCCACCTGATTCACTGGGAGTAAATAGCTGCAGAAAATCCTCACCACTCCTCCTTTCATGAGCCTGCAACCAAACCCTTTTAAAACAAAACGGCATGTCACTAACTCTCGAAATAAAACTATATTAAAGGCGTTATACAAAAGTGTCTAACATCACATCATAGGTGAGGTCCAAACTTCTATTAATAGAAGTTAGACAATTCAATTGTCTAAAGGATTTAATGCTGAGAAGAATCAAAGCATGGGGATCCCAGAAAGGTGGCAAACAGTTTGCCACTTACGGTAAAGCAAACAGAAACAAGAAACACATTAGTAGACCAGGAGTATATGGATAGAAGATCAAAGTGTTATAAAAGATACAGAGTAGGGCTGTAAAAGGATTTGCTCGCATGAACAAGACATATGGCAAAGGTAAAGGAAAGGACAGGACAGAATGGGGTTGTGTGCAAGTCAGAAATGGGGAAAGCAGTAAACTGGATGTTTCACACTCATTGGAGTGTGGAACCTGAGGGACTCTGGCATGAAGTAAACAGAAACTAAGATTAGCCAATTTTATTGATCTAATGAAAGTTCGTAACTTCAAACATCAAACTTTATTTTCTTTGCCACAGGCACTGAGTATTCTCAATATTTTCTGTTTTTATTTGACAGAGAATATAGTAGTTTGTTTTTTAAAAAAAAATGTAGAAATGGAAAGGGATAACTTGGCGAAATTGTTATCAAGTTAAACAATGAAAACATGTAATATATTGGAGATAGATTTACCAATTACACCCTCTTCAGTATCTACACAGGCACTGTGCCCTAACATCGATGACTGCATCGGTGCAGTGTTCTGCACCCAGGCTGAACTGGAGCAGTTCAAGACTCCACCCACAACTTCCACCCTGCCCTCAAATTCACTTGGTCCATCTTGGACACCTCCCTCCCCTTTCTCAACCTCTCCATTTCCATCCCCAGCGACACAGTCTCCAGACAGACATTTACTATAAACCCATACACAACTATTTGGACTGCACCTCCTCCCACTCAATATCCTGCAAAAACTCCATCCAGTTCTCTCAATTCCTTCACCCAGACGAGACATTTCACTTCCAAAAAGGATCCCAGATGTCCACGTATTTTGAACAACGTGCTTTTCCCTCCTCTGTCATCCAGACGGCACTCTACCACACTGCCTCCATTTCCTATTCCACTGCTTTAACACTCCCCCCATACAGTAAACACAATAAAGACAGGGACTCCCTCGTCCTCACCTACCACCCAATCTCCACGTCCATTGCATCATCCTTAAACACTTCTGTGAACTCCAACTAGACCCCACCAAACACACATCTTCCCTCCCCATCCCTCTCCACCTTCCACAAGGACCGCTCCCTTTGCCAATCCTTGGTTTGCTCCACTTTTCCCATCAACTCCCAGGTACCTTCCCCTGCAACTGGAAAAGATGTAAAACCTGCCGGTACACCACCCCACTCACCTCCATCCAGGACTCCAAACATTCCTTCCAGGCGAGACAGAGGTTCACTGCCTCTCCTCCAACCTAGTTTACTATATCTGGTCCTCCTGATGTGATCTTCTCTACACCTGGGAGGCCAAACATAAACTAAGAGAGTGTGTTTCGGTGAGCATCTCAGCCAGGCAAGCAGGGGCTAACCTGACCTCCCAGTCACCACTCATTTTAATTCCCTTTCCCACTCCCTTTCTGACCATCCTTGGCCTGCTCCATTGCCACAACAAATCAAACCACAAATTGGAAGACCAACACCTCATTTTTCACTTGGACAGCCTACAGCCCAGAGGACTCAACATAGAGTTCTCCAATTTCAAAATAGCTGCCATTCCCATTACCTGACTCCCTTCCCAGCCGCTCCCTTCCATCAACCCTTCCTTCTGGCCACCAACTGGATTTATTCCTCCCATTGACCAACCAGATCGCAACCTCTACCTGTCTTCACTTAACTTCCCCACCAGCACTTCCCCACCCCCTTTGTCTGCAGCTCCCCTTACACCCACGCCAGTCCTGAAGATGGGTTATACTTGAAACATTGACTGCTCACCTCCTGATGCTGCCTTGCTTGCTGTGTTCTTCCAGCCTCCTGCTCATCTACCTTAGACTCCAGCAACTGTAGTCTTTTTGTCTCCTCCACTTCCTCTGGTAGCTCATTCCATATACACCGCACCCTCTGTGTTAAAAAGTTGCCCATTAGGTCCCTTTTAAATCTTTCCCCTCTCACCCTAAACAGATATCCTTTAGTTCTGAACTCCCTCACCCCATGCAAAAGATCTTGTCTATTTGAACGATGACAAAATCTGTTTCAATCTCTAATCTTGGTTGTAATCTGCAGCCTTAAAAGTTTGTAAAGAAAAAAATTTCTCCTACTCTGCTCTGAATCTCTCATTTTATTTAGTTTTGCATTTAAGCTACACAATCACTAAAAGCATCTGTTTCTATGTTCTCTGCCTGTCAAGTCACAATGGTTCTCTAACTAAAACAGACACACAACTGATTATTTCTTCCAATGTTTTTCATCATATTGGATAGCAGCCGAGTCAATTTGCACCTCAGAACCTGCTTGAACATCCTTCCTGTAGTATGCAGCATAATATCATACACAGCATACAAACTGTGGTCTTGATATTTCAAAGATTAATTATTACGTCTGAACTCTTGGTACCATAACCATCTGTGATAGTGCTGCATGCAACAGCCAGTGAAAAACTGTCAACCGACTGCCACCGGTTTCAAATTTACTAATGGTCCCAGATGCCAAACACAGTCAAATGTTGCCACAAAGTCACGAATCTCTGGAATTCAGTTCTGTCAGCTATGTTCAGATCAACGTTGTAATGAGATAGAGAGTCAAGTTGTCCCAGTGGATCCCAAGCTAAGCAATAGCGAGTTGGTTATCACTAATTCAGTCTTGATAGCAGCCATCAATCCCTCATCCAATACCTCAAATGATGAGCAGGTTGACTGGGCTGTAGGTGGCTGGATTGGATTCATCCATCTTGTGTGCAGGATATCCATGGGCAATTTTCCACTTTTTCAAAAAAAAAAACAGCTGTGAATGCCATAACTGTGTTGGAACAGAGCTGCATTATTAAGAAACTGTCCCAATATTGAAAGAACCATTATGAGATTGGATATTTTATTCTTAGATGCATACTTATTTTTGCCTAATGAAGCACTAGTTGCTCCACAGTCAATTCCTGTGCAAGAATCCAGTTCCAAGTATAGATCACATCTAAACAACTAGTTTAAATATTCCTAGCTTGGATTAGTTATTAAAACTACATTGCGGAGTCGGATTCTGTGTGCATAGTAGGCACTTCATTCTCAGAATTTCAAATCATATGCTTTCATAAACAAGCATAGTTGAAATATGACTAAACTTGGGACAAAAGACTATACAAAGCAGGAACAATACTTATATATTTCATTTTTCCCCATGTTTATACCTGGAAAACCTGCTAGTATTGGGATGACATTCCACACTATATATATCACGGTGTACAAATACTGCAGAGATTTCAAGGACACTGCACAGGAAACCCTCACAGAACATGGTAACATTGAACAAAAGCCTGATTTTTGTATTTACATAACCTACATGCTCATGACCACCCTACGTATGACGATTTCAGGATGTACTACTTATTAAACAAACTTTTTGCTCAATTTATAGAAGTAAATCAACATCAGAATGTTGTTGGTTTAATCTCAAATCTCCAGCATATAATCTAAAATCATATTTCAGAAAATGCAACCAAGAACCCCCCAAGATTACCCAATCACACATTTGCCTTTCTGATACCTTACCCAGAATAACTATCAGCGTTTGTTATGACAAGGAATGTTCTAAAAAGTATCTCTGATGAGTGAAACTCTTCAAAACTTCCTGCAGGAAGAAGTTACATAGCCATAGCTACAGCTACTGCTCACATGCAGATTTTAAAATCTAAAGGTTTCACAAATGCTGTACTAGGTATTTGATTACATGACTAATTAAGCAGTTATCAAAATAGAAAAGTTTAAATCACTACAGCGTGAAAGACACCAGACTCAGTATCCAACATTGGTGCCTGTCCTTAAAAGCCTTCTCTAGAGAATAGTCTTGCCAAAGTAGAAAGAAGCAGCCAAATAGGCCTACATGATCAGGATACCTTCCTTTCCCAAAAATGGGAAAAGTTTAGATGTGCAATGAGAGGTCTCGTATCCTACATGGAAGCAACTGAATTCAGATCAGTGTTGGTTACTAAGGTCTAAGAGCCAGCTGGAAGTCACAGTCACATTCAACTTTCCAAGATATAAATTAAATGCAGTTCGAACTTTAGTAGAGTCAACTGTTCCAGCAATTAAAAGTCTGGGTTACAATTTTAAAAATAACATCGGAGTTCGACACAGACGTCTGTACGGTATCAAAATCCTTCCACTTGGTCGCCTTTAAAATAAACTCTAAGTGTTACAATTAAATCACTGCCAAAGGTGTATCCAAACCATCCAACTGTATCCATTTTAAAGCGTAAAACAGCGTCGCTGGTCGAACTGCTGAACCCTGCCAAAAACTGGGAAATCCGTTCTTTAGGAACTGAAAGCAATAACTGCCCACATATTACAAAGGAGAAAGCTTAAGGTTTGTTCATATAAATCCGGGCAAGCCGAACGGAATGAACTACTAGGAAATGAGCCGAAGTCGGCATCTGCAGACAATTAATTAAATAGTTAAAGGGTTAAGAAAAAAAAATTCAGAGAGTAAATATGCACACGATGAGTTTGCTAAAACAAGTCCACCAATAAATATGAGCAAGGAACTGCGCCTACCCCGAGAAGAGCTGAACACTGTAACAAAAAGACACAAACAGATCCTCCAGCGGTCTACCGTCTCCATCCTCATTACTGATCCCGAAAGCTCGGACTGAATCCCCGACGAAAAAGCTATAAATAACCTGTGAATGAGTCACACAGTAGGAGAAAAAGAGAAGACGCTTGTCTGCCTCAGTCTCAACAGCGCCACGTGTTTCCACAGTGGGACTGAAATCAACACGCTCTGCAACACATGGAAACCCCGCCCCTGAAAAACAGCTCATTGGTCAAAACTCCAATCTCGAACTGGAGAAGTTTAATTGTGCCAGCTCTCCAGAGAGCTATTGGATTTCACAAGTCTGTTATGTTCAAAGGCTAGACAAACTGGGAATGTTTTCCTTAGAGCTGTGAGCGGGACCTGATTGAGAATGTACTAAGTTATGAGACAACACTAGGTTTATTTGGAAGTACTAGCTTTCGGAGTACCGCTCCTTCATCTGTGGAGCTGATTCTTAAGACACAGAACTTAAAGCAAAAGATCACAGTGTCATGCAACTGAAATGCTATATTGAACACTCAAATCTTAGTAAAGGGTTAACCTATATCCACTTTCAGTTCCTTGTTCGGTTGATGTAGCTAATTGATTCAGCTCCAATTGGATTTTGGAACTTTCATCTTTCTGACTTCTGAATACTTTCAGATCAAGTATCTTCGTTTTGCACATAGTTTCCAGCAGTTTTGTTTTAAGTATACTGCAGTCTTAAGCAACACAAACGTTTTCCCCAATCTTGACTTTTTGCAGATTAATAAACTAACATCTTTTCACTCTTATCTCCTCCACACACTGCCTGACATTCTGGATGGTTCTCTCTTAGATGGTAGTAGATTCCTGTCACTCAGTAACAGATTTCTTTTTCTCTCTACCTGTGTTACTCAAAGACTTAACGACTCACCTCGAGTTTTAAATACCTCATTTAGATGCATATAAACAATACTTCAGGCACCCTATCACCACTCACAGATTTGAAAACAAAGTTAAATCTATGTCCCCTAAATTTCTTAATATGTACAGTATAGAAATATAAATCATACCTAAATACATGCTCTGTTATTCCACTATAGAACCAAAGTTACAAATTAATAATAAATAATTCATTTTCATCATAACTAATTATAGCTCTCCTTTTCATACGATTTAATGCTGTTGAAATGCCTTTAAAAAGTTACACCCTGTCAATTTAAAACACAAAGATTTTTGCTAGTGCACTGAATATTAAATTCAGCAGAACAACATCTCTGGCCCTGGAAAACAAGTCCTTTTTTGGCATTATGACAACAATTCCTTTATGTTTTTAAAGATAGTAAAATTATTTTTAAAAGTTTGTTGGTAATGTTTCAACTTCTAATATATATGGCCCACCTTAATTTGCTGCCTGTAAAATTTATAAAAATATAGTATAACTAGTTCTGGATGTAAGTTTGCTCACTGAACTGGAAGGTTCATTTTCAGATGTTTTGTCACCATACTAGGTAACATCATCAGTGAGCCTCCAGTGAAGCACTAGTGTTAGTGACCCACTTTCTATTTATGTGTTTAGGTTTCCTTGGGTTGGTGATGTCATTTCCTGTGGAGATGTCATTTCCTGTTCTTTGTCTCAAAGGGTGATAATACCTTGCAAGAACTATAACAAAAACTACATTGGACAAAGAGCAGAAAACTAGCCACCAGGATACATGAACATCAACTAGCCACAGAAAGCCATGACCCACTATCACTAGTATCCTTACATACAGATGAAGAAGGACACCACTTCGACTGGGACAACACATCCATCCTAGGACAAGCCAAACAGAGACATGCACAAGAATTCCCAGAAGCATGGCATTCCAACTGGAACTCTATCAACAAACACATGAACTTGGACCCCATTTACTACCCTCTGAGAAAAAGAAAAGGAAATGACATCACCACAGGAAATGACATCACCAACCCAGGAAACCTAAACACATAAATAGAAAGTGGGTCACTAACACCGGTGCTTCACTGGAGGCTTACTGATGATGTTACCAGTATGGTGATGAAACATCTGAAAATGAACCTTCCAGCTCAGCGAGCAAACTTACATCCATACCCTCAACCTAAGCTACAAATCTTCCCAAAGCCCACTAGTATAACTGGTGGTTTTTACTTCCTGGTTTACTGGCTGTGAGAATGCTTGACTGTGAAAAGCTGCTTTATGACATCAGTGTTGCTGGACATCTGAAGAACGCCTTAACTTGGTGGCAATTTAAATAAAAATTGAGAAAGGTCAAATCCATGCCATTGAGGTCAGTAGATCTTTGTGAATTGCTGCAGTGCATCCTGTAGAGATTAAATAATGTAACTATGGTGAAGAAGAAATGAATGTTGAAGGTAGCAAAGTATGTAGGCTATTTTCTTCTAGTGGTATTAGGTGCTGTTGGAGTTACATTCATTCAGGCAAGGGAGAATATTCAATCACATCTATGACTTGTAGATGATGTATGGGCCCTGGAGAGGATGAGTCAGGGGGCGAGTTCTTGATTATAGAATTCTCAACCACTGACCAACTCTTTTAGGCCCAATATTTATGAAACTGGTTCACTTAAGTTTTTGATCCATGGTGATACCCCAGAATGTTGGATGGTAGTAGGAATCTGATGATAACAGCATTCTTGAATGTTAAGAGGTTATTGTTAGATTCTTTCTTGTTACAGGAGAAAGTGAGGTCTGCAGATGCTGGAGATCAGAGCTGAAAATGTGTTGCTGGAAAAGCGCAGCAGGTCAGGCAGCATCCAAGGAACAGGAGAAACATCGATTCTCCTGTTCCTTGGATGCTGTCTGACCTGCTGCGCTTTTCCAGCAACACATTTTCAGCTCTTTCTTGTTACAGTTGGTCATTGTCTCAGACTTGTGTAGTGCAACTATTACACGTCACTTAGCTGTCCATGCCTTTTTGCATGTGGGCAATGAATGCTTAAATATGGAGGAGTTGCAAATGGAATTGAACAGATTGAACACCATGAAACCATTAGAGAACTTCTACACTTTGGACCTTACAATGAAGAAAAGATCATTGGTGAAGTTGCAGAATATGGTTGGTCCTAGGATTCTACCCCGAGGAATTCCACAACAAATTATCGGACTGAGATAATTGCCTCCAATAATCACAAACTCTGGAGAGTTTTCTTGCATCATTCCTATTGATTTACTTTTTGATTCTGCACTCTTCAAAATCAGAGGGCAATCACCCTCACTACACTATGGAATTGAATTCTTTAATGACGACTCGAGGTAGGTGGTCCTAGTGGAGTCCAGACTAACAATCAGTAAGTAGGTTATTGCTAATTAAGTACCACTTGACTGTTGACGAAATTTCATTTTGTTGATGATTACAAATTGACTGACGGTGCTATCACCGGCTGATTTGGTACCCTGGATTTTGTCGACAACAGCAACATCTGGCCACTTTTCAAAATTGTTGAATAGATTCAATTTTGTAGTTGTACAGCTTGTCCAGGGAGTGCAAGTCATTAGTTTCACAGCTGGGGTGTTATAAGACCCAGAGCCTTTGTTATATCTGATACATTTAACTATTTCTTGATACCATGTGCATGAATTGAATTTGCTAAAGTTCCAAGGGATAGGATAACTCATCCACTGAATACTTTGATTAAGGATGGTTTGAAACATCTCAACATTTGACTCTTATACTTATATAATGGGCCTCATCATTATTGAAGATAAGTATATTCACAGAGCATTCCCTTACTGTTATTTAATTAATAACATTCATAACCGTATGTGGCAGGTCTGCTTCGTTTCCATGTGGAGATTGTGATAAAGTGACTATCTATTGGTTAGTGCTTCTGCTTCAGCAAATTGGCAACTCATTTTTAGGGATGTCTGCTATTGCTCCCAGCATGAGATCATACACTTCACTTTGAGTCAGATTAATCCCCTGACTTGATATTACTGGCAGAGATGAGGATATGCTGGTAGGTTACAAATTTTGATTGAATGAACCGCAGATACTAATGCCTGAGATTCTTTTGGAAGATTAGTGTCCCAGGTTACTCTTTTTCCAGTATTTATGTTGCAATTTTGGTTGGGAAGGTTTAAAATTAATATTCAAGCAAATTCTTCTGGCTTTGTGTTTAAGTGACCAATCGACTTTTAATCTTTCTCCTCTTGACATAGTATCAATAACAAGTTTAAGTTTGATTTACGCATACTAATAAATGAAAATTCTGGGATCACAGCTGAATATTACAGGAACCAGCAATAGTACTTCATTTAAAAACGTAAAGAATTACAGATGCTGGAAATCCAAAGCAAGAACAGAAATTGCTGGAGTAACTCAGCAGATCTGGCATCATCTATGGAGTGAAAGCACAGTTTACGTTTTAGGTCCAGTAACCCTTCTTCAGAACTTGTTGCTAGCAAAAGGTTGGTATATATTGCTAAGGTGGGATGGGGGAGGGGAAGGACTGAATGATATGTGGAAAAGGAGCCTAAACAGAGAGAATGGCAGTTGGATATTCAAAGGACTAGATAAGGGTCAGCCTGGGAGAATTAATAGCTGCTAATAGGAATCATTAGTAGCTGACTATGGGATGGTTGTGGTCGCAGTCTATATGATGACAAGGCCTGGTGTGTGGAGGTTGGGAGAAAGACATGGAAGAAGTTACTCAAGCTTGCAAATTATTGAAGTCAATACAGTATTGAAGTCAGAAGGCTGGAGAATTTCCAAGGGGGAAATGAGATGTTGTTCTTCTAACTTGTGCTGAGCTTCTCTGGAGCACTGCAGCAAGCCTGAAACAGAGATATTGGCCAGGGAACATAGTCATGTCTTAAGTGGCAGGCAACTCGCTCAGGGCAGAATGTGGACAGAATGTAGATGCTCTGCAAAGCAGTAGCCTAATCTGCATTCTGTCTCCGCAGAGTAGAACAGACTGCATTGTGAGCAGCGAATATAATAGACTAGATTGCATGAAGTGCAGGTAAATTGTTACTTCACCTGGAAGATGTGTGTCTGGTGCCTTGGATTGTGAGGAGAGAAGATGTAAATGTGCAGGTAACTCATCTTCTGTGATTGCATGGGAAATTGCCATGGGGCTGTGGGTGTGTGGAGGAGCAGTAGACCAAAGCGTCCCAGTGGGAACTGTCACTGCAGAACACTGACAGACAACTAGAGGGATTTGCAATATGTGTCTGGTTGTAGTATCCTGCTAGAGTGGCGGAAATGGCAGCTAATGATCCTCTGGATGTGGATGTTGCTGGGGTGATAAGTAAGGACTGGGGGACCTGTTGGTGTTGTGAAATGGAAAAGATGGGATGAGGATTGAAGTGCAGGAGATGACTTGGACTTATCTGAGGGTCCTGACAACTTTGATGGTGGGAAATCCTCAGTTAAAAGAGATGATGGATAATTCCAAGGACTCTTTGTAGAAATTGGCATAATCAGAAAAGATGCAATAGATACTCAGGAATTCAGAGAATGGAATGGTGTCTTTGCAGGAAGTGTGGTATGAGGATGTACAGCAGAGGTAACTCTGAGAGTCAACGGGTTTCTAATGGATATTGATGGCCAATCTATCCCCAGAAATAGAAACAGAGATGTCGAGGAAGAGAAGGGAGGATTCAGAAATGGACTGGGTGAAGGTGAGAGTGGAGATTGGAAGTGAAATTGATAAATTATTACAATTCCGCATGAGAGGGAAACAGTACTGATGGTGTCGTCGATGTACTGAACCTGATTAGGACTGGAACAAGGAATATTTCACATTGCCCACAAAGACAGACATAACTGGAGCTCACGTGAGTACCCATGACCACATTTTTGATCTGAAGAGAGTGAGAGGAGTTAAGGGAAAAATTATTCAAAATTAGGATGAGCTCAGCCAGATGAAAGCGTGTGGTTGGTGTTGGGGTTGGTTCAGACCGTTTTTCCAGGAAAAAAAATGGCGAGTCCTGATACCATCCTGCTGGGGGATGAATATATAAAGAGATTGCACATCCATGGTAAAGGGGGGCAGCTGAAGCCTGCAAACTGGAAATTCTGAAACTATCAAGTAAAGTGTCAGAAGACTTGTGGATGTAAGTGGGAAGGGACTGGACAAAGGCAGAAAAAAAATCGAGTCAAGGTAGGAATGAATGAATTAGCTTTATTGCCACATACTCAAATGAGTAAGGTGAAAGTTTATGTCACCATTTACAACACCATCTACAGTACAAAGGTGCTACTTTACATTTCTGGACTTAATATTGAGTTCAACACCTTCAAATTGTGAACCAACTCTCATTCCTTCCTTTTCTTTTTGCTTTACTCTTAATATTCTCTGTCCCATGTCTTCTTTCCCTTCCTCCCATTGGGACTGTCTGTCCTTTCAAATATGGCAGTTAGACACACCATTGTTCTGCCATTCTCACATTCCATAAACTTAATCTGAATTAGATTAGATTAGATTACTTACAGTGTGGAAACTAACAACATCCTTTCCCCCAGCACTCTACACATCCCCCCAACTATAGCATAAATGCTGACCCCTTCATACTTCACGTTAGCTCTGATGAAGTCATCTAGACTCAAAACATTAGCTTGCTCTCTCTCCGTGGATACTGCCTGACCTGCTACAATCCCAGCATTTGTTGTGTTCAGTACAGATTCCAGCATTTGCAGTAGTTTGCTCCTACCTATGCACAATCCTTAGTTACAGTATAGAGAAATGAAGAAAAAAGAAGTTACATTACAGCTATACACAGTATAACCAAAAGTCAGAAAAACAAGAAACAAAGTTAAACAGACAAACATCTCAATCTCTCTCCAAAGGATCTCTGCAGCAGACCACCACAGGGGGCCTCCATGTTGTCTGGCTGTTGGCTGCTACCTCACTCCAAGGGCCGCTGGTCGCTAGCATCCCTGCTTTGGGGGCTGCTGGTTGCTTGATTCCTTGTTCCAGGCCACTGACAACTCAGCCAACTACCGAATCCACATTGGAGGCCCTGGCCAGGTATCTAAGGCTGAGAGAAGGGAGGGGAGAAGGAGAAAAAAAGAAAACGAACGACAGAGCAGAGGAGCTCTGGCTGCAGTGTTCTACTCTGCTGCCATCTTAGATGATCTCTGTTGGCAGGAGCAGGTAGATACAATATGTCTGTCCGGGCAGTCCTTTTATGGATTTTGGGAAAGTTCTGGAAGTGGGCTGTGTGGATTTGGGGGACAATGAGTTTGGAGGCAGTCAATAGACAATAGGTGCAGGAGTAGGCCATTCTGCCCTTCGAGCCTGCACCACTATTCAATATGATCATGGCTGATCATCCTTAATCAGTATCCTGTTCCTGCCTTATCTCCATAGCCCTTGATTCCACAATCCTTGAGAGCTCTATCCAACTCTTTCTTAAATGAATCCAGAGACTGGGCCTCCACTGCCCTCTGGGGCAGAGCATTCCACACAGCCACCACTCTCTGGGTGAAGAAGTTTCTCCTCATCTCTGTCCTAAATGGTCTACCCCATATTTTTAAGCTGTGTCCTCTGGTTCGGCACTCACCCATCAGCGGAAACATGTTTCCTGCCTCCAGAGTGTCCAATCCTTTAATAATCTTATATGTCTCAATCAGATCCCCTCTCAGTCTTCTAAACTCAAGGGTATACAAGCCCAGTCACTCCAGTCTCTCAGTGTAAGGTAATCTCGCCATTCCAGGAATTGACCTCGTGAACCTATGCTGTACTCCCTCAATAGCCAGAATGTCTTTCTACAAATTTGGAGACCATAACTGTACACAGTACTCCAGGTGTGGTCTCACCAGGGCCCTGTACAGCTGCAGAAAGCTCTTTGCTTCTATACTCAATCCCTCTTGTTATGAAGGCCAGCATGCTATTAGCCTTCTTCACTACCTGCTGTACCTGCATGCTTACCTTCATTGACTGGTGTACAAGAACACCCAGATCTCTCTGTACTGCCCCTTTACCTAAATTGATTCCATTTAGGTAGTAATCTGCCTTCTTGCCACCAAAGTGGATAACCATACATTTATCCACATTAAACTGCATCTGCCATGCATCTGACCACTCACCTAACTTGTCCAGATCACCCTGTAATTTCCTAACATCCTCCTCACATTTCACCCTGCCACCCAGCTTAGTATCATCAGTAAATTTGCTAATGTTATTGCTAATACCATATTCTATATCATTAACATACATTTGTAAAAAGCTGCGGTCCCAGTACTGATCCCTGCGGTACCCCACTGGTCACTGCCTGCCATTCCGAAATGGAGCTGTTTATCACTACTCTTTGTTTCCTGTCAGCCAACCAACTTTCAATCCAAGTTAGTACTTTGCCCCCAATACCATGCGCCCTAATTTTGCTCACTAACCTCCTATGTGGGACTTTATCAAAAGCTTTCTGAAAGTCCAAGTACACTACATCGACGGATCTCCCTCGTCCATCCTCAGAGTTACATCCTCAAAAAATTCCAGAAGATTAGTCAAGCATGATTTCCCCTTCATAAATCCATGCTGACTCTGACCTATCCTGTTGCTACTATCCAGATGTGTTGTAATTTCATCCTTTATAATAGACTCCAGCATCTTTCCCACCACTGAGGTCAGACTAACTGGTCTATAATTTCCTGTTTTTTCTCTCCCACCTTTCTTAAAAAGTGGCACAACATTAGCCACCCTCCAACCCACAGGAACTGATCCTGAATCTATCGAACTCTAGAAAATAATCACCAACGCATCCACGAGCCACCTCCTTCAGTACCCTGGGATGTAGACCATCAGGCCCCGGAGACTTATCAACCTTCAGACCTAACAGTCTCTCCAACACCAATTCCTGGCAAATATAAATTCCCTGCAGTTCAGGTCCTTCAGCCACTGTTACCTCAGGGAGATTGCTTATGTCTTCCAAAGTGAACACAGATCTGAAGTACCAATTCAATTCTTCTGCCATTTCTTTGTTCCCTGTAATATATTCTCCTGTTTCTGTCTTCAAGGGCCCAATTTTAGTTTTAACCATTTTTTTGCCTTTCACATACCTAAAAAAGCTTTTACTATCCTCCTTTATGTTATTGGCCAGTTTACCTTTGTACCTCATTTTTTCTCTGCGTATTTCCTTCTTAGTAATCCTCTGTTGTTCTTTAAAAGCTTCCCAGTTCGCCATTTTCCCACTTATCTTTGCTATGTTATACTTTTTCTCTTTTAACTTTATATGTTTCTTAACTTCCCTCGTCAGCCACGGCCACCCATGCCTCCTCCTAGGATCTTTCTTCCTTTTTGGAATGAACTGATCCTGCAACTTCTGCATTATACACAGAAATATCCGCCATTGTTCCTCCACTGTCATCCCTGCTAAGGTATTGCACCATTGAACTTTGGTCAGCTCCTCCCTAATAGCTCCATAGTTCCCTTTATTCAACAGAAATATTGTCACTTCCGATTGTACCTCTCCCTCTCAAATTGCAGATTGAAGCTTGTTGTATTATGGTCACTACTTCCCAATGGCTCCTTCACTTTGAGGTCCCTGACCAATTCTGGTTCGTTGCACAATGCCAGATCCAGAATTGCCTTCTCCCTGGTTGGCTCCAGCACCAGCTGTTCTAAGAATCCATCTCTGAGGCACTCCACAGTCTCTTTCTTGAGGTCCAATACCATCCTGATTCTCCCAGTCTACTCGCATGTTGAAATCCCTCATAACAACTGTAGTAACATCTTTGTGACAGGCCAATTTCAGCTCCAGATTCAACTTACATCCGACATCCAGACTACTGTTTGGGGGCCTGTAGATAACTCCCAAGAGGGTCTTTTTACCCTTAGTATTTCTCAGCTCTATCCACACTGACTTTACATCCCCTGGTTCTATGTCCCCCCACGCAAGGGACTGAATATCATCCTTTACCAATTTGTCCACTCCACCCCCTCTGCCCGTCAGTCTGTCCTTACGATAGCACGTGTAGCCTTGAATATTCATTTCCCAGGCCCTGTCCACTTGAAGCCACGTCTCAGTTATCCCCACAATATCATATCTATCAATTTCCAAAAGCGCCTCAAGCTCATCCATCTTATTTCTAATGCTTCGTGCATTCATGTATAGTATTTTTAATTTGTTACTGCCCTCACCCTTCCCATCAACTCCTATTTCACTCAACCTTACAGCATGATCCCTTTCTGAGTTTTCGCCTCATTGATACAGTTGTCTTTCTTGACTTCCCTTGTTCTAACTTTCCCTTCAATTTCCTTCTTAAACATCCAGTTTGTCCCCTCCGCCCCCCGCTACTTAGTTTAAACATAACTGTGTTGCAGTAGCAAACCTGCCTGCCAGAATGCTGGTCCCTAACCTATTAAGGTGCAAACTGTCTCTCTTGTAGAATTTATGCTTAGCACAAAACATACCCCAGTGATCCAAGAATTTAAATTCTTGCTTCCTGCACCAGTTCCCCAGCCACACGTTCAAGCCCTGTTTCTGGCCTCACCAGCCAAAGGAACTGGAAGCAAACCGGAGATAACCACCCTGGACGTTCTGCTTTTCAGCCTTCTTCCTAGTTCCCTGAAGTCCCGCTGTAGTGTGTTCCTCCTCTTCTTCCCAACATAATTTGTGCCGATATGTACCACCACCTCTGGCTCTTCAGTCATAGGAATTCACCAGATGAAACTGAATTGGTGACCATTGTGGACACACTAGCCTGGTATTCACTGGTGACAGCATGGCCTGTGATGCATAAAAGGATATCTATTTGTTTGAGTAGTTTATGGAGCTGTAAAGAGAAAGACAATAGCATTTTGCATTCATTTTAAATCCAATAAAAGTAAAAGATAGTAAAACATGCAATTAGTTAAAGAAGATTTGGTGTAGTTGTATTGTAATAAGTATCTGCAATTAATATGTTGTTAAATCTGTCAAGTTCACTCAACTACAAAACAGCAGCTGTCTTCTGTTCCAGACTTAAAAAAACTTTCTTTGCATTTTTTTCATTGAGTCATTCAATCCTGGCATTGGTCCATTTGCATTACTTATTACTTTTAACCATTTATTTTCAGTGCAGTGGCTTCCTATGACACTAACATTCTTAACATCAGAATAGCTTGGTCTTTTAAACTCAATAATTTAACAATGGATTTTGGGACCCTGCTGATAGGGCCAAAAGCAGGTTTCAAATCTGCAATTACTAGCAGCAGAAATGGCTTGATAATTTTACCATAGGCAGCCCCCAACTTGGTGGCTGCTTCTGAAGCCTCAACAGCATTTCCAGAGAGGAGGTCCCTGCTGAGACAATGGGGAACTAAAAAAAAAGAACTCAGGGGACGAAGCCAGTTTAGGGAGCTTTTAAAGGTAGAAGTAGTTGCCTTCCTTTCCCTGGAGATCCTCTCTGGACCATTGACCTGTTTTTAATGGCGCCCAAGTGCTACCAATGGGAAGTTGGCTTTTTAAAGTTGGAGGCCCTTTCTATAGTGCTTTCTAACGATGCATATTCACTATCAGCCTTTTTGGAGGGAGCATGTGATCCACATCACAGCACCTCTGATGAGAAAATTCCCTGGTGGGAGGACTACTTCGGGGAACTGTCCTCAATGTCATTTTTCCCAACTATTTACCAGCCGTCCCCAGGCCACTCTCCTAATTGCTAGGTAGCCCATCTTATAAAAGTGATCCAGTCCCATTTTCTAAATGGAAGAGATTTAGAGAATGCGTACAGATACAGCACCTCTGTTCCAGCTATTGAGAAATTAATTCAGTCTAACCACTGGTAAATATCATAAAGTCTTATGTTTTTCCCGCAACACTTTAATTGGACTTTTCTTGTTAGTAAGATTTGTTAAGCTTGAGAAATCCATACAAAGTTGTTCGTATGTAGTTGTAGTCGTAACAGGTAGAGTGTTGGATAAGATGTTAACTACAAACATCCCTCTCTATGGATGCTGTATAAATTTCATCAGTTTGTGGTGTATGCTTTAAAAGAAGGAAGATCAGAGATGAGCATTCATTGTCGTTCGTTGCTAATTAGCTGAGGCTAAAATCCATTCACGCATGAAGCAAATCTGGATTATATCCAATATTAAAATATGCAGTTGGTCAGAATTCAAATCAAAGGAAAGTACAGGTCATTAAGTCTTACTGAAACTTACTGATATTTGTTATTTTACAGAAAATAAGTAAACTTTACATAGATAAGTTCTGAAAGATATTGCAGGGCATCAACAAGGAAAAAATGGTGGTGGCATAGTTACCTTCATCTTACACACACTATGCCCTTCATCAAACAAAATCATGCTGACTTACAGAGTTTGTGCAAGCAGAAACTAGCCCATACAAATAATTTACATGGCATGTAATCTGCATATAAAGTTATGTTAACCCAGTGCTGACCTTTTTAAAGGGTGATAGAATCTTTAAAATACAAGTATTTGTCTTTTTAAAGTAGGAAAACACCTCTAAATATGACTTCAATAATGATTTCAACTTTACACAAAGACAGAATATATATTTTATATTCTGTTAAATGCACATCACTAGGAAGTAAAAAAAATGTCTGCAGTAATCAAAGTATTTTCAGTGAGTAATTAAGGCCACTGATATTCTTTTCCATAATTTGATTTAATTACAGATCAATTAAGTCTTTTTCGATAGTTGTGTCAGTTGTGGGATTTCATTTGAAACTGCACCTGTACATGCAGAACTGAAACACAATGTAGAATAACGCCTTAGGGACATAACACATAGAAAAACCTTCATGTTATTTTGCTTTTTATACTATTGGATATTTAAACTTCTCTGCTGGTTTTCAATAACAGCAATACAAAAAAGTTAAACAGATGCATTTGCAGAAGCCAAAGACTTTATTAGTTATATGAGAAATGCATCATAATTACAGTTAAAATAAATTTTAAACCAACCTTTTGTAAATCACTGATCAGTGCTTAGTAGGAACATTGTGTTTAATTCTGTGTGACATGTTGGGAATGACAAGAAGACCTTGGGGAAAGTTCAGAGGACATTAACTAGAGTGATGAGAAACAGAACTGATGTTTCAGTTCGATGACCTTTCATGGCCAATATCCTAAAGATTTGACTGTTTCTTTTCACAGAAAATTAACATTATTTTTAACTTTCAAAATACCCTGCATCAGTCCTCATGGTAAGAGAACACAAATAGCATTCCAACATTACTAAATAATCAAGGGACGAAAGAAAGAGAGCAGGGGAGGGAATAAATGCAACGACTATCTCCAGAGAAAAAAAGTGAGGTAAACTAATGGGAGTAAAAGCTGCTAAGCCCCTGGACCTGACAGCTTGCAACCTAGCATTTTTAAGGAAATAGGTACAAAGATAGTGGATGAACTGATAATCTTCGAAGAATCCTTAGATTTGGGGAAAAGTCCCAGAGGATTGGAAAGCTGCAACTGCAGAGCATTATTTAAAAATGGACTGTGATAACAAAAACAGGGAACTACAGGTCAAGTATTATTAGGAGGGCAATTTAAGATTTCAAGATGATTAGGTAATTTCAATGTAATCTCTCCTTGAAGAAGGGGAAATCATGCTGACAAATTAATTCAGTTCTTTCCAGATCTTTCACCTCTTACATGGCGGCAGACAATAGGAGCTGTGGTAGGAAGTGTCTTTTCATAATTTTCCAAACGTCATGAATAACCAGCTTAATTGGATCAGTTGTTAATTTCCTCTCCATCATATTTGTATTAGTTTTAATTGTTCTTGGGATGTACCATCAGTGTCAAGACTAGCATTAGTTGTTCATTCTTAATTGCCCTTCCAAAGCTGGTGATGAGCTTCTTTCATGACTTGTTTGAGGTCTATGTGGTGTAGGTACACAGAGCTGTGTAGTTCCAGAATTTTGACTGTGAAGGAATGATGATACAGCCCAAATCAGGATGGTACACAATTTGGAGGAAAACTTGCATGAGGTGATGTTCTGCAGTGTTTGGTGTCCTGTTTTTTCCAGATGATTGAGATTGAGGTTTGGAAGTTGATGTCAACGGAGTAGTGATGAGTCACAACATGTTTCTTCTCTTAGAATATAATATAGAATAGACAATTATTGTTACTGTTGCTTTTACATGAAAAATACAATGAAAAATTTTATAAGTTGCCACACCACTGCTCCTGTATTACTGGCAGAAGTCATACACAATTAAAAAAAAGTAAAATTAAGACAAAGTTCACCACAGTTCAGTTAACAGATCCTGGGCTCAGGGAAAGCCAATTATGAAACGACAGAATACTCTAAAGAAGCAGCTGAGACAAGACTGTCACATTGGGCTGCTGGAAACTACCTTGTTGCTGGGCTGGGAGAAGTCTCCTGTTCCCTATCCAACGGTCTTCAGAGGATACCACCGATCTGTTGTCTGTTCCTTTCGGCGATGCATCCATTCCTTCAGGCGCCCAGGCCTAGCTGCAGACCTGGTGCCTTGGCCCAGCCTGTTAGACCAGGCTGAGGGTGTCCTCGCTCGACAGGAGACCCTGGTGGAAGGGTGTCCCGCTTGGCCTGGTACTGCTGCTGCTGCTGGTGCCAGAGGCCTCCTCCTCAAACTTCTTCTATAAATTGTAGCCCTGGAATACTTAAGCACACCTTTGCAGGTATATTTAACATTGCAAAATAATGGAAATGAAAAGAAACAGGGATTTTTGTGAAATCCTAACATGGGTGGAGTTTACGAAAACATGTTTCCTCCAGTCATTGTTCAGCCAGGTGTTGCAACGTTGCCTCCACACCTCCTGGGGATTAACTCATTGATTTTGGGTAATTGCTTCCTCCACTTGCTCGGGGTTACTGCTATCACTGTGCATCGGTGGTAGAGGGAGCATACCTTTAATCGCCTACATTGGGTGCTCATCAAGCAAGTTACTTTATCTAAGGCTTTATCTTAAGGCTTCTTAAGTGTTGTTGGAACTTCACTCATCCAGGCAAATGAAGAGTACTCCATCATTTACTAACTTATCCCCATAGACTGTAAAAAGGTTTGGGCTGTTACTTTCAGAACTGGAACTGAGCTTTACATACTTTTAAAGGCATCTATACAGAGAGATACACATCATAAACACACATCTCTTAAACTCGGTCAGTTTGAATTTATTGGTGCCCAACAGAATTCCTACTAAATGTCCACCATCTGAATCCAATTAAACTGACTTAGCATACAATCAAAGGAGTTCAAGTTTCTCTTTGTTGTTGCACAGCATGGTTCCTTTTAAGACTTCCACATTGTAGTACATGCACAAATTTTAAATGACATGTTGGTTGTTCTTAGTCTGGATGTTTCATTCCTAATAGGATCCAAAATGCAGCTGTGAAGTTTAAAGGGAAAACTGACCAGGTTATAAGACAGCCCTTCAAGTTATGGCACAAGTGTCCAAATGTCAGGCAGGTAGATTTTGCATTATATGCTGAGCTGGGTGTGTCTTTATTGTACCTGTTGCCAAAGTCAGGTTTGATTTTTTTTTAGAAGACTTTTTAATTGTCATTTATCTCAGTAGTAGTTTGAAAATTGGTCTGCCAGGCTGTTTCAGAGACCAGTTAACGTTTCATATGGGCCAGACCAAATCAGAACATGAGTGGGTTTTTATGTTACTGCATTTGATTCCATGGTCATTATTGTTGGTACTACTAATTCCACAATCATTTAATTAACTGATTTTTAATTCCACAGCTGCTATGGTGGGATTTAATCTCATCTCTCTGGGATCATTTGTTCAGGCTTCTGGATTAATAGTTCAGTAAAATAATCACCATGGTATATTTCCATAGATTTGCATGATGCACACTGCTATGCTGTCTTGAGACTTGCAACCCCACAATCTCCTCTTGCAACCCCATTTTTTGGGGAGCCCTGAATGAATGGGACTACACTGCATATGAATATCAATGGAACAATTCTCAAGAAAAACAAAAATATAGCTGCTCCGTAGTCCGAGGTACAGACAGACATTTCTGTGGCCAGCAGCGAAAAATCGGAATGGTGTGTTGCTTCCCTGGTGCCAGGATCAAGGATATCTCAGAGGGGTTCAGAATGTTCTCACAGGGGAGAGGGACCAGCAGGAGGTCATTGTACACATTGGAACCAATGACATTGGAAGGGAAACCGTTGAGATTCTGAAGGGAGGTTACAGAGAGTTAGGCAGGAATTTAAAAAGGAGGTCCTCGAGAGTAGTAATATCTGGATTACTCCCGGTGCTACGAGCTAGTGAGGGCAGGAATAGAGGATAGAACAGATGAATGCATGGCCGAGGAGATGGTGTATGGGAGAAGGATTCGCATTTTTGGATCATTGGAAGCTGTTTTGGGGAGGAAGTGACCTGTTCAAGAAGGACGGATTGCACCTAAATTGGAAGGGGACTAATATACTGGCAGGGAAATTTGCTAGAGCTGCTCTGGAGGATTTAAACTAGTAAGGTGGGGGGAGAGCGGAGAGACCCAGGGAGATAATGAGAAAAGAGATCAATCTGAGACTGGTACAGTTGAGAACATAAGCAAGCCAAACAGTCAGGACAGGCAGGAACAAAGCAGAGAACAAGGTAGGACTGATAAAATAAATTGCATTTTTTTCAATGCAACAGGCCTAACAGGGAAGACAGATGAGCTCAGGGCATGGTTAGGAACATGGGACTGGGATATCATAGCAATTACAGAAACATGGCTCAGGGATGGGCAGGACTGGCAGCTTAATGTTCCAGGATACAAATGCTACAGGAAGGATAGAAAGGGAGGCAAGAGAGGAGGGGGAGTGGCATTTTTGATAAAGGATGACATTACAGCTGTGCTGAGGGAGGATATTCCTGGAAATACATCCAGGGAAGTTATTTGGGTGGAACTGAGAAATAAGAAAGGGACGATCACCTTTTTGGGATTGTATTATAAATCCCCTAATAGAGGGAAATTGAGAAACAAATTTGGAAGGAGATCTCAGCTATCTGTAAGAATAATAGGGTGGTTATGGTAGGGGATTTTAACTTTCCAAACATAGACTGGGACTGCCATAGTGTTAAGTGTTTAAATGGAGAGGAATTTGTTAAGTGTGTTCAAGACAATTTTCTGATTCAGTATGTGAATGCAACTACTAGAGAAGATGCAAAACTTGATCCACTCTTGGGAAATAAGGCAGGGCAGGTGACTGAAGTGTCAATGGGGGAGCACTTTGGAGCCAGAGACCATAATTCTCTTAGTTTTAAAATAGTGATGGAAAAGGATAGACCAGATCTAAAAGTTGAAGTTCTAAATTGGAGAAAGGCCAATTTTAACGGTATTAGGCAAGAACTTTCAAAAGCTGATTGGAGGCAGATGTTCACAGGTAAAGGGACGGCTAGAAAACGGGAAGCATTCAGAAATGAGATAACGAGAGTCCAGAGAATGTATATTCCTGTTGGGTGAAAGGGAAGGCTGACAGGTATAGGGAATGCTGGATGACTGAAGAAATTGAGGATTTGGTTAAGAAAAAGAAGGAAGCATATGTAAGGTGTAGAAAGGATAGATCAAGTGAATCCTTAAAAGAGTATAAAGGCAGTAGGAGTATACTTAAGATGGAAATCAGGAGAGCAAAAAGGGGACATGAGATAGCTTTGGCAAATAGAATTAAGGAGAATCCAAAGAGTTTTTACAAATATATTGAGGACAAAAGGGAGAGAATAGGACCACTCAAAGATCAGCAAGGCGGCCTTTGTGTGGAGCCGCAAGAGATGGGCAGATACTAAATGAATATTTTACATCAGTATTTACTGTTGAAAAGTACATTGAAGATATAGAATGTAGGGAAATAGATGGTGACATCTTGAAAAATGTCCATTTTACAGAGGAGGAAGTGCTGGATGTCTTGAAATGCATAAAAGTGGATAAATCTCCAGGACCTGATCAGATGTACCCTAGAACTTTGTGCGAAGATAGAGAAGTGATTGCTGGCTTCTTACTGAGATATTTGTATCATCAATAGTCTCAGGTGAGGTGCCAGAAGACTGGAGGTTGGCAAACGTGGTGCCACTGTTTAAGAAGGGTGGTAAGGACAAGCCAGGGAACTATAGACCAGTGAGCCTGATGTCGGTGGTGGGCAAATTGTTGGAGGGAATCCTGAGGGACAGGATGTACATGTATTTTGAAAGGCAAGGACTATTTAGGAATAGTCAACATGGTTTTGTACGTGGGAAATCATTTCTCACAAACTTGACTGAGTTTTTAGAAGAAGTAACAAAAAGGATTGATGAGGGCAGAGCAGTAGATGTGATCTATATGGACTTCAGTAAAGCGTTCAACAAGGTTTCCCATGGGAGACTGGTGAGCAAGGTTAGATCTCATAGAATACAGGGAGAACTCACCATTTGGATACAGAACTGGCACAAAAGTAGAAGACAGAGGGTGGTGGTGGAGGGTTGCTTTTCAAACTGGAGGCCTGTGACCAGTGGAGTGCCATAAGGATCGGTGCTGGATCTAATACTTTTTGTCATTTTATATAAATAATTTGGATGTGAGCATAAGAGGTACAGTTAGTAAGTTTGCAGATGAAACCAAAATTGGGAGGTGTATTGGAGAAGGTTACCTCAGATTACAACAGGATCTAGACCAGATGGGCCAATGGGCTGAGAAGTGGCAGATGGAGTTTAATTCAGGTAAATGCGAAGTGCTGCATTTTGGGAGAGCAAATCTTAGCAGGACTTATATACTTAATGGTAAGGTCCTAGGGAGTGTTGCTAAACAAAGAGACCTTGGAGTGCAGGTTCATAGCTCCTTGAAAGTGGAGTTGCAGGTGAATAGGATAGTGAAGAAGGTGTTTGGTATGCTTTCATTTATTGGTCAGAGTATTGAGGACAGGAGTTGGGAATCCATGTTGCGGCTGTACAGGACATTGGTTAGGCCACTGTTGGAATTCTGGTCTCCTTCCTATCGAAAAGATGTTGTGAAAATTGAAAGGGTTCAGAAAAGATTTAGAAGGATGTTTCCAGGGTTGGAGGTGTTGAGCTATAGGGAGAGGTTGAACAGGCTGGGGCTGTTTTCTCTGGAGCGTCAGAGGCTGAGGGGTGACCTTATAGAGGTTTACAAAATTATGAGGGGCATGGATAGGATAAATAGGCAAAGTCTTTTCCCTGGGGTCGGGGTGTCCAGAATTAGAGGGCATAGGTTTAGGGTGAGAGGGGAAAGATATAACAGAGACCTAAGGGACAACTTTTTCACGCAGAGGGCAGTACGTGTATGGAATGAGCTGCCAGAGGAAGTAGTTGAGGCTAGTACAATTGCAACATTTAAAAGACATCTCGATGGGTATATGAATAGGAAGGGTTTGGAGGGATTTGGGCCGGGTGCTGGCAGGTGGGACTAGATTGGGTTGGGATATCTGGTCAGCATGGATGGGTTGGACCAAAGGGCCTGTTTCCATTCTGTACATCTCTATGACTCTATGACTCTAAATCAAAGAACAATGGATGCTGAAAATATGAAGCAAAAACAGAAAGAGTTGAAAAAAACTCAGCAGTTCTGGCAGCATCTGTAGAGAGAGAAACAGAATTAATGTTTCAAATCCAGTGACCCTTCATCAGAACATAGTCAACCTAGGGACAACAGCTATCAGTTCTGCTGTACAACTGATCTTTGTACCTTAACATTCATACATTTGTGATTAAACAGTAGTTTTCAATTTGAAAGCCCTTCCTTAGATCACAATTCAGTATGAGCTTTCTCCCAACATTAGTTTTCATTCGTGGATTTGGTCTCCTTTGAACAGAACTGTGGGATGAGTGATATTTGTAATCACTGTTAAGTAGCGTTTGCTGAGTTTCTTATTTATGTTGTGTGGCAAATGACTCATTGGAAACCTTCAAAGCTTTCTGATGTGGTATAGGCACCGTTAAACAAGGAAATGGAAATCACGAATCTCACTGTAGATGATATTTTCAAAGATAGGCTCCCTCATAGACTTTGAATAACCATTGGTTCTTGAAACCACATTTTATCTAGTACCCATGTGAATAATTTGAAACACTGAATTAATTTTTCCTATTTTTTAGTACAGTGTGAGTCAAGTTCGCAATAGCAAATCTGACAAAGCCTATGCCAAATTTTCTTACGTAATCTTCTGTTCATCAATTAAGCAACTAGCCTTGCCAGAACCGATCTTGTGGAATCACGTAATAATCCAGGCAGAAATGCTCTCCGTTGCCTGGACTTTGCAACGTTCATGTCACTATTTAAAATCCAGCTGCACACCACACAAAAGCTGAAAGCCAGGAAGTGTCCTCTATGTTGTGGCATTCTAACATTAATTCTATGGAAGTTGATCAGAAAGGGAAGTTTGCTCCCCAATTTGTGGTTGGGGTGGTGGTGAGGAGAGCCATCCTTTTTCCTGCTAATCAGCAAAGGAGGCCACACCATAAGACTCACCAAGTCTAGAATGAGACAGCAGCCTGTGTTCGTGCAACAACCTCGGTTTAAAGAAATACCCACAGTGCAGGAGGAAGGCCCGCTCTTCAACGGCAAGTTTACCATTTTGTCTCCGCTACCTCTGATTGTCTACCCCATCTTCTAAATACTAACTCTTCCTTCCTAAATCTTTGCTTTGCAGTCACTCACTCAGGACACCTTGCCATCTCTCCTAACCCTGCATCATGAATGGTTCTTTTATCCAAATCCATCACTCTCAACCAAGTTGGAAATGCCCCATATTAGGGCCAAGATGGTGAAGACAGGGGGGGGTGGCAGACAAAAGGCACTTCACCTCACATTGAGGAGAAGTTATAGTAAACTTGGCCATGAAGGTTGTGACCACGTTTGACAAAGAAAAGATCTCCATGGGCAACCAACCTAACGAGCCTCATTTGTGGTGTGCCGTACTGCTCTTTTGCTCTCATTATTACTCCTTTACTATTGCTGTTAACACACTTCCCGAAACCAATTTGCCCTGTATCCATGACATCCCTTCATTGTTTGTTCCACAATGATATGGCACACCCTTTCTGGGCAATACTGTATCAGCAATGTTATATTTCTGTTCTGTGTCAGTCTAAGGACTTTGTAATTGAGCCACAAGCTATGCTTAGCCTTTGTCTTCCTGAAGTTATCCCTTTTATGACCTGGGAATCTTGGAAGGGGCAGTATCCTGTGAGTTGTCCAGTGTGCATGCATCATGACAACTCTCAGAATATTTGGTGCAGATATCCATAAACTGGCACTGTCATAAACAATTTGAACCTCAATAGAGTGAAAGCTTTTTTTTATTGACAAGCACTGTTGGCTAGTGATGGAACACTCTCAAAGTAATGGTAGGTACACTTAATGGGGCCTTCACTCGGGGGAAGCCAGCAATGTTGGAAACCCATTCCTGAGCTGCTTGACTTTGCTAATCGAGAGGGAAGGATATAAAATGGCGTAATCTGAAGAAAACGACATCAGTGACAATCCATTTTTGGGTTGAAGGTTGAAAGATGCCACACAAGTCCCCAAACGTTCCTTGAAATGAGCAGGGGTTTAAGAATTCAAAGCAACTATGGCCTTTACAACCACTGGGCTGGGATGCCATCCACTTTTTCTGAATGCATGTCCTGCCCCAGCAGATGACACAGTTTGGTGATGATAGCCTGAAATATCTTTAGTCTGTAACTGCATTATGGTTCCAAGAACTGAAGAAAACTACAGCAGGTCATACATGCATGGTCTGCTTATTCTCTTTGGCCTCCTTGGTTTTTCACTAGTTGCTACTCCCTGAGAGAGAGCTTTTGCTAAGCTTGATGCTGATGTTGTAATTGCTCCCTCCTCAGATGCTGCCCTCAATTGTGTGGCATGACTGTGAGGAGTTACGAATTACAACGTTTATGTCAGACACATGAGCTGATAATATGTGGGGATTGTTGGCCCTTATGCACCTCTTTGAACTTTTTACATACTTGCTCCTCTATTACCAGCTGACTCTTTGGGATCTTATACTACATTCCCAGTAAAGTGGCTGCTTCCTTAACATTCCTAAGTTCTACTCACAAGCCTCATTTGAGGACCCTTCCAAGGTATCCTTATTGCAGTAATTGGTCCTAAATTAATAGTGCTACATCACCATCTTTTCTAAACCCTCCTCTGCCTCGTCTAAAGATTCTATACCCCAAAATATTGCCAGTTCAGTTCTTCCCTCAGTCTTATTTCTGTGATTGCAACAACATCATATTTTCAATCCACATCTTTAACTAATCACACTTACCTATTACACTCCTAGCATTTAAGTAAAGGCCATTTAGCCTTGCCTTACTCTCTTCACACTCAACATAGCTGAACTCACACTGCTTGCTTCCTTCGCACAAGGTGTCTCTATTTAATCAATATTCTGTGTCCCCACCCCTGAAAGACCAGTTCAAATTCCTCCATTAATTCCCTAATCCCAGGTGGGACCATGACCAGCACCTTGACTAAGAACACTCCACCTACCATATGAATGTCGAGACAGCATCATGACTGACCTGCCTGTAATTGCTGGACTGACTGCACTGGACCTGCAGGACTGACTGTGGCCCAGTTCCCCAATGGCAAGGACACAGATCCTAGGACTCTGCTAGGACCAAAGTGCCTGACTGACTGTGATCAACCCCATTGTCATGTGAACAGCTCAGCTTCTCAACTGACCATGGTAGCACCCCTTGACACCAGTTAGAACTAGTTCCTTTTGACTTATAGATATGGCCATTTGCCTAAAGTACATGCAGTATATTTACAGTATAATCTGCTAGCACATGACATTGATGTAGCTTGATGCTCTATTGTAACTTATCCACCCTCTTGACTGTTCAGTGCTCTGAACAGTGACAAGCTGCCTATCTCTCCTCTGCATTAAAAAACACTGCAAGTCACAGAACTAGATAGCCTGTAAGTTAGCTCTGAAGAGCTTATGTGCTAAAGTGCATGGGAGTGTGGTTGACAGCCTGTAACTTACCAGTGAACAGCCAGAAGTTAAAAAGTAATGCAAGCCAGAAAGACTAGACAGTGCTTTTGCCCGAAAAGTCGATTTCGAAGCTACTTGGATGCTGCCTGAACTGCTGTGCTCTTCCAGCACCACAAATCCAGAGTGCAAAGTTAATAACTGCTAAGACAGTAAGCTAATAGATATGATGCATTCTGTGTGGATGTGTGTGTGTCTCTGCATAGAGTGACCTGACATAAGCTTACAAATCATCAGTCTGCGTCCACCAGAGTGAGTCAGTCCAAAATCAACCAGAACGACCTGTGTGAGTTTGGCAGTGGTTCTGGGTTAAAAGTACCAATAAGAGTGGAGAAACAACAGAAGCAGAAAGACCAGTAGTGGAACTTTGTGGGAATGGAGAGTGGCAGTAGTAAGTTTAATAGGAGCGATGAAGATAAATGGAGCAGTGAGATCACAGAAACAGCAGTCAGGTTTAAAGGTTCAGTGAGGGCAGAAAGGTTCCAGAAGCAGCAACCAGGTTAAAAAGAGCAGTGAGAGCAGAGAGATCCCAGAACCAGCAACGAGGTTAAAAGGAGCAGAGAGCGCAGGGAGGTCCCAGGAGCAGACAGTCTGATGGTGTTGGAGCTACTTCAACAAAATGGATGTCTGACATCACAGGAGAGCTGGTGGGCAATTAGTGGATATTTCTTCCATGTCTCTTTTGACTGGTTTTTGGTTTAAGTTAAGACCATAAATAAAATTTAAGAACTTTGGATAGATAATTATTAGTTTTGAACTTTAAAACTAAACTTTCTTGCTTGATAAAGTTAACGGGTTTTGGTTGTTTGATGTAAACAAGGATAAGAATTTTCCAAAGTTAAAAATCACACAACACTAGGTTATAGTCCAACAGGTTTAATCGGGAGCACTGGCTTTCGGAATGCTGCTCCACAACTACCTGATGAAGGATCAGCACTCCGAAAGCTAGTGCTTCCGATTAAGTCTGTTGGACTATAACCTGGTGTTGTGTGATTTTTAACTTTGTACACCCCAGTCCAACACCGGCATCTCCAAATCATGATTTTCCAGACTACATTTAAGGAGGAATAAGGATAAAATAAAAGTAAGGTCCATATTCTATTCAGTTAAGATATGTTTGGGGAGCTCAGGACACCCTGTACTACATGGGAAATCCTAGACACTGTGGCAGTCTGACGATATGTGTACAGGGTAAAAAGCTTTTGCCCGAAACGTCGATTTCGCTGCTCGTTGGATGCTGCCTGAACTGCTGTGCTCTTCCAGCACCACTAATCCGATATGTGGACAGGACAGGCCTCTGGCTGGAGCAATTGGAATTGTTTATTGCAGAGGGCTGTCAAGGCTGACTCTTTAAAAATCTGTCTATCTCAACTTTGAATATAGTTAAACAGTAAGGGAATCAAGGGTTCTGAGGTTAAGGCAGGAAAGTTGAGTTGAGGATTTTCAGATCAGCCATGATCTCTTTGTTTAGTGGAGCAGAGTTAATGAGATGAATAATCTACTTCTGCTCCTAGGTATTATGGTCTAACTCACGCTCCATGTTTTGGAGCTTAAGCGACACCTGGGGGCACAATGGTGTATTTACAAGGGTGAGAGTTTTGTCTGAATAGAATGTTGCAGGAATGTGGTCATTCCATAACTTAAGGAACTGCAGGCTAAGAGGAAATGGGTGACTGCCAGACAGGAGAAAAAGACCAAGCAGGAATTTCTGAGAGCATCTCACTCACAAACTGTTTTTTGGCCAGGAAAACAGTGAGAGGGATGGAATTAAGAGCGGCTCACTGAGGAGGGAGAGGGAAAATGAGCAACAAGTACGGAAGGGTAATAGCTATAGGGGATTTGTTAGTGAGGGGAGTAGCCAGGAAATTCTCTGGCCATATACGTTACTCCAGGATGGTAGGTAGATTGCCTCTCAGGTGCCAGATCAAGGACGTTGTGGAATAGCTATGGGATTCTGAAGGGGGATAAGTGGTTATGGTTCACACTGGGACCAATGACTTGGGAACAGTGAGAAACAAGATCCTGCAAGCAGACTTAGGAAGTTGAAAAGCAGGCCTGCAAAGATAGTAATCTGCATATTTATTCCCAATGCCACACTGTTCTGGGTATTGGAGTAGAAAGATGGAGCAGATGAATGTGTAGCTAGAGATGGTGCAGAAGGAAGGGCTTTAGAACCCTGAGGCATTGGGGCCATTTCTGGGGCAGGTGGAACCTGTCTACATTGGATGGGTTACATCTGGATAGGAATGGGACTAATATACTTGCAGTGATGTTTGCAAATGCTGTTCAGATGGGTTTAACAAGATTCCCAAAGGGATGGGATTCTGACAAGTGGCTTAGAGGGGAGCGAAGCTGAAATGGAATTAGAAGTTAAACTGTGAGAGAGTTTGGAAAGAAGAGGAAATAAAAGTTAGATAAGAAAGAAGTGAGTTTAGCAATGGTAAATAGAATATCTGCTAATACAAGGAGGCTGAGGAAAAACATAGATCAACTCTAGATGCAGATAGACACATGGGGATATGATAACATACTGATACTTGGCTGAAAGATGGGTAGGATTGTCTGCTCAACATTGCTGTCTATAGAGTATTCAGATGAGATAGAGGAACAGGAGTGAGGGATGGGGGCTCATAATGTTGATGAAGGAATCAATTAGAGGGTGAGAGGGATAATATCTTAAATCATCAAATGAGGCGATATGGATAGATATAAAAGCAACACAAAAGGGGCAAACATGCTCCCAAACAGTCACTGAAAGAAAGGGGATCACATATGCAATCAAATTTTATATAAGTCATAGAATCATACAGCACGGAAACACACCCTTCGACCCAACTCATCCATGCTGACCAAGTTTCCCAAACTAAACTAGTTCAACTTGATTGTGTTTGGCCCATATCTATCTAAACCTTTTTGATTTAAATACTTGTCCAACTGTCTTTTAGGTGTTGTAACTGTACCTGCATCTATCACCTCCTCCAATAGCCATTCCATACATGAGCTACCCTCTGTGTGAAAATGTTGCCCATCATGTCCTTTTTAAATCTCTCCTCTCACACCTTAAAAAAATGCCCTTTAGCTTTGAACTCCCCTATCCTAGGGAAAAGACCTTTGCTATTCACCTTATTTATGTCCCTGTGATTTTCTCAACCTTGATAAGGTCCCCAATCAATCTACTAATCTCCAGTGAAAATGTCCCAGTCTCTCCTTATAATTCAAATCCTCCAGTCTGGGCAACATCCTTGTAAATGGCATCACCCACCTTAAGAAACCAAGCTCTATAAACAGAGAGGCAGGACATACCACCAGTGCTTCACTGATGATGTTACCTAGTATGGTGACGAAATGTCTGAAAACAAACCTTCAAGCTCACCAAGCAAATTTACAGACTTAGCTGAAAATGTGTTGCTGGAAAAGCACAGCAGGTCAGGCAGCATCCAAGGAGCAGGAGAATCAACGTTTCAGGCATGAGCCCTTCTTCAGGAAAGTCCTGAAGAAGGGCTCATGCCTGAAACGTCAATTCTCCTGCTCCTTGGATGCTGCCTGACCTGCTGCGCTTTTCCAGCAACACATTTTCAGCTCTGATCTCCAGCATCTTCGGTCCTCACTTTCTCCAACTTACAGACTTATCCTTGTAAATCTTTTCTGAACCCTCTCCGGTTTTTTTTTCCTGCTCAGCAAATCTTTTATGCACTGTTTCAACCAAGTGTGATCTTTTCAATCGAAGCAGATGTTACCACCTGCATTCCTGTGTGGTGAAGCACAGCTCAGTCTCTCGCTTCTCTCTCTCCACACCCTTCACTTGGGATCCGGGCAGACTGCATGTGCCTGACAGTTTCAGGGATCTTTCAGAAATCCTTCCCTTCTCAAAGCCCATCATATATCTCATGGGCTTGTGTCCAGTTTAGCAGTACTGATCAGAGTCAAGAGTGTGGTGCTGGAAAAGCACAGCAAGTCAGGCAGCATCTGAGGAGCAACGGAATCAACGTTTTGAGCATAAGCCCTTCATCAGGGCTTCTGCCTGAAATGTCAGTTCTGCTGCTCCTTGAATGCTGCCTGATCTGCTGTGCTTTTCCAGCACCACACTCTCAACTCTGATCTCCAGCATCTGCAGTCCTCACTTTCTCCAAGAAATACTGATTAGCAATTCTTGAGACCTCGGTCCTCTTAACTTGGAAGTAAGTGGACAGTGTGATAATATTCTCAAATGTTTGCTGGAATTTCAGATTCTAGCAGTCAAACCACTTTAAAAAAAACAGTAGCTGCTGCCATTGTCTTCGAGTGTGAAAACCTTGCACCTTCTTTCCAGCAAAACAACCCAGGACTCCCATTAATCTTTAACAACCATGTCACCCAGGCCTGCTGTAAGACAAATTTCAGAATAGGTCAGATGATGCCTTCATTTTATCTTCAGTTGAAGACTTTTGTTTAAGGTCTAATTCTTTAAAAACCTCATTAGTAACACATTACACATTACAAATCTTCTCAAAAATTGCTAACATTACACTAAAGTTAGGTAAGTATTTCACATTAATTTCTGAAAACAATAAAAGACTCTAGACCTGTCAGCAAAGAGGGGTGGCTTCCCTTCCTAATTTTGTACTGTATTTTGGTCCCTTACTAAGATGTGCTTCCATATGTATTAATAGTCCTCCACTACCTTGCCCAATCCACAAATCTCCATTTTTTAATTTCAAACTTAAGCAGCAAAAATATATGAAAGGCAGTACAGTAGTAATATTCAGCTTCTCTCTATAGCTCAAACCCTCCAGTCACAGCAATATATTTGTAAATCTTTTCTGAACCCTTGCAAGCTTAACAACATCTTTCCTATAGCAGTGAGACCAGAAGTTTAGATTAGATTAGATTACTTACAGTGTGGAAACAGGCCCTTCGGCCCAACAAGTCCACACCGCCCCGCCGAAGCACACCCATCCATACCCCTACATCTACCCCTTACCTAACACTACGGGCAATTTAGCATGGCCAATTCACCTGACCTGCACATCTTGGACTATGGGAGGAAACCAGAGCACCCGGAGGAAACCCACGCAGACACGGGGAGAATGTGCAAACTCCACACAGTCAGTCACCTGAGGCGGGAATTGAACCCGGGTCTCTGGCGCTGTGAGGCAGCAGTGCTAACCACTGTGCCACCGTGCCGCCCAAGTGTATGTAGAATTCTAAAAGCAGCCTCACCAAAGTCCTGCACTGACCAATGAAGGTAAGTATGCCAAACATCTTCACAACTGTGCCTACCTGAGACTCCACTTTCAAGGAACTATGCATCTGCACACCTAGGTCTCTTTGTTTGACAACAATCCCCTAGGGTCCTACCACTATATATAAGTTCTGTCCAGGCTTGTCTTACCAAAATGTAACACCTCCCATTTATCTAAATTAGAATCCAGCTTCATTTGCCCAGTCTCTAGAAAAATGCAAGTCAAAGTGCTTTTTACCAATTTTTTGAGTGGTCATCAGTGGTCCCTTTCTGCTGCACAACATCTGAATAAATGACGATTAGGTGCGATGAGATTGTACAAATTGGCAATACAATTCCAATTTTCATACAAAGCTCCTCATTCTTGGTACTCTGACTTCTGCAGATCAGGCATTAATATTTGCCACTCAAAGTTCAACTATTTCTAATAACTTTAAAGGCTATCTGAGACCATAGTTGGTACAGTAACTGAGCTACAGAGGTAAATGTGTACTCTCAACTTCCTCATTGTAGAAGAATGTGACAACAAAGCAACCTAATTATCATAGCTTTCCTTAGGCCTCTGAACATTTTCTGTCTGCCTCTTTCTAAAGCCAACAATGGCCTTAGCAAAACGAATATAACTTTCTTCATCATGTATCATGGTATTGATCCCCATTGTACTTGGGATTAAAACAAATTCTGTGAAAGCACGGACAACATTTGGATCCCTGATCTCCATGATCTTCGGCAATATTTTGTCAAAAGGTTCAGAGGTCCTGAAAAATGTATTTAAGATTTTCCACTATAATGAGGTTAATTTATCAGATAAGTAATAATTCTAGAGCCCCTGTATCAATGTTGCAGGACCACTTTGTTAGTCCAACCCATCCATGCTGACCAGATATCCCAACCCAATCTAGTCCCACCTGCCAGCACCCAGCCCACATACCTCCAAACCCTTCCTATTCATATACCCATCCAAATGCCTCTTAAATGTTGCAATTGTACCAGCCGCCACCACTTCCTCTGGCCACCACTTACCACCCTCTATGTAAAACCGTTGCCTCTTAGGTCTCTTTTATATCTTGCCCCTCTCACCATTAACCTATGCCCTCTAGTTCTGGACTCCCTGATCCCAGGGAAATGATTTTGCCTATTAACCTTATCCATGCCCCTCATAATTTTGTAAACCTTTATAAGGTCACCCCTCAGCCTCCGACACTCCAGGGAAAACAGCCCCAGCCTGTTCAGCCTCCCCTCATAGATCAAATTGTCCAACCCTGGCAACATCCTTGTAAATCTTTTCTGAACCCTCTCAAGTTTCACAACATCTTTCCAATAGGAAGGAGATCAGAACTGCACGCAATATTCCAACAGTGGCCTAATCAATGTCCTGTACAGCCGCAACATGACCTCCCAACTCCTGTACTCAATACTGTGACCAATAAAGGAAAGCATACCAAATGCCTCCTTCACTATCCTATCTACCTGTGACTCCACATTCAAGGAACTATGAACGTGCACTCCAAGGTCTCATTGTTCAGCAACACTCCCTCGGACCTTACCATGAAATGTATAAGTCCTGTTAAGATTTGCTTTCCCAAAATGCAGCACCTTGCATTTATCTGAATTAAACTCCATCTGCCACTTCTCAGCCAGTTGGCCCATCTGGTCAAGATTTGTAATGGCATTTGGTAAAGAATGCCAATCCATCAAGATTGTGCAGCTGTTGGCTGCACTGACTTCTCACAACAAAAACTGCACATGTAGTCCTCTGCTAGGGATAGCAAAATTCTCTAGTAATGGAAAAGTGGCATCAGAGACAGTGTTATGAACCCAGAGGTCTCTAGCTCCAATTGAGATCGGTGCGTGATAGTCATTGTGTTCTTGGATTTGGAACAGATGCAGCCAGCAAGAAGCCAGATCGATGACTGAGCAATCCTTTTAAGGGTGCTCTCACACAGCTTGACGAAGGAGCGGGAAAAGGTACTCCGAAAATCAGCTCAAATATAGGCTGTTGCAAATTGTTTTGTCGGGAAACTGCACCTGATGGGTTCACTGTGCTTACTTTCACAAATAAACATAAATAACAAAATACATGAATTTCTGTGCCTGTAATATGTGAATTTTTATAGGAATGAAAACAGTTAATTACTTGAAAGGAGAACTGCCATTATTTCATGAGAGCTTGCCAGATATAACATCAATGTTGCTGTGTTAATGTAATTTGATTCCCTGCAGAAAATCAGCTCAAAAAAGGAAAAATAGGATACATTTTATTCCAGAAGGGCAAACCAGAAGAGTCACAATGACAGTGTTAGATTCTCAATTAGAATCCCAGGTATACAGTTGGAATGTCTGACTGGCATTGATGAATATCTTATAACCCATGTCCTGAGCTGAGTGATAACCAGTGGGCCATAATCATCACTGTTTATGCTCCCACACTCTCAATTTTACTGAAGATCTGGATTCTGTTCTGGCAGCCATTTCAAAAGTTGATTCAACTAGGAGATTTTAATGCCAGAGTTGGACACAACTACACCATCTGGAAATGGAGGAGACGGGAAATCAAATGCACTGGTTTCATCCCCCTCATTAAGTGGACTGAACAGAGTTACCATCAGAAACAAACTCCTTCAAAACAAAGTTAAATGCAAGACAACGTGGAGACATCCTCAATGTACATATTTGCATCAACAGAACAATATCATTGTCTGGCTTACTACATGGAAGAGCCATTCAGAGTGCTGGACAAACCAAAGACGGTGCGCTTCATATGAGCATATATCTGATACTCAAACACTGAGGATCTTTAAATAAATTGAAGAGTGGTGATGCCAGTGGTCTAGTAATGTAGAGGCCCAGCCTAATGCTCTGGTCACATAATTTCAAAACCATATTGTGATCGGCGGCCATCTTGTGTTTCAAGTTGGCCAACTGATGGCTCAGCCGCCATCTTGTGTGTCCATGTGCCTCGTGTCACCCTGTCCCGTGCCATGTCCCTCTTCACTCCCCCCCTTGTGGTCAAGGAGGCGACTTTGGAAATCTCCCGCAAACCACCCAATTTAAATTTAGAGGTAGATCATTTCTAGGAGCTCCCCCTCCTGAGGGGTATCATGGAGTGCCAATTTCTTTGCGGGCTCTTCCATGGTGACACTCGCTGCTGGTACAATTCTTGTCAGTAGCGCCTTGCAGCAGAGGCCTACACAGAATACCAGCATGAGTGCAATGAAGAAAACTATCCCGTGTGCCAAATAGGGTCCCCAAGATTTACCTAGCAACCAATTTAGCCAGCTGTCTCTAATTGTGGCTCCCTGTCGAAAACTGTCTAGTTGGTCTCGGATATTCTTGATGGCTTCTGTAATATCATAAGAGGCATCAATAACATGGGTAATACAATTGTCACCAATAATTGTACAAACTCCCCCTTGCTGTGCTAATTGATAGTCCACCACATAAGGTGTCTGTGTTAATTGCTTCCAGAGCTTTCGAGGTACTGTTGCCTAGGATAGTCAGGCCACATACAAGATAATTTCGTTTTTCTCACGCTGACGACTCTTGCTGTGCCCCCCCACCGAAGATAGAGATCACAGAAATCCATATCCCAGTGATGACCCCAAAGTGGTGGGGGCCTGTCAGTCAGCACAGAACTCCTAACTGATGGAGTGGGTCACTATCCTTCTCTGAACATGTCCCCCGCTGGGGCATGGTACAATAAGGGGTGCAATTGTACCTACTGTGAACAGGTTAGGGAGGTCTGGAGTATCTGTCATGTAAGTCCCCTTAAATAGGTAAACAAATCCTGTTACCGCTTGGTTGTCCTGTCCTTCTTTTTGTCTGTCCACCCATGTTGCCTCCGATCCCCCCAGCTGGTAAGTATCGAACAGGTATGTCCATGTGGCAGAGCTGACATGGGTGCCATTGCACTGACCACATATGAACTGTCTGCCTGCAGTCACAGTCAGGTACAGATAAACTTTCCCCTAGTGATCGTACAGTGCTGATAAATCTGGATGCATGAGTTGTTTTTGGAACCAGGGCATAAACGCATCCCCATCCCTGTCCTGTGAAACAGAGTGGGTAATTACCAGGTTTTAAATGGGTCTTTCCTTCCCTACGCTGGGGTGCCTGGCCCCATGGGCCGGCAGTCCTGCCCAGCTGCACACATCTATCCAGTATTTCCCTATCTGCCCTTTGAACAGCACTCCTGAGGTAAAAACAATGACTGCAGATGCTGAAAATCAAATACTGGATTAGTGGTGCTGGAAGAGCACAGCAGTTCAGGCAGCATCCAACGAGCAAACGTTGATTTCGCTGCTCGTTGGATGCTGCCTGAACTGCTGTGCTCTTCCAGCACCACTAATCCAGCACTCCTGAGGTGTCTACTGTATACAGGTCACGAGGGGTCCACACCAGGGTAACCACAAATAGTGATTCCATTGATTGCGCCAGTGGGTAGCAGAATGTTTGGTTCCCATGCAAGCTTAGGTGGGTTTTATAGAAGAAGCTATCCTCAAAACCTGGCATGCTCCTGACAGTTGTGACACTTAAATACAATGAAATACAAATAGGTATATACATGTTGCAGTTAAAATAGGGTCAACAGTTAAAGTCTTTGTTTCCGTTAGGAGGTGCAGTCTTGCCTTGTTCTGTTGTGTTTTCGGTACTCTCCCCGGGACGACTGTCTTGTCTGCCTTTGGTGCTTGCACCTGGAGAATGGTCAATGACATGAGTTTGGTCACAGGAGTTTTTAAACGGTTTTAGTTGGGTCCAATTGTTCTATGGGCCTTTTCCTTTAATGTCTATAGGCAGGCACAGGTGTCTCCACTTATTATCCCATCATATGGCCCATTCCATTTTGGGGCAAAGTCAGGCAGTGCTTGCACTAGGACGCAGCTTCCTGCTGCTGGGATCTCAGGGAAGACTTTGAGTTCCCCGGTCCTGTCCTTTTTGTCCTGTTTGTCAATTACAGATTTCCACATCACTTTCAATTGGGCGCTTAATTCTATGACATATCGCCGAATTTTGTCTTTTTGTGGACCCACATCGGTGCCACCTGTCTTATTGTCTCTGGCAACTGCATTTCTCGCCCAGTCATTAATTCATATGGTGTTAGCCCAGTTGCCTGATTTGTGATGGCTCTTAATCTCATTAGTATGGTTGGAAGCACTTCAGTCCATGTTCTGCCTGAGGCTTGGATAGCCTTAGCTAAAGCATTTTTGAGTGTTCTATTCATTCTCTCTACCACCCGTGAGCTCTGGGGGTGATAGGGGATGTGGAATTTTTGTCTAATGCCGAGCAATTGGCATACAGTCTTCATGACCTTTCCTGTAAAATGTGTCCCTTGGTTGGAATCGATCTAGTGGGGTACCCCCCACCTCGGGATTACCTCCTCTGCTAATATTCTGGCCATAGTGGTTGCAGTGCAGCGTTTGGTTGGGAATGCTTCTACCCAGCGGGTGAATTGGTCTATGATGACCAGGCTGTACGTTTTCCCATGGGAAGGTGGTAGTGGCCCTGTAAAATCTATCTGTAAGTGTTCCCAGGGTCCCCTAGGTCTGGGCTGGTGTCCCATCCTAACTTTTATGGGTTTCCCTGGGTTATGTTGTGCACAAATCATGTACCTGCGGCAGTACTTGGTCACATCTTTTCCCATTCCCTTCCACCATCACTCTCTCCCTAGGCTTACTATCATGGCCTTTCTACCTGTATGGGAGAGCCTGTGGTGTAGTTCAAGCAATGTGTTCTGTATGCATGCTGGTGCTACCACCTTGTCTGCTCGCCTCCAGACACCATCTTTACCTTTGAATACCCCCTGCAGTTTTCATTCTTCTTTCTCTTCCTGTGGGGTGTCCTCCTGCAGCTGCTGAATTTGGATAGCATCTTTCACTAATTCAATAGTGGTTATTGCAGTCTCGTTAATGGATTCTGGTTCCAGGGCTTTCTGAGCTGCTCAGTCTGCTGTTTGGTTTCCTTTGAATTGTAGCCAATTTAGGCTCTCTTTTGCTGGCTCTTTTTGATGGGCCTTTATTTTTATTACTGCAGCCTCTTTTGGCTGTTCACTGGCAGGCAATAGTGCCTGAATTCTTAATTGGTGTCTGATAGGGGTTCTCCCCGTGGTGGTGAACCCTCTTCGGCCACATGTCACCATATAGTCTTGGACTATGCCAAAGGCATATTCACTGTCAGTGTATATATATATATATATATATATGTATATATATATAATATATATATATATAGTCACTTTTTTTCTTTTGCTAGTTCCAGTGCCTTGGTGAGTGCTACCAGTTCTGCTACCTGTGCGAACTGATTTCCATCAATCCTCTCGGATACAACTGTTTCTAACTTATCATTTACTACAGCCCATCCTGTTCAGGGTGACCTTGCTACATATTTTCGGCTGTGTCTCAGGGGGTATCTTTTACTTGCCCCCATCCTCATCCCCATCTATATCCCCACAGCTGTGTGGTTCTCCTGTCTCTAGAGTTACCCCTGCTGGATTTTCTCCTGTATCCCTGACTATTACCACGGACTGACTTGGGGGTAAAAGAACTGCCTCCCACTTTGCCCTTCTCATATTGGAAATGGACCTCAGTTTCCCTGTGTTTAGCATCTCTACTGGGGTGTGTTTAGTGTGGAGGATAACATGCCCTGTCATTACTATGGCTCGCTAACCCTAACATCCCAAGCATACAGTCTAAGGCTGCTATGCACCTGGACAACCAGGTGACTACTGGCCCTTCTCCTGCTACCGTGGTCTTGGGTGATCACAGTGGAGTAAAATCCTCCCTCATTATTACAGTGGATGTGAAAATCCTTGCTTGAATCTGGCAGCCCTAGCCCGGAGGCCGATATGAGTTGAGTTTTAAGCTGACTGTATGCCTCCTCCTGTTCTGGCCCTCAGGTTACAGGTTCCAAAGCAGGCTTGCCTCCTTTAATTAATCTCTGGATCGGTTCAGCCAATTTTGCAAACTCTGGTATAAAGCTCCGACTGTAGTTAAAAGCCCCATGACCTTTCTGACTCCGCTGACTTTGCAGATAGTAGCATCTGTTGGATTGCCTTCTTGCAGTCGTTGGGCATTGCTTTGAGTCCCTGGGATATGAGGTGTCCCAGGTATAAAACTTGTGTTTTGTCAATCTGTGCTTTTTTGGGGCTGACTTTTAACCCTGCGGTTACCAATTCCTGCAGTACTCGCCCTAAAGCTTCCTGGTGTTCTGACTCGGACTCTGAGGCAATTAGGATATCATCTATATATTGGAGGGCTGTGCTACCCTCTGGTAACTCTACTCTCTTTAGGATGTCGCTCATCACCCTGTGAAATATGGTGGGGCTGTTGTGGAACCCTTGTGACAAGCAAGTCCACGTGTACTGTCTGCTCCTTACTGTAAAAGCGAATTTGTTCTGGGACTCAGGGTATAATGGAATAGACCAGAAGCCGTTGGTTGTGTCTAAAACAGTAAAAATCTTGTACCTGGGGGCCAAGCTGTTTAAAATGGTGGAGGGGTCTGCTACAATGGGTTGCAATTTTGGGGGTGACCTTATTTAGTCCTGTATAATCAATGGTGAACCTATAGCTCCCTTCAGGCTTTATTACTGGCCAGTTTGTGCAATTAGTTGTACGTGCAGTTTCTTTCAGGATTCCCTGTTTCACTAGTCCTTGCATTATCTTCACAGCTGCTTGTTCTGCTTCGGATTTTGTTGGGTATTGTCGGTGTGGCTTATGCTCTGGTTCGGGAACCCTTATGGGGTCTACGTTAACTAGATCTGTATCTAACTTTGTCTCTGCCCAGGCTCCGGGGACGGAGGCGCAGATGGCTCCAAATCCCCCCTTTTTGAGGTTCCAGTCCCTACTGGTGACTACATACAGCCACTTTAATAGTTTTAAGGTGACTTGTAAGTTTTTCAATCTCAGTCTTCTGATCGTCCTGTCTGGGCCAAATCAATTTCCATTTTGCACAATCGATTAGAACAGTACATTCTTTCACGAGATGATTGCCCATTATGGTGCCCTCATTAGTTTGGCATACATACAATCTCATGGGGACATACATGTTATTTATTTCTACAAGGGTAGTTTTGATTAGGTAAACTGGTGTTTTATCCCCTCCACCCCAGTTAGGTGAATCATTTCGTTTGTGTGGGGTAAGGTTAGGTTTGTAATGGATACTGTGGCTCCTGTGTCCACTAGCACTTCACATTTCCTCCCTCCTATTACTGTGGGTACATAAATTCTCCCCTCTCCCTTCCCCTCACGAATGGGGCAGCTGGTTGTCAGCTCTGTTGACCTCGGGACTCCTGTAGTTCCACGGTGTTCCGGGTGGTGTTTGGGGGTGCCCCATGCTTTTCCCAGCACAGCACGTCTGTGTGTCGTGTTTGTTTGCAGTGGCTGCAGTATTTTACATTGTTCCCTGCTCTATTCCCTGCCCGTGGGACCCTACACTCTCTAGCAAACTGTCCCTGCTGGCCACAGTTGTGGCAGGATTGGTTTATTCTATTCTTGCCTCCATTCCATTAGGCTGCTTTGTCAGGTCTTGCCTTTGTTGCAGGAGCGTCTGCATTCTGCACCCCGCTAGCCCACTCGATTAGGTCATCAAAATCCTGGGACATTATTACTCCCATTTTTAGGATGGCTTGGTCGGTGCAAGAGAGCCTATGTTTAAAAGCTTGGATGAATGCCCAATCCCCCCCGAACTGGGTTTGCTTGATCTGAGCATTCTTGAAAGATCCTAAATAATCGTTCCCCATATTCAGAGGCTCCTTCCCCTTTAAGTTGTTTAGTGTTCGTGATCCTGCTCCAGTTCTTTGGAGCATTTCCTAGAACCGTCTGGATTTCTTCTTTAAAGTCAGCGAAGGGTACCTACTGGGCATCTATCATAGCTGTGAGGGCAACAGCATGTGCCCACCGCCCTCCCGTAAAGTCTCGGTCTGCTGTAGTGTCAGGTCTGCCAGCTACCTGCCTCCACTTGTCTGCTGGGCATAGTTGGTGCCCTACCCATACACTATCCAGCTCTTCCCAGGTCTGGGTGTTTGCACTCTGGAGCTGTAATTTGCCCAGGGAGGCTATAATCTGCTGCCTCTTCCCTGGGGTGAAGGGTCTATAATTCACCTTAGTTTGTGACTCTGTGCCTCCTCTGGTAACGGGCGCTAAGTTATACTCCTGCACGGTTTGTCCAACAGAGGGAGCTCTTGCCGGACAGTTTTGTAGGAGGGGAGACAGTCAATTTCTCTCTCCTGTAGCATTTTTTCTAAGGTGAATTTTAAACTTTTTATTCTGCCCTTCAGTTCACTAACTTGCTCCTGGTCCTTTGTCCACCTACTCATGGAGGGACTCACTAATTAGTGTACTAACATTACCCCTATCTTTTTAGCTTTATTCCATTTATGCTTATCCACCCGCTGACTCTGTTGTGCTAATGTCTGGGATGGGTCCCAGCCATTTTTCCTCATTTGCTCTGTCAGCCCTTGACTGTCTGCCTTCTACTTCTCAATAAGGGAACCTGCTGTATCCCCCTTAGAACTTTGATCTGTCATTGAGCAGATTGTGTACCCCCAGATACTACCAATAGTAAAGTGTTCCTAATCCAGTGGGGATTTCTCTACCCCCTGGCCAATAATACTGTCCCAGCACCAGCCATAGCAACCTCCTAGCAAGGTGTGCTCTCTACCGATGGGACTTCTCTACCCTCCCGGCCACCTCTACTGATCCAAAGCCCCGATAGGCCCAGAAACCTACCTTTAGCCCAGTGTGCTCTCTACCAATGGGACCCATTACCCTCCTGGCCACCTCCACTATTCCAGGTCTGTTGTTCTACTAAGGACTGACAGCGTATCATGGTTACTCATAGTGCCCACCCTCCCCATCTTGGTTACGTGCACTCCACTGAGGTTTGGCTCTTGGTCAGAGTGACCACCTCCTCTTCCTCACCACATTGAAAGTTACAAGTACAGACAGCACCCAACTTTTAACTTAAACTCTAACTGGACTCTGCGTTGTTTGCCCCGACAGAGTCCAATGTTATCTGACTTTGTCACTTGTGCTTCACAGCTCCAAATGCTGTTGGTGCCTCAAATCCCAACCTTCGCATGGGGGTGGGGGAGGGGAGGGGGCTACCCCTCTAAACTCTTGGTTTAGGTCAGGGTTTATGAGACAGGCACTACCTTGTCCTCTGGTTGTTTCAGCACAAGTAGCAGATTCTTACAGCAGTTAATACAGTTAAACACTTATTCTCCACAGATATGTACTTTAAAAAAGTTAACTGTAACAAATTAGACATTACAATCAGTATATCTTTTAAACTTTGTCCTTGGCCCAGCCTGACTCATCCCATTTGCAGGTACAAATTGGTTCTTACTTGGCTCTCCGATCGTGGCCTTCCACCAGGGCACCAGTAATAAGAACCCTGCCCGCAGCGCACATTGTTATGGGGAAAGTCACCAGCCTCAGAGTCCGAGTCGGTATTCAATGACAGAGTTTATTGCATAAGGAAATACCTGAACTCCGGGGAGAGAAAGACACCAACAGTGGTCAGCTGTGAGTCCTCTCTTGACCCGGAGCACATATCAAGAAATTTTTATGCATCTTGTGATACAATAGGTCAGTGATGAGATTATTGTCTTTGTAACATGATTTGTTTATGGCAATCATTGCAGAATCGTTGATAGTTTCGATACAGTCTTTGTCAGTTCCAGCGCAACCTTGGTTAATTTCCACGTGGTCATTGTCAGGTTCAGTGTAGATGTTGAAAGTTTCAATGTCTGCACGGAAATCCATTGCTGTAGTAGTAGGTGCTAATCGCTCTTCCTGAAAAGCACAATTACTGCAGTCCTGGCTATTAGCATTTCGTATTGAGTCTGTATCAAGCTGTTAGCATTTCTATAAGAGGTGTTGGCTGGACCCAGACACTTTGGCCGGCAGTGTTTGTTACTCATGTGTATTCTCTCCCCCACCCACCTTAAACTAACCAACTGTGTTGTGAGTGTATTGTGCGGGCATTCTGGTAGCCCCAGGCAGTGTCTGTATCTGCTGTGCTGTTTCTTTCCATATTGTAAATGTCGGCCATCCTGTGTGTCCATTTGCCTAGTGTCACCCTGCCCCATGCCATCTCCTCTTCAATGGCCAACTGGCAGAATTTAAAATTCATTAATAATTCTGGAATAAAAAGTGACCATGAAACTATCAACAAATATTAGAGTCATAGAGCTGTACAGCACGGAAACAGACCCCTTGATACAAATAGTCCATGCTAACCAGATATCCTAAATTAATCTAGTTGTATTTATCAGCATTTGGCCTAAATCCCTGTAAATCCTTCAGATTCATATATCCACTTCATTCACTCATGACCTTTAAGGGAGGAAGTCCACCAGCCTTCCACAGTTTGGCGTACATGTGACTCCTGACTGACAGTATCCTGTCACCAAACCACCCTTTATTTACTTGTGGAAAGTCCTTGACTCTTGCACAACCTCAGAGTCAGCACTCAAAATGTCAGAATCTCTGACACTCCCCTTATGTATTAGCCAGGGCTTTCTCAATGGACCAGATTGACAGCCCCCAGTTAGAGAACTCATATTCTATAAGGTCCACCTGGTTGACCTCATTACACTGACTGCCAGCAAGGGTCTCTGAAATAGCTTAGAATGTCAATCAGTTCAAGGGCAATTAGGGCTATGTAACAATTGCTGGCCTTACCAACACTTATTTTTTCTGGTTTCTGTGGACAATGCAAGGCAGTGACCTCCAGAGTTGCTTGCCAGTGATGCCCACATCCCACGAAAGAATAAAAATTGAAATTTTAACATCCATATTCTCCAGAAAATAAAAACACAAGAGAACACTTCCATGTGGAACTTGCTTTGTGCCTTGCTCTCACAGGCTCCAAATGGTGCCAGTTCAGAAGAACCTTGGAACAAGATCAAACTGGTGATCTGAGAAGCATTAAATCTTTAGTTTTAAATCTCACAGAAACTGAGATTTGATGAGTTGGTTTAAGAAGTATGCAAGATTGTTGATTAGAAAAGCCAAGCCTTTATTACAAACCAAAATCATTCTGTATCACAGCAAAAATTAGAAAAATATTAACTACTCAATTAAAAAGCTCAGAGAATGTTACCTGCCATCAAGAATAAATGGAGGGTACAGAAAGTCTATGACTTCCAATGCTTTACACACCTGCATGACATACACAGTTTCTTCAAAACTATGAAGACCAAGAATAGACATAAAACAAATGTTTACTCCTCATTCTGAGCTGAAGAGAACAATACTCTTCTCAAAGACCTGTGGAAGGAACCCTACCAGAATGTTTTAAATTGGCAGTCCACATTATCAGGAAAAGTTACCAAAATAATCCCTTAACAATTTGAAAAATCAGATGCATGTACGCTTCCAGCACTTGCTGAGGTACAGAAGGTTATCCATCAGATAAAGAATAACAAAGTAAGTGGTCTGGATAACATTCCTACAGATATCAATAAAACTGATAGTCATGAATTCTCATGCAAAATCTCAAACATTTTTACAAAAATATGGGAAGAAGAGGTACAATCTTCCAACTTGAGCAATACCATATCATTTCACTTTTCAAGATGGATACTATATCAATTTATTTTTTGGAACTATAGAAGCAAATCTTTATCTACTATGGGAAAAAAATCATGAATTCTTCAGAATTTTCCCTATCTGTCAAATATATATGTTTTGTAATCATCCAATTTAGCTTCCAGCCATTTCAGGAAACTATTGTTGCTTGACAAATTTAAAAAAGGCACCTGGAACAATAGAAATAGGACCATGTCCATCTACATGGTCTTTAATGATCTATTACAGGCCTCTGGCTGTATCTGCTTCATGCTGTATCTGCTTCAGGCTGTATCTTCAATCAATTCATTGACAATTCTACCTAAAATATTCTGCTTACATTCAAGTTTTGAATTAACTGGGTAAAATGTTATGGAATTTGTCAGTACAAGAGCTGGATCTGCAAGAAATCCAATGCTTTATCCTTGAATATTGCACAAAAGAGGCATAATTTCTCAATAAGACTTGGAATTTCCTATTATTAATGCATATAGTTGCAGGTGAGTCCCTCTTGTTAAAGAGATTTTTGAAGATGGCAAAAACATTTGAACTCTTACGTTCCACACTTCTGTGACTAGTATGAGATTTGATTTGTGCTGCTTCACTGCTTTAGAAAACCTACAAAGGCCAACAATTGTTCTTTCCTGTAAATAGCATCTCTGTTAACTCATTCCTTAATAAAGTATTTCTGAGGAGTGGTGTTTCCCTAATGGATGATTATTGATCATAGATTTTAGCACATGACAGTTGCTGGCCATTTGTTGCAGAGACTGCCAATCCTCGGAATGTTATTCCCAGATTCTTAAATTGACATACATTTTCTGTGCTTCCAATATTAACCCTGTCATGAATGTCAAATTAACACATATGATACAGTTTGGTATTTCACATTAAATGTTATCAAAATGATCGAGTTTTAATGTTTTTGCAAAAGGAAGAGGCAAGTTGGTGAAACAGATATGAGCAGTAAGTTTTTTAGATTAGATTAGATTACTTACAGTGTGGAAACAGGCCCTTTGGCCCAACAAGTCCACACCGCCCCGCCGAACCGCAACCCACCCATACCCCTACATCTACCCCTTACCTAACACTACGGGCAATTTAGCATGGCCAATTCACCTGACCTGCACATCTTTGGACTGTGGGAGGAAACCGGAGCACCCGGAGGAAACCCACGCAGACACAGGGAGAATGTGCAAACTCCACACAGTCAGTCGCCTAAAGCGGGAATTGAACCTAGGTCTCTGGCGCTGTGAGGCAGCAGTGCTAACCACTGTGCCACCGTGCTGCCCATTCTTAGTTCTTAGCCCATTCTGTTTTAATTAAAATTTCATAATGTAACCTATAAGGGGAAATATTGCAGATTTAAACAATCTGTTAATTCCTTCTCCTATTCATATCTCGGAACATTTTAAGTTACTGGGGTAAGGCACCCCATCCAAATAACACAGGTAATTTCTATGGGAGAATATCCAGCTTCTAGTATTTTACAGATGTTCAGTAAAATCGGATGAGAAATCTGATGTAGCAAGCTGTTTCATTTTTCTTTGGGGTTAGACCTGGAAAAACCTTCAGATCCCAAACACATACTGCATTCAAAGTAGAAACCCTGACATGATTCTTCAGTGCTTTGCCAAGCTTTCTGAATATGATTTTGGTCAGAAATATGCTGGTGAGAGGAAATTCTGGTCTCCCCAACCAACTTCGAAAATCTGACCTCGCTAGTCTCTGCACCATTTTCATTAAACATGGTGGGCTTCTATATTTATATCTGCAGAGCAGTGACTTCTGCAATGACAATTTAAATTCCTACTGAAATACTGAACATGTATGGAAAGATGTATTTATTGTTAAGCTTTTCTCTTATATTTTCTCCTGGTTAAGCACTGCTTCAGACTTAAACTCCATGGTTTCTCTCCTTCATTTCTCTATAATATTTTCCAACCCTACAATCTTCCGAGATGTTCCTTTAATTCAGACCTCTTGAGCATTCCCTATTTGAAATAGTCCCACAACTGGGGTCATGACTTAACCTTTTGTAAGCTACAGAACTCTCTTCCTAAATTTCTGTTTCTTTCTTTAAGCTATTTAAACTGAACTGATGGGTAGAATTGTTCCTTCTCTGGTGTGGCATGGATAATGGTGGGAAAAATGGGTAAAGGATGGCAAAATTGGATCCTTCACATTGAGAACTCTTTTTTTTTCCCTGAAGTTTCCCTTCAATCCTTAAAGGTGACTTCAGATTCTTACCATTGAGTTGGACCTATCTTATTTCCATCCATTTATATCTCAATGAGTCAACAACTCACCACATATATATTGCATTTCCAATTTTCCTTTCCTTAGCAAGAAACCAGTCAGGAACAATTCCTGACATAAATCAGAATGGATACCTGGAAGCTGCAACTCTCTAAAGGCTTCTCCTGACCATCATGCAAGTATTTCTTCACAACAATGTCCTTGCTCCATGATCACAATCCTTCTTGACCCTTAATCCATGGCGAACCATCAGCCTCACAACCACATTAACATGGCTGTTCTTGGGCCAACTCAGAGACTTTGTCAGCTCTTCAACACTTTATTTTGGAGCTAGACACATATGAATTGCATGGTTATATTAGGTTGCTGTATGCATACAGAAACATGCACCACATTTATCTGCACAGGATGCATCTTACGACTCTTAGTTTATTTTCTAAGCACGTATTCACACAATGTTTACTTGGAGGCTGCCAGTGTTTGTGTCATTCGCATTGCTTTTATTTAGGTGGCACCCACTGACTTCAGAACTGATTTATGGGCTGCAGCTTCTGTGTGACTTGCATTGCTTTCTCAGTGCTTAATGTCATTAATGCTCAGTAACAGGCTGCTGGCTTTCGTGGCTTGCATTATGTTTTATTGAATAAGGAGTGCCAGACCTTTTGTGATGCCGAGAACAGGCAACTGTTGATGAACAGGCAACAAGCAGCCCTTGATGAGAACCATCACAATCATCCAAGGCAGAGGTGGGGGGTGGGGGGTGGCGGGAGTGGGGAGTTGGTTCATTCGATTGCACAACATGGAGTTACCCGTGGTCCTGCCAGAGTCTAGGGATCCATAGCCTTGCAGTATGGGGACTGGCCTACGGTCAGTTCTACAGGTCAAGTTCAACCTGTCTGAAGATTACAGGTAGGTCAGTCAGAAAACTATGGACATATCTGTTGGGGGGCTATCTTTTCAGGTCAATCCAGGGGTGGACAACAATCATAACTGGGGTTTGATCACTGTTAGTCAGGGGATTATTAAGGGTCAGCCCATGAAATCCCAGGAGTAATGAGCAACTCTGTCCAGGAATAGAGCTCATTGCACTGGGCTGCTCAGTAAATGCTGACAATGATACAGGACAATTGTAGATTGTATATTGGGACCTCAGTAAATAGGAAGGGACAGAGAGCTTCAGAATAGGGGAGAGGGTTGCTTCAAACAGATCATGGTAACTGCTCTCTACATGGGGATGGTGTAGGGCCAACAAAGGCATGGCAATTTCCAAAGTCATGGGCTCAAGGGTCAGGTGTGGATGATAACAGCCTCATAAAGGGACTAAATGAAAATGGGGAGAGGCTAAAAAGTCATAGGCCACAGGGGGAGCAGCACAAAATGGAACTTTAAGATTGGGGGAAATTCATGTCTCACATATTGAGCATAAACATCACACACATTGACTCCAGGATCCCTCTGTACATCCACACTACCAAGAATCTTTCCATTGACCCAGTACTCTGCCTTCCTGTTATTCTTCCCAAAGTGCATCACCTCACATTTAGCTGCATTGAACGCCATTTGCTACCTCTCAGCCCAATTCTGCAGTTTATCCAGGTCCCCCTGCAACCTGCAATATTCTTCCAAACTGTCAGCACCAGCGTTTTGTATAGTTGCAGCATGATATTGCGGTTCCGGAACTCAATCCCTCTACCAATGAAACCTAACACACCGTATGGTGTGGAAAGGAGAGGTCACCCTGTTGGGAGTCTTCTATAGGCCTCTGGATAGTTCCAGAGATGTAGAGGAAAGGGTGGCAAAGATGATTCTCGATAGGAGTGAGAAAGAGACAGGGTCGATGTCATGGGGGACTTCAACTTTCCAAATATTGACTGGGAACACTATAGGATGAGTACTATAGGTGGGTCAGTTTTTGTCCAGTGTGTGCAAGAGGGCTTCCTGACACAGTATGTAGACAGGCCAACAAGGGGCAAAGCCACATTACATTTGGTACTGGGTAATGAGCCCGGCTAGGTGTTAGACTTGGAAGTAGGTGAGCACTTTGGTGATAGCGATCACAATTCTGTAATGTTTACTTTAGTGATAGAAAGGGATAGGTGTATACCACTGGGGGAAAGGCAATTACAATGCAATTAGGCAAGATTTAGGAAGTGTCCTAGATAAGTATTTATCTGTCAGGCAGGGAGGAAGCTCTGTAGAATGCGGGAGCCGTGGTTTACGAAGGAAGTGGAATCTCTGGACAAGTGGAAGAAAAAGGCTTACGTTAGAGTGAGATGTGAAGGCTCAGTTAAGGTGCTTGAGGGTTACAAGGTAGCCAGGAAAGACCTAAAAGAAAGAGCTCAGAAGAGCCAGGAAGAGACATGAGAAGTTGTTGGCGGATAAGATCAGGGTAAACCCTAAGGCTTTCTATAGGTATTTAAGGAATAAAAGAATGACGAGAGTAAGATTAGGGCCAATTAAGGACAGTAGTGGGAAGTTGTGTGTGGAGTCAGAAGAGATAGGGGAAGCACTAAATGAATATTTTTCGACAGTATTCACTCTAGAAAACTCAATGTTGTTGAGGAGAATACTGAGATACGGGCTACTAGACTATGTGGGATTGAGGTTCACAAGGAAGAGGTATTAGAAATCTTGTAGAGTGTGAAAATAGGTAAGTCCCCTGGGCTGGATGGGATTTACCCTAGGATACTCTGGGAAGCCAGAGAAGAGATAGCTGAGCCTTTGACATTGATCTTTAAAGCATCATTGTCTGCAGGAATAGTGCCAGAAGCCTGGAGGATAGCAAATGTGGTTCCCCTGTTCAAGAAGGGGAGTAGAGACAACCCTGGTAATTATAGACCAGTGAGCCTTACTTCAGTTGTTGGCAAAGTGTTGGAAAAGGTTATAAGAGATAGGATTTATAATCATCTAGAAAATAATAATTTGATTAGGGATAATCAGCACGGTTTTGTGAAGGGTAGGTCACGCCTCACAAACCTTATTGAGTTCTTTGAGATGGTAACCAAACAGGTAGATGAGAGTAAACCAGTTGATGTGGTGTATATGGATTGCAGCAAGGCGTTCGATAAGGTTCCCCACAGTAGGCTATTGTACAAAATGTGGAGGAATGGGATTGTGGGAGATATAGCATTTTGGATCAGTAATTGGCTTGCTGAAAGAAGGCAGAGGGTGGTGTTTGATGGGAAATGTTCATCCTGGAGTCTAGTTACTAGTGGTGTACCGCAAGGGTCAATGGAAGGTCCACTGCTGTTCATCATTTTTATAAGCGACCTGGATGAGGGCATAGAAGGGTGGGTTAGTAAATTTGCAGATGACACTCAGGTCAGTGGAGTTGTGGATAGTGACGAAGGATGTTGTAGGTTACAGAGAGACATAGATAAGCTGCAGAGCTGGGCTGAGAGGTGGCAAATGGAGTTTAATGCGGACAAGTGTGAGGTGATTCACTTTGGTCGGAGTAACTAGAATGCAAAGTACTGGGCTAATGGTAAGAGTCTTGGTAGTGTAGATGAGCAGAGAGATCTTGGTGTCCAGGTACACAGATCCTTGAAAGTTGCCACCCAGGTTGACAGGGTTGTTAAGAAGGCATACAATTAGCTTTTATTAATAGAGGGATCGAGTTCCAGAACCATGAGGTTATGCTACAGCTGTACAAAACTCTGGTACAGCCGCACTTGGAGTATTATGTACAGTTCTGGTCACCACATTATAAGAAGGATGTGGAAGCTTTAGAAAGGGTGCAGAGGAGATTTACTAGGATGTTGCTTGGTATGGAGGGAAGGTTTTATGAGGAAAGGCTGAGGGGCTTGAGGCTGTTTTTGTTCGAGAGAAGAAGGTTGAGAGGTGACTTAATAGAGACATATAAGATAATCAGAGGGTTAGATAGGGTGGACAGGGAGATCCTTTTTCCAAGTATGGTGACGGCGAGCACGAGGGGGCATAGCTTTAAATTGAGGGGTGATAGATATAGGACTGTTGTCAGAGAGTAGTAAGGGTATGGAATGCTTTGCCTGCAATGGTAGTAGATTCAACTAGGTAAAAACAATGGCTTCAGATGCTGGAAACCAGATTCTGGATTACTGGTGCTGGAAAAGCACAGCAGTTCAGGCAGTATCCGAGGAGCAGTACTGTGCTTTTCCAGTACCACTAATCCAGAATCAAGGTAGTAGATTCGCCAACTTTAAGTGCATTTAAGTCATTATTGGACAAGCATATGGACGTACATGGAATAGTGTAGGTTAGATGGGCTTCACATTGCTATGACTGGTCGGCGCAACATCGAGGGCTGAAGGGCCTGTACTGCGCTGTAATGTTCTATATTCTATGTCCACTACTCCACCGACTTTAGTGTCGTCTGCAAATTTATTAATCCATCCACCTATGCCTGTGTCTAAGTCATTTATAAAAATTACAAATGGCAGTGGTTCCAAAACAGATGCTTGTGGCACACCACTAGTAACTGGACTCCAGACTGAATATTTTCCATCAACCACCACTCGCTGCCTCCTTTTAGAAAGCCAGTTTCTAATCCAAACTGCTAAATCACCCTCAATTCCATGCCTCTGCATTTTCTCCATCAGTCTATCATGTGGAACCTTATCAAAGGCTTTACTGAAGTCCATGTATACCACACCAACTGCCCTATCCTTATCTATATGCTTGGTCACCTTCTCAAAAAACTCAATGAAGTTTGTGAGACACGACCTGTCCTTGATGAAACCATGTTGATGATCTGAAATCAAATTGTTGCTTGCTAGATGATTATAAATCTTATCTCTTATAATCCTTTCCAAAACCTTTCCTACAACAGAAGTAAGGCTCACTGGTCTATAATTACCTGGGTCATCTCTGCTTCCCTTCTTGAACAAGGGCACATTTGCAATCCTCCAATCCTCAGGTACTAAACCTGTAGACAATGACGACTCAAATATCAAAGCCAAAGGCTCTGCTATCTCCTCCCTCACTTCCCAGAGAATCCTCAGATAAATCCCATCCAGCCCAGGGGACTTGTCTACTTTTACTCCTTCTAGAGTTGATAACACCTGTGCGTAACTAACTTTGGTCCTTTCTAGTCTAATGTCTCATACCTCATTCTTCTCCTCTACAATATTCTCCTTTTCCTGAGTGAACACAGATGAGAAATGTTAATTAAGCACCACTCCGACCTCTACCGGGTCCACACTCAACTTCCCACTTCTGTCTTTGACGGGCCCTATTCCTACCCTAATCATCCTTTTATTCCTCACATACCTATAGAAAGCTTTAAGGTTCTCCTTTATTCTATTTGCTAAAGACTGCTTGTGTCCTCTCTTTGCTCTTCTTAACTCTCTCTTTAAATCCTTCCTAGCTGATCTGTAACTCTCCATCGCCTCATCTGAACCATCTTGCCTCATCAACACATAAGCCTCCTTCTTCTTCTTAACAAGAAATGTAATTTCTTTAGTAAACCACTGTTCCCTTACCTTATCACTTCCTCCCTGCCTGACAGGGACAGACCTGTCAAGGACACACAATATTTGGTCCTTAAACCAGCTCCACATTTTGATATTTTCTTCTTTTAACTTTATCATTTGGCATTATACAATGAATGTTCTTAACCTTGTTAACTGGCTTCACATAATGAATGTTTTTTCACATGAAGTTTAATGGATGTGAGGGTTCAAGGTTTCCTCAATAAAATTGTGTTATCTTTCTGATATTCCCCAAGATTGCCTGCTCACAGATCTCACATGGAGAACACCGTGGCTGAAGTCATTGTCATCTTGGTGCTACTTTGAAGACAACACAGAAGAAGACAGCAACTGATAAGTCATTTACAAAAACAGAAAACCCTAGCAGCTGATGCATAGCCTCAACAAGTGCAGGCACCAATCAAGGATGTCCTAATCCATCAAGTCTGAACTGTGTAATCTGTGGGAGGACCTGCTATCCTGCCCCAGTGGCCATTAAGGTCACAACTGCTGTTTATGCCAGTTCCTTGTTTCAAGGAGCAATTTGGAATCTCGGTGGTATTTCCCCATCCTTAATCTAGGTGTGAGCCTGGGATGTTAATGACGCTAATTTATCACTAACAAAGTTCTTCCTTCCTTCCCCAGTGCTGAGAAGAGTCAAGCAGCTTGGGCAATGGGATTCTCCACCATTGCAGGCTTCCCCTAAGTGCTTGGTGCCAATGGCTGCACCTATGTTGCTTCAAGAGCACCCTATCATCAACCTGTGGAGCTTAACAACACAAAGGTCTTCCACTCCATGAATGTTCAAATTGTATGTAACTAATACCAAATTTGGAGATCTGTACCAGATATCTTAGGAGCTACCAGGACTCTTACAAATAAGATGACTCATAGGTTCCTACCTCCTTCCAAGGTCCTTGTGTCGTCCCGTTCCCACCTCAGTTGAAGCAAAATGCACAGGGACACAGTATAGTTTTACCTCCTTCATCTTTATTCTGGTCCCTGGAGGGAGAGGGAATGATCACCCATGTGGTCTCGGTCTTCTCTCAAACAGCAGATTCCTAAGAAAATATATAGTCACTTACAGGGAGCGGCATCCAAATAAGGCAACATCTATATTGATCGGGTGACCGTCACAATCAGTGAGCATAAACAGTAAAGATTAAGCCATCTGGCATTATACAATGGATGTTCTTAACCTTGTTAACTGGCTTTACATAATGAATGCTTTTTCACCTTGTTAACCCACCACCCTTGCCTCCAGCACCTCATTGTTTACTGCAAATTCTTATCTGAGTCATGCTATCTGAGCCTTTGTCTCACACAACCCAAAACTTAACTCTTTCCCTACCTGCTCATACCTTATACATTTTCTCACTTCAACCATACAGGGATGGCTGCTGGAAGACATAGGGCATTCCCGCCAAAAACAGCTCAAGATATCTTTACGAAACCCACAAGACTGATATTGAACAAAAATACAACAATAGTCTTTACCTCCCTCCAAATGTATCTTCCTCTCGGGGAGATACGATGATACCAGAAAGCACCCGTGCAGAGGTGAAAAGACAGATCGTTCCCAGAAACGTCTCATGGCTCTCCAGTGGGGCTCTGACGCTCCAACTCCTCTGGCCTGTAATCCCCAACTAGCAGCAACTCGAACCAACGAGGGTGAGCTGCTTTTGGGTTGGAGTCACATAGCAGAGTGGACATTTCAGACACAAAGGCACTAGGGACAACTGCGTTAGTCTTCCAAGCCAGCAGGGTATATCCCTCCACTATAGCTGCAGATGTTGGGAGTGCTCTTTGACATTGTGGGAGGCAGAAGGAGAAGAAAACTTACTGATGGTAACTAGGACATGTGTGTGAAACATCATTGTAAATAAGCCTTCACTTCCATAAATGTATGTTCACTTGCTTGGTTAAAATGTTTGCTGTAGTATAGTTTTCACTGTTAGACCTTGTCAAGTCACATCCATGTCAGAGTTACTGGCCTCTTCAGACCTCTTAAAATCAAAAGAATTGTAATAGTCAAGTATTCCTCGTCTCTTACAAGCAACCAACGCCTTGACTGCAGATAACGTGAGCTGTCAAGATCCTTGAACTATAATACTAGGATTGCAAGCAAGGTGTTGCACTTTGTGTTTAGCCTTAGTGTTGAATACATTAGACTCATAGAGTTATAGAGATGTACAGCATGGAAACAGCCCCTTCCATCCAACCCGTCCATGCTAACCAGATATCCCAACCCAATCTAGTCCCACCTGCCAGCACCCAGCCCATATCCCTCCAAACCCTTCCTATTCATATACCCATCCAAATGCCTCTTAAATGTTGCAATTGTACCAGCCTCCACCACTTCCTCTGGCAGCTCATTCCATACACGTACCAACCTCTGGGTGAAAAAGTTACTCCTTAGGTCTCTTTTATATCTTTCCCCTCTCACCCTAAACCTATGCCCTGTAGTTCCAGACTCCCCGATCCCAGGGAAAAGACTTTGCCTATTTACCCTATCCATGCCCCTCATAATTTTGTAGACCTCTATAAGGTCACCCCTCAGCCTCCAACGCTTCAGGGAAAACAGCCCCAGCCTGTTCAGCCTCTCCCTATAGCTCAAATCCTCCAACCCTGGCAACATCTCTGTAAATCTTTTCAAGTTTCACAACATCTTTCCGATAGGAGGGAGACCAGAATTGCACGCAATATACCAACAGTGGCCTGTACAGCCGCAACCAATGTCCTGTACAGCCGCAACATGACCTCCCAACTCCTGTACTCAATATTCTGATGAATAAAAGAAAGCATACCAAACGCCGCCTTCACTATCCTATCTACCTGCGACTCCACTTTCAAGGAGCTATGAACCTGCAGGGAGTGTATTACAGTGTGAAGGCAAAGCTCTAGTATCTGGCCTGCATATTTTATTCCACATTTAGACTCTGTTTGTGATTCTATGCTTTCACTCGATGATTCCACACATCTCTGCAGGGAAACTGTCGTGCTATGTATTAGCTCTTCAAGGAAATGATTGCAATTCAAAGCTGGGCGATGTCCATGAGCATTTCACATGTCCACGTTGTCTCACTGCCTCAAAGCACTGTCTCTCACAGGACCAATGAGACCATGGAGGGTGATCAAACATTTCAGGGTACCATAGCAATCTGTGTGCAGTCTGAAATATTACCAATGATAGAAGAGTCAAAAGGAGATTACTCCAGAATACCTGCAGACTATCGTGAGAGACCATTGTACACAATGCTCTGAAATGATATCTTAATGGATGCCTCAGTTCCTTGTGATGTCAATGCACTGTTTCTTTTAAATTGACACTGCTCTTCCCCTAAGTAGGATGTATTATCTGTACGTACTTTAAAGTGGGAAAACCCAAGGTTATCAAGCATTAAATCTCATGAATTCTGAGACATAAATATTCAACACTGCAAAAGATGAAGGACTACAAAAGGAACATGTTCAAGAAATCTGTCGCACCAAGGAGGTATTTATATAACCAACAAAATATTAAACAATTAAATGACGTCCAAACCCAGCTCACTCATCACAGAAATAGGTTCAATTTAGGTTATCTCTGGTCTTTCAGACTTTATGATACATTGCTTGTCAAGCCCTCATGAATGACTCTAGAAAATGCTCTGATCCTCAGCCTCATCTCCATCCTCAAAAGAGGAAGTGATTTTCCCCTATGTAGGAAAACTCCCATTTGTATATTCTAGTTCTGAAATCTTAGGAGCTACCAGGACTCTTACAAATAAGAGCACAGCATGTCACAATGATGTGGCTACACAAACTGCACGGCTCTATCTGAGTGATCCAGGGATTGAGACCCCCCATTAAAGAAGGCTATGATTGGTTCCATTAAGATCCTGGCCAAAGTATGTACATACTCCACGACTCCCTCATCAGGTCCACACCCCCCACCAACCCAACCTCCACTCCCGGTACCTTCCCCTGCAACCGCAAGAACTTGAGCCTACACCTCCCCCCTCACTTCCTTCCAAGGCCCCAAGGGATCCTTCCATATCCGTCACAAATTCACCTGCACCTCCACACACATCATTTACTGCATCCACTGCACCCGATGTGGCCTCCTCTACATTGGGGAGACAAGCCGCCTACTTGTGGAATGTTTCAGAGAATACCTCTGGGACACCCACACCAACTAACCCAACTGCCCCGTGGCTGAACACTTTAACTCCCCCTCCCACTCTACCAAGGACATGCAGGTCCTTGGCCTCCTCCATTACCAGACTGTGGCAACGTGACACCTGGAGGAAGAGCGCCTCATCTTCCGCCTAGAACCCTCCAACCACAAGGGATGAATGTAGATTTTGCCAGCTTCCTCATTTTCCCTCCCCCCACCTTATCTCAGTCCCAACCCTCGGACTCACCACCGCCTTCTTGACCTGCAATCGTCTTCCCGACCTCTCCGCCCCCACCCCCCTCCGGCCTATCACCCTCACCTTAACATCCTTCCACCTATCGCATTCCCAACGCCTCTCCCCCAAGTCTCTCCTCCCTACCTTTTATCTTAGCCTGCTTCGCACACCTTCCTCATTCCTGAAGAAGGGCTTATGCCCGAAACATTGATTCTCCTGCTCCTTGGATACTGCCTGACCTGCTGCGCTTTTCCAGCACCACATTTTTCAGCTATATTAATTACTACTAATTAACTGTTCTAATATAGTGACATACCATAAACACACCCTTGGCAAAGGCAAATTCAGTAAAACACATGGTCTCACATGCAATGCCAGCAGCAGGAAGAGTGCCTCAAAGCCATAGTTTTGTCACACAGAGTTCAGATCTGGAGTGCAGGCCTGTGTTCATATCTGTCTAATACTGAGCGCGCAGGATCTGGTTCTCCATAGTAATTATCTACCCCTCCATGGAGGCAACCAGCCTTGTGCATGCCAGAACAATGGTAACGATCACGGTGTTGGACTCCTCCATCCTTCAATCCAATTTACCAAATGCCTCTGCAAAATCTGCTTGATCGTCCTATGCATTTTGACAAAGTCATCCATGGTTGAGAACATGGAATCATCTTCTGTCTAGGGCTGAACAGATGCCTAGTCTCTGGGAATCCTCGGAGTGTCAGAAACCAAAGATGTACTAGTCATGCAGATATGTCAGTGTTATGCTCAACTAACTGTATTCCCAAATCTAATCTAGAAATAAATTTCTCAAGGTGAAAGTCTCTGAGCTTTTGGAGGGTGTGGTAGCTGCCTCCTCACAGGCTGAATTGGAGTTGAGGTTTTCCAGCAATGGCCTCTTTGCAAAGGTTCACTGAGAGCAGCCAGTGCCTGCATGAAAGCAAAAATTAGTTGAAGATGGATAAAATCTTATACAGATTAAGAATGAGCTAGTACTAACGCTAATGAGGGAGCCCATTGAGGATACTCCACCCCCAAGACAGCTTGTGCTGTTCTTTATCAAAATCCAGAATTTTCTCCTTGTAGGGTGTGGGACCCTGTTTCTGCAAAGCTCCTGTCAGTTTTGGATTTCTCAACTTGGTTGTATGCTAATTTTTTTCCTGCAATGAGACAAAGGGAGAGACTGATTAGATGTAGGTAGAAGGTGATGTCGAGGTGGGAGAGATTGTCAGATGTTCCACGAATTAACAGGATGCACAGAATTCGGGGTGTGTTACTGGTTTTGGGAAATATGGTGGGCAATAGCCACTGAGTGATAGATACTGGAAATTCCTCTTCACTTGGGAAATAGAACTGACCTGGGCTATAATTTATATTCAGGCTATCTTCGTCTGTATTGTTTCCTCCTGTGGCAGTCACATGGAGAAAGGACTGCTCTGTGCTCCAAAACCATCCCCTCCCCCACCCGCCTCCCCCCCCCCCCCCCCCCCCACTCACCAACACACACCTCCATGTCCTTGTCCATGAATCACGAGAGTTTTCCTTTCCTCTGGTCCATGTTGTAAATGTGGGGGTTTAAGCACACAGTATGAGGGGCAGTTCCTGGTTTGCAGCATCTGGAATGCTGTGCAGGTGGGTTCTGTAAGAAACGCTTGCAAAATTTGTTGTTTCTGCAAAAATCACAAGGCTGAGTCATGATGGAGGATGGTACATTTTAAGGTAGATATGCTTGCAAGCAGTTACAAGTAGCTGCATCTTGCTTCTGCAAAAATCGCAAGGCAGAACCATGAGGGTATATTCCAAGAAATAACTAACTGAAAAGGGACCTGGTCGACTGGTAGAAACAGATGTATTGACATGACCGTTGCAATTGTCACACACATAGGGAGTTAGTATGAACAACATAAACAAATAAGACCCTGTGTTGCGTCAGCAAAAGTAATAAGGCCCAGCTATCAAGGAGGGGGGTGGGGGTTGCACGCCACATGACAGATGTGGTAAACCCATTAGATTAGCAGAAGTAAGAGGGGAGTACCAAGAGACTCAACTGAACTGTATAAATTGTAATGTAACCTCCTGATCAGTGTGCCTCCTTTACGGTCACCCGGCTTGCAAGACCGTATAAATAAAGACTACTTCAGAATTTGACTCGGACTGAAATTATTGAACAGTGAGCTTCGTTTCTCACAACTGGGGGCTCGTCCTGGATCCTGTCATCCCCAGTGGAGTAGGCACCATTGACGGCTGGGAAGACATGTCCCATTCCCTTTTAGAATGGTCCTGTGTTTCTCGATGGTGGGTGCCCCTCCCGGTAGATTGACCAGAATCCTCAGGGAGTCATTCTGAACCAGGAAAGAGTTAAGTGGTATTACTTGAATGGTAGGCACAGGGAGACGTTGAGCCAGGCAACTCTGTGCACAGACCAAGGTAAGAAAATTGACTTTTAAGTACTGCCATGGTGGCTGGGATTGAGTTCTAGTAGTTAATAAGGGACTAATGATGGAACTCAATATGGGCTATGCCGAGGGTAAAGAAAAAGCCTCCGGGGAGAAAGGAAATGGAAATAGAGGCAGGGTCCTTGGCAACATACCTCCAGAAAGTCCGTTAGGCAGGATGTTGTGGAATTGGAAAAATAATACTTGTACAAGGGAAAAAGATAGGAAAAAGGTAATTAAATATTGTTGCTTTGTATGGACTACGGAATCCATTCTTTGTCCCACCGTCTTCTGGCCAAAGTATGGGTCGGACGAAGACTGGGTTTGTAAATATTTGAATTTAAATATCAACGGACATCAGCCTTTCAGTCAGGAGGAATCAGATTATGATTTGTGTCGGAAGGGCTAGTAGCTGAAGGGCTACTGAGGGTACACTTCATAACTAACTTATGGCCAGACATCCAGAAAAATATTCAAAAGATAGAAGGATGGAGCGAAAAGCCTCTAGAGGAGAAGAGCGAGAAACTCAGGAAGTGTTTCTGAGATATGGTGTGTGTGTGTGTGTTTGAGAGAGAGAAAAGAGCTGTACAGTTAATAGAAAGTTTAATCCTTTGTGATTTGGTTTGAATGCACATTTGTTTGGAGGTGATAGAATGTTTGTGCTTTGTTCCCTGGAGCTGGAGATCCAGGACTGTTTTGAATCTGATTTCTATTATGGAAATTTAACAAGATTTCTTTGAAGGTTAAGGATTTTAAGTGATTATTAAATAAAATGTAAACTCCTGTTCTTTTTACAGGTCACGACTGCCTTACTATCAGTTTCGAACTAATCTCTTGTATCCTTACATAAAAGCCAACCTCATTTGATTTCAAATCACCTTAATATGGAGGAAAACAACATCATAACCATTTTTTGTGTTTTAGACTCATTTGTTTCCACTTAATTTTAAGACTGATGTGTTTCATTGGTGATTATGATGTGCCAGCCGTAACTTTATTCGGAAAGTCCCCTCCCGCAATGACAGTTGAAGTTTCAGTTAAATCAAAAAAAAATTCCTATGGTTAATATCTGTGACCTTGGATTCTGGCCATTATTCATGCATTAGAAGTTTTTTTTTAACTTGAATACACAAGTCTTTTTAAGGCAGCTCCAGTTATTTCACGACCTATAGATTGTAATTGAGCAATGACTGGTCAGGACTACTTAAAAAAACTAATTTTGCATTTAAATTAAAGGACTAAAACTGGGTAATTATCGTGAATTTCAAAGTCGGGAACTGTATGCATTTTGCATTTTAAATATTAAATACTGAATAAATGAATTTACAATATATAAATACATTTACAAGTAAGATTCCAAAATGTATAGTTAGGAACAAGTTTTAAGGTTAGACAAGCATAAATTGATAAATTGGTTAAATGAGGTTAAGATGAAAATAAAGGCAAGGAGATCAACTACCAAAGGGAAGAGAATGATGCAATAAGAAGGCTAAAGCAGAAGAGTACAGTTTTTAAAATGTTTTAGTCACTTGTTGTGTTTCTACCCTGAATTACAGCTAATGATTTTATTATATTATATATAATTAATAATTACTATTTATAATAAATCAATTGTATTAGCCTGAATCAATATTAATTGGCAGGATTCCTTCACACATTCTCAGTGACCTGTCATATTGATTCATAGCTAATTTAAAACATGACAGCATTAATTCATTGTTAATTAAAGAATGGAAAGCTACATTACTAGCCAGAGTGTGTGCAGGCAGTGGCAGCAACAGCCTTATTGGTAGAAGAAAGTTGGAAACTTACTTTTGAGGGAGCATTAATAGTCAAATCAGAAAGCAAAACGATGGCTCACACTCTAGGATCTTGAAATATGAGGCAATTTAAATAGAGAAGGATGACCTTGTGTTAGTCACAGACAGTTGCTTAAATCCAGCTGCATTCTTGTGGCGCGGAGAGGGGGAGGCCCCTGGTAATCCAGAACAAGACTGCCTTGATATTATTGAATATGCGAGGTGCTGCATTTTGGGAAAGCAAATCTTAGCAGGACTTATACACTTAACCGTAAGGTCCTAGGGAGTGTTGCTGAACAATGAGACCTTGGAGTGCAGGTTCATTGCTCCTTGAAAGTGAAGTCGCATGTAGATAGGATAGTGAAGAAGGCATTTGGTATGCTTTCCTTCATTGGTCAGAGTATTGAGTACAGGAGTTGGGAGGTCATGTTGCGGCTGTACAGGACATTGGTTAGGCCACTGTTGGAATATTGCGTGCAATTCTGGTCTTCTTCCTATTGGAACGATGTTGTGAAACTTGAAAGGGTTCAGAAAAGATTTACAAGGATGTTGCCAGGGTTGGAGGATCTGAGCTACAGGGAGAGGCTGTACAGGCTGGGGCCTTTTTTCCTGGAGCATCGGAGGCTGAGGGGTGACCTTATAGAGGTTTACAAAATTATGAGGGACATGGATAGGATAAATAGACAAAGTCTTTTCCCTGGGGTCGGGGAGTCCAGAACTAGAGGGCATAGGTTTAGGGTGAGAGGGGAACGATACAAAAGAGACCTAAGGGGCAACCTTTTCACGCAGAGGATGGTACGTGTATGGAATGAGCTGCCAGAGGATGTGGTGGAGGCTGGTACAATTACAACATTTAAGAGGCATTTGGATGGGTATATGAATAGGAAGGATTTGGAGGGATATGGGCCGGGTGCTGGCAGGTGGGACTAGATTGGGTTGGGATATCTGGTCGGCATGGACGGGTTGGACTGAAGGGTCTGTTTCCATGCTGTATATCTCTATGACTCTCTGACCTCCCGCTGCATGCGGGAGCTCGGTTGTTGATCGACGGGTCCTACCGGATGATTGAGGGTAAAAGGCACAATGGATATGCTGTAGTAGACAGGATAGAGGGAAGCGTTATTAGGCTGAAAGATTGCCTAACGGCTGGTCAGCCCAAACTTGTAAACTCTATGCCCAAGAAAGAGCTCTCAGAGCCTTGAAGACAAGGAAGGAACAGTGTACACAGACACCAAATATGCATTTGGAGTGGTGCACACCTTCCTAAAGATTTGGCAAGAAAGAGGACTCATAAATATTCGAGGAAAAGAACTAGCACATGAGGAATTGATAGAATGAGTACTAGAATCCCTGTTACTCCTGAGGGAAATAGAGATAGTTCATATAAATGGACATCAAATGGGGAATGATCCAGAAGTAAGAGGAAATAGACTGGCCAATGAGGTAGCTAAAGAAGCGGCATTGAATCCACAAGGTGCTGCAATATTCTCCCTAATACCTGTAATTCCAGATCCTCAGGGTACCCCATTGTTTACTGCAAAGAAGGAGGAGGAACTAAAAGATTTAGGGGCTGCAAAGACAGCGGATGGGCGCTGGATGTTACCCGATGTGAAGGAGATGTTGAATAAAATGATGATGTGAGAGATTATGGCTGTCCTACATCAGGGGAGTCACTGGGGAGTGCAAGCAATGTGTGATTTAGTCTTGAGGAAATATGGATGCAAAGGGATATATACGATAGCCAAACAGAAATGTGAGAGATGTATAACATGCAGGAAGGTAAATAAGAAGGTGCTAAGGAAACAAGTCCCAGGAGGGAGAGAACCTGGGCTAAGACCATTCCAGAGCATCCAGGTAGATTATACTGCATTACCCAGAGTGCGAAGACTGAGATATATGTTGGTAATAGTTGATCATTTATCTGGATGGGTGGAGGCGTATCCTCTGGCCACTGCCACCGCCAGTGGGGGGTCCAAGATAATACTTGAACACATAGTTCCCAGATACGGGATAGTGGAGTGTATAGATTCAGATCAGGGAACTCACTTTACTTCCAAGGTACTCCAGGGAACAATGAAGGGGTTAGGGATCTCCTGGGAGTTCCACACTCCTTGGCACCCACCCTCATCAGGAAAGGTTGAGAGAATGAACCAAACACTAAAGAAGCAGTTCTCTAAATTAATAATAGAAACCAGACTCCCTTGGACTAAGTGTTTCGTCCATATAGCCCAAGACTATAGCCCTCTTGCGAGTGCGGACAGCCCAAGGAAAGGTTTGGGGCCACTCCCTTATGAGATATTGTTTGGCCTGCCCTATTTGGGAACAAAAGGGGAACTGTCAATCCCAGAAACTAGAGATTTGTTCTTAAAGTATATACTGGGCTTGTCCTCCTCTTTGTCTTTCCTCAGGAAACAGGGTTTATTGGCACAGACTCCGCCCTTGAATTCACCGTTCAACCCATGTGGCCGGGAGATCTATCGGGTACAATTTAATGAAACATTTGGTATAGAAATGAAAACAAATGGGAATGATTTCTCAGGCTGTTGTTTCCGAATTAGTGTAGGAAAGGGAAACCGGGCAGAACTACTGGATAATAAGGTACATAATAAGTTGTATCTTATTAGGGTCACCCCTCCCGATGACCCTAAGGTGGTAAAAATTATAGAGGTGAAGGACTTGAAACAGACCACTGAAATAGAAACTGGATACGGGGATGCAAATGCCTGGATTGAATGGGTAAAGTATACTGTAAAAAGTCTGAATAAGAGCAAGTGCTATGCATGTGCCTCCAGTAGACCAGTGGCTCAGGTGGTTCCCTTTCCGCTCGGGTGGAAGCGAGACAGGAAGGGCATGAAATGTATGATAGCCTTGCATCAGGATAAGACTGCATGGAATGATAGGAACTGTACCTCCCTATCTCTAATGTTCCCTCCCTTGGAGAAGAAAGACTTAAAAGCACCCCCCTATGTTTTCAGGTGCAGTTGGAAATCACATGTTGTATGTACGTAGACAAGGTACAAATCGGTCTAGAGACTTGGGGGAGCTGAAATTATGTACAGAAATTGAGAATGTCACCGGAACAGACAAGGGAGGGAACTACTCAGCACTGAAGGTTCTCTGAGCAGATCTGTAGCGGTACTGTGGAGGCAAAATATTGAGACCCACCCTACCTCCAGATTGGAGAGGGATATGTGCAATTGTAGAATTGGCAATCCCATTCACCTTGGTATTTGAAAAGGAGAAGATAGCAACAAAAAGGGGGAGGAGTAAAAAAATCATTATTAGACACCTCTTTTGATGATAGAATTTATCTAGACTCTATAGGAGTTCCTACAGGGGTGCCGGATGAGTACAAGGCTTGTAACCAGACTGCAGCAGGTTTTGAATTGGCTCTATTCTGGAGGATAACAGTCAACAAGAATGTGGACTGGATAAACTATATTTTCTATAATCAGCAAAGAATCATCAATTACACTAGGGATGCAGTCAAAGACATAGCAGAACAGTTTGATGCAACCAGTAGAATGGCCTTAGATATGATCTTAGCTGAAAAAGGGGGAATCCCAAGTCAGAATCGCAAGGCGTGAAGATAGGAGGGAGCTGTTATACTTTTATTCCAAATAATACAGCACCTGACGGGTCAATCACTCGTGCCTTGCGAGGATTGACCACCTTGGCGGAAGAACTGGCTGAGAATCCAGGGGTGGACACATCACTCACAGGATGGCTGGAATCATGGTTTGGGAAATGGAAGGGAGTGGTAGTCTCCATCCTCACCTCCCTGATAGTGGTAGTAGGGGTACTGGTAGCAAATGGCTGTTGTATCATACCTTGTGTACGGGGACTAACTCAACGGCTGATTGAAAGAGCCTTGGCAAAACAGATGCCCCTAAAAGGTAATCAGGCAGAGGAACTCTACCTCTTGAACAATGAAGGGATGGGTGACCTTGAGGCCAAGATGGATGAAGTCTTGGGGATGATGCTTGCAAATTTGGGGGCTACATATGAGAGAAATGCAGAAGACAACAATTATTTTTTTAAAAGGGGTGAGTTGTAAGGAGCGCTTGCGAAGGTGATGTTTCTGCAAAAATCACAAGGCTGATTCATGGGGGCGGGGGTATATGATAAGCTAGATATGCTTGCAAGCAGTTACAAGTAGCTGCATCTTGCTTTTGCAAAAATTGTAAGGCGGAATCATGAGGGTATATTCCAAGAAATAATTAACTGCAAAGGGAGGTGGTCGACTGGTAGAAATAGATGTATTGATATGACCGTTGCAATTGTCTCGCACATAGGGAGTTAGTATGAACAAGATAAACAAATAAGACCATGTGTTGTGTCAGCAAAAGTAATAAGACCCAGTATCTTCCACCACTGGTCTACCGGAGGCTGGGGGGGTTGGGGGGGGGGGGTTGCACACCACAGACAGATGTGGTAAACCCATCAGATTAACAGAAATAAGAGGGGAGTACCAAGAGACTCAACTGAACTGTATAAATTGTAATGTAACCTCCTGATCGGTGTGCCTCCTTTATGGTCACCCAGATTGTAAGACCATATGAATAAAAACTGCTTCAAAATTTGACTCGGACTGAAATTATTGAACAGTGAGCTTCATTTCTCACAGTTCTCAATATAGTGCAGATGTGTACACACTGGAAGGTCTTGCTAGTGGACAGTACTTCTACAGCTCTCATCATGTTTTCCAAGGAAGGCATCTAGCAGCATGGTTGCATATTTAATGAAGTGAAAGGAAGAAGATTGTGTGAGAAATGTTGCTTCAAGCCATGCAGACCGTGCAACATTAATCTCATTCAACAAAACATTTTAATTGATAATTGGAAAATTTGGTCTCCGTGTCTTTGCTGAGTTGAAACATCCTTAAAACCAGTTAAGATAATTACTAAAAGACACCCCTTTGATCAAAGTTTTGGTCAATTGCACTAACATCTGTTTATGCACCTCAGTATTATCTGTTTTATCATGCTCCTGCAATGCACTGTTAGGCATTTGATTACATTAAAGATACCATATAAATATGGAAATTGTTATTAGCATAGGGATGATGCTATACCTTGTCATTGGTTTAATCTTCCTGGAAATTACTATAAATATATTTTTCGAATACTATTTTATTACCATCGCAGACATTCCAGGTGACAGCTATTTCACTGTAAATTACCGAAAACAACCCTTGTATTCTTGCATTACTTCTACGGAAACAATGAAAATAAAAAAAAACTTGAAACTTCCCTCAGTTTTGCTGCAAAGCTGCGTGACTCCAGGAAGTCATTCTACAGTTCAAGAGTAATTTGAGATGGACAACAAACTGTTAGCTATTCCAGTGATGCCCACATCCCATGAAAGAACAAGGAAAAAGCAGTTTCTACATTTTCCTCCACATTTCATACTTGAGTAATTTTTTAAAAATCGTACCAAAATATTTGATGACAGCACTAGATGTTTCCATTAGCATTTAAAGTTACATTTCAAGGCTGACGTTTATTTTCTACACATTTCAGTTTCTTACAGATAACGTCTACCAAAACTAGATGAATCATTTGTAATAACATCCAACATTTTGAGAAGTCTTTTGAATCATTGCGTAGCTGCAGACAAGTGCCAAAGTGTAATTTTGTCTCTAGTGTCAGGAGTGCAGCAGAGTGCAGTTACAATAGTGCAGGAAAATGCATGACATCTGACAGCCGAAAATAAATAGCAACACATGGAAAGCTCTGATAACATCATCACAAACTGCTGGAAAGAAATTAGTACTTTGTTCATTAACTGCATACTTGCCATTTTTCTTCCCTGAGAATACAAACAGGTAATTTGCTCTCGGCTTCCTGCTAATGTCACTTTTGCAACCTGTTGATCCATTGGACTTAATGTTGTGGTATTTTTTTTTCTTTGAATGAGCACTATCAGCACCGTCAATTAGATGAGTGTCAGGAGGATCAAGGTTATTGCAGCAGAAGCAGCAATCTGTACAGTTCCAAATTGTTATCACAGATATTCCTCTACCATCTTAATCTTCTTCCATGGCCATCCAGAAGAAGACTCCACTTTCTTCAAACATTTGGGGAAAATAAATAATGCATTCCTTTCCCAGCTTTATGAATTCATTATGATTTCATTAAAAAAAAATTTGCTCGCCTAAAACATTCCTACACTTGGCAGTATTATATGTACATTATGTAATAGACAAGAAATTGATGCAAAGAAAATTCTGTTACATCAGAGGATTATGTTAGCTAAATTTTCATTGGTCTAATCAGTAGCTCGTCAACTCCACTTTGGAAAGCCCTGGTAAAGTGCTGTATTCCTGCACCAAAATGTTTTCCTCTAGCCATTTATTTGGAGGATTACAGAAGCTGAATTGTATTTAGCCTGATCAATACAGAACATCATGATGAACAGTTTGGTGCATCACACACCCCTTTGGAATGTACTCGCAAAGCCCTGTGATGGCTGTACCAAACCATTTCTTGCAATGATTTTATTCAGAGCCTAATCAAACCAGGATGATCATTTTGGTGTATCACACTAGCATGCTTCAATAGGGCTCCACACTAAAACATTCTAGGAGAAAGTGAGGAATGCAGATGCTGGAGATCAGAGCTGAAAATGTGTTGCTGGAAAAGCGCAGCAGGTCGGGCAGCATCCACAGAGCAGGAGAATCGATGTTTCGGGCATGAGCTCTTCTTCAGCTCCACACTAACACATGCCTCAGATACACAACTCATCAATTTATAGTAGGTATGAGAAAGAGAGATTGGATTTCCATCCACAATTCTGCCCACATGTCCAAGTTGGAACTGCAGATACCTACACCACCATTCTATTGTGCAGTGCACTATTATAAAGTATAAATTACTACAAATGCTGTTTTCTAATAAGGTCATTGTAATATGATGGGAAGAATTAAAAAAAAAATTAGTACTGGAGTCACATTGACAAAAGCTGAAAATGTGTTGCTGGAAAAGCGCAGCAGGTCAGGCAGCATCCAAGGAGCAAGAGAATCGACGTTTCGGGCATGAGCCCTTCTTCAGGAATGATTCCTGAAGAAGGGCTCATGCCCGAAACTTCGATTCTCCTGCTCCTTGGATGCTGCCTGACCTGCTGCGCTTTTCCAGCAACACATTTTCAGCTCTGATCTCCAGCAACTGCAGTCCTCACTTCCACCTCACATTAACAAAAGTTAAAACACTTTGGACATCTCTGGTGATTTTGCACTTTAACATAAAATAGGTCAGATCCTGCTGTTCTCCAATTTCAAATGACCTCCCTTCCTAGCGCATTCCCCTCCTTCCATTCCTCTCATTGACCCTTCTAGCCAGCAAATGGATCCATTCGCCCCATCGACCAACCAGGTCATACCCTGGTGTTGACCTAGCTCCACCACACACCCTAACCCCCACCCCTTTACCTGAAGCTCTCTTTACACCCACCCCAAGTCTTGAAGAAGGGTTACACCTGAACATTGACTTCTCCACCTCTTGATGCTGCCTGGCTTGCTGTGTTCTTCCAGCCTCCTGCTTGTCTATCTTAGATTTCAGCATCTCCAGTTTTTGTTTGTCTCTTGCTGTAATCGTAGACCTCACAATAAACAGTATTGTTTGGATTCCTTATCTTACTGTGCAATCAATTTTCTTGCTCCAAATTTGTCAAAACATTAATAATGGCTTGGAGCTAAAGGCACGTCAGTGATCTTGTGAAGGTCATTCCAGTGGGCGAGATCATTATCATTTGTACTACATGATAAATAGCTTAAAAGTAACATTAACTTATATAAGACACGCAACTGAGAGGTGAGTGACTTGTAAACTCTGAATTGATCTTGAAAAAGTTAATAAAGCCGAGGTTTTGAAAAAAAAATTGTACAAAGCAGTAGAAGCTAATTAGAGGCGCTGCAGTTTGGAAAGCAAATCTTAGCAGGACTGTTACACTTAATGGGAAGGTCCTAGGGAATGTTGCTGGACAAAGAGACCTTAGCGTGCAGGTTCATAGCTCCTTTAAAGTGAAGTCGCAGGTAGACAGGACAGTGAAGAAAGCGTTTGGTATGCTTTATTTTATTGGTCACAGTATTGAGTACAGGCATTGGGAGGTCATGTTGTGGCTGTACAGGACATTAGTTAGGTAAAAACAATGACTGCAGATGCTGGAAACCAGATTCTGGATGAGTGGTGCTGGAAGAGCACAGCAGTTCAGGCAGCATCCAAGGAGCTTCGAAATCGCATACAATTCTGGTCTCCTGCCTATCGGAAAGATGTTCTGAAACTTGAAAGGGTTCAGAAAAGATTTACAAGGTTGTTGCCAGGGTTGGAGGTTTTGAGCTACAGGGAGAGGCTGAACAGGCTGGGGCTGTTTTCTCTGGAGCGTCGGAGGCTGAAGGGTGACTTTACAGAAGTTTACAAAATTATGAGGGGCATGGATAGGACAAATCGACAAAGTCTTTTCCCTGGGGTTGGGGAGTCCAGAATGAGAGGGCATAGGTTTAAGGTGAGAGGGGAAAGCTATAAAAGGGACCTAAGGGGCAACTTTTTCACACAGAGGTTGGTACGGGTATGGAATGAGCTGCCAGAGGAAGTGGTGGAGGCTAGTAACATTTGCTACATTTAAAAGGCATTTGGATGGGTATACGAATAGGAAGGGTTTGGAGGGACATGGAGTGGGTGCTGGCAGGTGGGACTAGATTGGGTTGGGATATCTGTTCAGTGTGGACGAGTTGGACGGAAAGGTCTATTTCCATGCTGTACATCTATATGACTCTTAAATATTTTGAACATACACTTTTTCCAGAAAGAAAGTGTTAAGAAGAGGACCCACACTTTGTCCTGGGACCTTACATGAAGTGGAAAGAAGGAACTGTTGGAAATGGAGAAAGCAGCAGCTTTCCCACTATCTTAGCTCAGTGACATCCAAGGATGTGATTCCCACCGGAACCTCCATGGTCCCAGGGACAGCAGAATGGTTTAGCTCGTAAAATAATTCCATTTGGTTACTGCTTTCAGATGGTTAGAACCTGAATCAATCCGAAAACGTCTGTAATGAAACAGCTCAGTCATAGGACTAGAAGCCCGCTCCCTATATCAGTGATGGAACGTCCATCCGCTCATATCAGCTCCGCCTTCACTAGAGCTCCGCCCTCTCCGGATAGCGAACTGTAAAGAAGAGGCAACTCCGCCCCCTTCCCCCTGCCCATTCCATCCGCACCGCCCACTGAATTTCCACCAATCAGCGCATGTCGCTGGGTCCCCGCCTCCACCCGCTGTACCACCATCCCCGCTCGCACGGCTCACCGGAGCTTTTCGCTCTCCCGCGCTGGAGAGCTCAATCCCAACTATCCCGGAACATTGGAGCTCCGCCCACCTGTGCGGCTCAGTCGACTGCTGCCCCACGCGGCCACTGGAGCTCCGCCCACACAACTCTGCTCACTGAAGCTCCACCCACACAACTCTGCTCACTGAAGCTCCACCCCCCCACCCCGCGCGGCCCGCTGCTCCATCGTTACACAGCTCGCTCTCGGTCTGGCCTTCGTTTTGGAGCTCCGCCTTCTCCATCACACCCCCCCCCCGCGCGAGCTTCATATCTGCCCCGCCCACTGTCCGATGTTTGTCCCCATCAAGTATCGTTGGGCCGCATCAAATTGGTTTGTCCCGCCCAGTCCGTGGCTCCTGGCTCGCTGAGTGGCTGAACGCTGCTGTCAGTCTGCGTTCGTGTTCGCCCTGGACGCAGGCGGAGGGATGCAACTAAGCGAGGCACGTAGGCCCCCCGAGTGTTGGGTCAAATAAATAAATAAATAAACAAACAAACAGTAAGTGAGGTGGGCTTGGATCCCCTGTTTTAGTAGACAACGGTCAGCCAGAAGCTCTGGTGAAAAGAGCGTTATTTGTTTATTGCGGTGCAGTGGTTTGGCTTTCCTCCGGGTGTCAGTCTAAACTCTTTGGGGGGGGGGGAAAGCTGGGCAGTGCCGCGCCCTTTCGTCGATCACAGACAAGTGCCGTTCAGCTCTGCAGGAACCGGGGCCTTCGTCGTTTCTTATACGAGTGTCTGGGGGGGGGTGGAGTCGAGGGAGGGGTGGGGGTCGCAGGTGGATGAGTTCTTCTAGTGGTCACAACAGTGACTTGAGACAACCCAGAACCGACTAAGGAGTACGCGATGTTTGCTTATTTCTCATTCTTTTCAATGTTTATATGACCCAAATAACTTTACAAACATCTGTCTGATTTTAAGTTGAACATTGCTCATTATGATGACAGCTGAGCCGTTTCTGTTTGAAGGTAGTGCTGGCATTTATGAGATCGATCTAGTCTTCAATTCTTCAGTTTACATGCGTAGAGAAGGTTATACATGCTCAATTGGATGTTGGTTGATTTCCTTTTATAGCCTTTGTTTTTAATTTAATGTTGTTATTTGAGGAAAGTTGGAATTTTCAAGGCCACGCTTTCTCTAGTCTAGAAGATGTTAAACTGTTGTTTGTAAGCTCATGCCTGGGTTCTGCTGACATTTGAGTTTTTTTTTCTCCCTTCTGTGCCATCCTGTCTCTGTACTGGCATTTGTTTCTGTTTCATTCTGCAACCAGGGTTTATGCTGTTTAATAATGTGGCCATTCTTACAATGACACATCATTTAAGTTTTGCAGATCACAGTTATGTTTCAGAGAGACCAATATCTTGAAGTTGACCAAATGTGCTTCATTACAGGAAACTGAAATTTTAATGTGGAATAATCTATACAGTGTTAAAGATTTAAAATTGAGGTTTTAAATGTCAAATCATTCTTCAGCATAATTAATCATGATATTTTGCTATTTCATGCAAAAGTTGAGAGGTTCTTGTTTGTCTTAGTTTGAGTGAAGGAATGATAGTAGTTTTCCCAGAAAGAAAAATCCTTAGTGGTTTTATCGTTCTTTTCATAAATTACAAGGTCATTAGATTAAACTTTGCGAAAGGTATACGGTCAACCATGGTAACTGAAATCTTGAATGGAGATAATTTAGTAAATCTTGTTACAGCTCTGTTTTTGTAATGCATTTTGAAAAAAGAAACTTGGAAAATAAATGATTAGGGGATATTGTATAGAATTAAAGATTGAGAGATTATGTTGAAAGTAAATGTGAATCTGTTTTAGCAGATGATTCAGATTTAAGATAATTGGTAAAAGAACCAGATGTGAGATGAGAGGCTTTGGGATGTGACATTTAAAAGCGTGGTGGGTACAGGTTAAAGTATGACTTGTGAAAGGGATTTAAACATGTGCATCAAAAGGATTTTTTTCTTTGGCTTAATAGAATGGAGTTATTTGGAAGGATCTTTCAAGGACTTTTGATTAATCACTTGTATGATGTGGATTTCATTGACTAGGCCAATATATAATGCTTTTTCCCATGTGAAGATCATAGTGAGCAGCCTTCTTGAATTGCAACAGTCCATGTGCTATAGCGAGACCATGCTATTAAGGAAGGAATTCTATAATTTTGACAAGTTTGCAAAGTAAGATGTGTTAAATGGCATGTCCTCTCATCCTGGTGCTGCTCTCTAGTGATACAGCATATTTTGAGATGATCTAGTTGAGAATAAATCGAATAATATACAACCACAATCAAATTTGGGACTTTCATGGCCTTAGTCTACTGATATAAATGATAGATTAAGCCTGCTTCATGTTAGCCTAATCAGTCAATACAAGTAGCATTTTGTACGTTATATCGAAGCACTCTAACTGCTGTTCTGAAGAATTACATAGAATACATAACATAGAAACAAGCTATTAAGACTAACCTGTACTTAACAATATATGTTCTCTAATCAAGCATTTTCATGTCCTTTCTCACCCAATGGTAACCTTTCCCCCTAACTTTTTTTAAGCATCCTATTAAATGCATCTATATGATTAGTATATTTCATATGCAGGCAAATTTCATATTCTTATCACTAGATAAAGACACTTATTCATGTTTCATGCTTTCTAGTTGACTATCTTAAATTGCTAATTCTATCTTTCCTTTTCCTTGTCACATTTGTTCAGAAGATGAACTTTCAACTTCATATTCATGCTATCTCTAAAACTGCAATTTCCACTTCTGTCACATTGTTTAACTTCGTCCCTGTCTCAGGTCATTTCTTGCTGAAGCCCATATTCATACTTTCTTTACCTCTGGATTGACTATAACATGATACTCTTGACTGGCTGCCCAAAATCTACTTTGGCTGAATATGAAATCATGTTGCTCTTTTTCTTCCCTTATCACCTTTTTAAGCATGTTGACCACATTGGCTTCAAGTCAGACATAGAACATAGAACAATACAGCACAGAACAGTGCCTTTATTTTTAAAATTCTCATCTTTGTTTCCAGATTTCTCCATAGTCTACTCCTCCCCATCCCTAATGTTCACCAGCTTCAGATATCTAACCTCTGGAGAAACCCAATTTTCAATTCTTCACTTTGTGGTCATGCCTTCAATTGTCTAGGCCCTGTGGTGTGGAAAGCCCTCTCTGCACATTTCTGTCTGTCTTCATTCCTCTTTTTAAAGCATTCTTTAAAACCTATGTCTTTGACCAGACTTTTGGTCATCTGGTATAACATCTCTTTGTGGTTTGATGTCATAATTCTTTTTATAATGTTCCTAGCTGGGGTACAATGCAGTTCTTTTTACCACACTTCAGGAAGGTCATAATTCTACTAGAAGGGATATCAAGGACGTTCACCAGGATGTTGCTTGGAATGGACCATTTTTTGCTATGAAGAGAGGTTATATAAGCTTGGGTTGATTTCTTTGGAGCAGAGAAGGCTGTGTGGGCCCTCATTGAGGTATATAAGATTGTGAGTGACATTGTTGGGTGGATAGGAGTAGCTGTTCCCCTTTGTTGAATAATGAAGAGGCATCATTTTAAGGGAAAGGACTGAATTTTTAGATGGAGTTAAAACCTTTTCTAACCCAAAGGGAGGCAGGAATCTGGAATGCACTGGCTAGAAGAGTGGTAAGCGTTAACCTTTCAAAAAAAAATGTGGATGAAGGCTTCAAATGTAATAGCTTTCCAAATTATCTACAAAATATTGGAAAGTGGGACTAGTGTAGGTTGGCACAGACTTGATGTGCTGAAGTCCCTCTTCTGTGATGTGTGACTCTGAATTTAGAGTTTACAGGTACTGTAAGGGAGACTTTTTTTTAGAGAAATGTTTCCCTCTATGCTAATAGAAGAGTTGGAATTTGCAGCACTTGCTGATCATGTGGTCTTAATCTTAATGACAAAAGTCCATGAGCTCATTGCATTTATTGGGGGGAAGGATGGTGGAGACAGGAAGAAGGGACTCATGAAGAAAAAATGACGAAAGGTGATAAACCAATTTGAGGCAAGTGTGTTTCCTTCAAAGGTTCCACTTGTCAGTGGTATGATGTTGAGCACACATTGGTCACAGCTTACTATTTATGCTAAGGAAGTTGTACATCCTGTCTGAAAATTACAGATATGCTGCCAAGAGACAACATCTTGGTAAACTTAGCCTATGAAAGCCGAATTATTGTTGTGTGTTGTGTCTTGAGATGCTCGTCTAAGTTAAACTTTTTTTTGTATTTTTGTTGTAATTTTCAACTCATGCAGAGAGGTTCACAAAAATGGCATGAATCATTACTATGAATTGATTTTTAGTTGACCATTTGGAATTAGTTTTGCACGTGTTATATGACGCATAATCCTGTCTCAAGAATAGGCATCCATGAGGTGCTCTGGCCATCAGTAGCAGAATTGTACTCCAACACAATCTGCAACCTCATGGCCTGCATGTCCCTCACTCAATCTTTACCATCAAACTAGGAGATTAGTCCTAGTTAAATGAAGAAGCAGCACCAGGCATACCTGAAAATGAGGTGTTAACCTGGTGAAGCTCCCAAACAGAGCTGCTTAGATGCCATATAGCATGAGCAAGTGATAGACAGAGCAGAGCAAACCCACAGCCAATGGATTAGATGTAAGCCCTGCAGTCATACCACATCCAGTCGTGAATGGTGGTGATCAGTTAAACAGCTCACTGGAGGACAGTGCCCAAATATGCCGATCCTTGATTGAAGAGACTAGCACGTCAGTGCAAAGATAAGGCTGAAGCATTTGCCATATGGATGATCCATCTCTTCTACTTCCAACATTACAGATGCTAGTGTTTAGGCAAATCAATTTACTCCATATGATGTCAAGAAACGGTTGGAGACTGAGCCCTGACAACATTCTTGCGATATTACTGAAGACTTGTGGTCTAGAACTTGCCGCTCCCCTCGCCAAGCTGTGCCAGTACAGTTACAGCACTGGCATCCACCTGACAATGTAGAAAATTGCCCAGGTATCCTGGACATAAAAAGTGTGAAAAATACAACCCTGCCAATTATCACTCCATCAGTTTGCTCTTGATTGTCATTACAATGCTATCAAGAGTTATTGCTCAGCAATGACATGCTCAGTGTTGCCCAATTTAAGTTCCTCCAAGGCCACTCTGCTTCTGACTTCATTACAGCCTTGATTCAAACACAGACAAAACAGCTGGATTCCATAGGTGAGGTGAGAGTGACAACACTTGCCATCAGGGCTACATTTGACTAAGTATGGCATCAAGGAGTCCTAGCAAAACTGCAATCAATGGGTATCAGAGAGCAAACTCTCTGCTGGTTGGAGTCATATCTGGCATATAGGAAAATGGCCATGGTTGTTGGTGGTCAGTCATCCCAGCTTCAGGATATCTCTGCAGGAGTTCCTCAGGGTAGTATCCTGGACCTAACCATCTTCAGCTGTTTCATCAATGAACTTCCTTCCATCATAAGTTCAGAAGTGGAGGTGTTTGCTGATGACTGTATAATTTTCAGTACCATTTGTGACTCCTCAGATACTGAAGCAGTCAACAAGATCTAGACAATATCCTGGCTTTGGCTAATAAGTGGCAAGTAATATTCGTGCCACACAAATGTCAGGCAGTTACCATCTCCATTTAAGAGTTAATCTAATCACTGTCCCTAGACAGTCAATGGTGCTGTCACCACTGAATCCCCCACTGTCAGCTACCCAGAATGTTACAATCGACTAGAAATTCAATAGGGCTCTCCACATAAACACAGTGGCTACAAGAGCAGGTCAGAGGCTAGGAATACCATAGTGAGTAACGCACCTGATGCCCCCAAAGTTTTTCAAGTCAGGAGTGTGATGGAATACTTCCCACTTGCCTGGATGGGTGCAACAACACTCGAGCTTGATATCATGCAGGACAAAGCAGCCCGCTTGATTGTGCAGATGCTCCCTCCATGACCGACACTCAGCAGCAGTAGTGTTTTTTTTATATTCATTCATGGGGTGAGGGTGTTGATGGCTGTGCCAGCATTTATTGCCTATCTCTAATTGCGTAGAATGGAGTGTCAACAATATTGCTGTGTGTCTGGGCTCACATATAGGTCAAGTAAGGATGGCAGATTTCCTTTCCTGTGTGACATTAGTAAACCAGATGGGTTTTCCAATGATCAACAATGGATTCATCGTCATTATTAGACTTAATTCCAGATTTTTTGGAATTCAAGTTCCATCATATGCCAGTGGGATTTGAACCTGGGTCCCCAGAACATTGCCTGGGTCTCTGGGTTAATAGTCGAGCAATAATAACACAAAGCCATTGCCTCCCTTCCCTGTATTATCTATAAACACACTGCAGAAATCCACCAAAGATCCAGACAGCACCTTCCAAACCCATGATCACTTCAATCTAGAAAGACAAGGGCAGCACATAGGAGCAGCACTGTCTGAAAGTTCCTGTCCAAGTCACTTACCATCCTGACTTGGAAATGTATTGCCATTCCTTCACTGTCGTTGGGTCAAAATCTTGTAATTCCTTCCTTGAAGGCCTTGAGTCAACCTACAGCATTTGTATTGAAGCAGTTTTAAGGCAACTCACCACCACCTTAAGGGCAACTAGGGATGGGCTATAAAATGCTGACCAACCAACGATGTCCATCTGCCATGAGTGAATGTAAAATAAAAAAATGATTTTTGGGCCTTTATTCACATTATGATCTCAGTTGATGGTGCTGCTAAGTTTGTCATCCATGATTGCTTTTGTTTATTTCAATAACATTGTGGTCTGTTATGGAGATGTATTTACATGTGGCTGCAGGTTTTCTTTAATGGCACAACAGAGATTTAGTGCACAAAACAAGAAATGAGTTGAAGTCAAGTTACCTAACAAAGAATACAATTTAGAAAAATCTTAAAATACCACAACAAAAGTACCTGCAAGGTTCAGCCATTTTTTTGACAGTTAGAAATGCAAATCCAAATAAATTAAATATCCTTTCTCAAATCCTTCTTCACTGATGTTTGATGTTTGACTGTTCCTTTGCCATGTACTGTAGATCAAATTCAGTCTGTCTTTTCCAAATGTATCAACATGAACTGTTTCACAGTTCTAAGAGCCTAAGCTTTCTCAGTTCTAGTAATCTGCAGATTTCGCGCCAGAATCTCCTGGTTTGGAAGTTCCATGAAGTAAATTTTTGCTACTGTGGTAACTTTTTTATTCACTCTTCTCTTTTTCTAGGAGCGAAGCTATGCATGTTTCTGACCCCAGTCAAGTCTCTCCCAAAGTCCTCCTTTAAAATTTTAATCTTCGGATTTTCTAAAATCAATCTTTGATTCTTCTGAAAATCAGCCGATAGTGTTTCATTTTTACTGTACAAGTCACATAGCAGATATTGAGCCAAGTGGCCTTTTGTTGGCTGCTTCCAGTCTTTATTTTTGAATAAAGGAGTTACACTTGCTTTTTCAATCTGTTGGAACCTTCTATGAATCAATTATCTCACACTTTTAAAATCTAAGGTTGAAGTCTATCAGGACCTGGGGAGTTGTCAGCTCACAGCTCCAATGATTTGCTCAATACTTCTTGTTTGGAATAGTGAATTAGTAACGCATGATGTCACTGAGTGGAAGATAAAATTAAAAAAAAACTCTTCTCAGTCAAAGATGTGTTTGCCAATTGAAAGTTTGGCGATTGTTTTCACAATTTTTGAGTTGGGGGAGTGATTGGGTAATCAGAAGAGGAGGCAAACAATACCTTGCTCGGTTTACCACTATTGGGTAGGGAGGGGGAAATTAAGTCTGCAATGTGTTAAAACTTTATTGTGCTTGTGTGCTAATATTAGCTGTTCATTAACTTGTACAGAGAAACCAGAACTATCTATGTGTACAGGAAACCAAGCTGTCCAAACAGCAATCTATCAGCTCAATTAGAGTCTTTTGGACTTTTCACAAGAATGGGAGCTATTTTTACACCTCTCCCTATGTAAATTTCCTGGCTGTATTTTGAAAACAGATACAATTCTAAAATTCTCAATGCAGCATATTTCCCACAGAATATATTTGGTTAGAATAGTTACTTTTAACCAGATTAGAAAAACCTTGGTTTTAAGTTTTTCAGACTTCACACTATAAATTTATTTTCTTTTTAAGCCATAGTATTTTAAATTTGTGCAGATTTTAGACGATAAATGTTCTGAAATTGTTAGAAATTTGTTTTCCTTGGAGCCATGGACTGAAGGATGCATACCTTTAATAAAAGGATTTCCTTTAACACATACTTCGTTACTGAAGTTCTATCTGATCATAACTTTTCTACTTAATTTATCTTGAAGGTTCTTTTATTAGTTGTTTTGTTTTTAAGGATGTAAATATTGCTTAAACAAGTATATGTTTTAAGTATTAGAGCTATGTTAATTAACCACCTACATTAACAGGTGTGTTTTATAATAGCCAGGTAGTCGTAAATTTCTTTCAGCTCTATAGTTTAAATTACACTCCCAAAAGATTGAAAAGAAGCACCAGGTAAATCAATGGGAACACTGGAGCAGCAACTTTCATAATTTCCTCTAAAATTACCGATACGATTGGTATTTTTATAACCTGGTTTAAACATGAACTGCAAGATGTTAATTCCAAGATGAACATTTAATGGTTAATCACTTATTATTTTGTATCTCTAGTTTTCTATTGTAGTTTTTGACCATTAGTGCAAGAATCAAGCAGTAGAAGTTAATAGCCAGTCGAGTTTTGTTTCAAATTGGGAATTTTTTTTCTGAACTGCGTAAGAATTTGAGAAAAGTAAACTGTTTCTGATGAGCTAATCCACAGAGCATTGGCTGAAACTTATTCTATTAAATGCAGCTTGTTTTTAAATGTGGAAATTTTCTAATCTGGCTTTACATGCATCGGAAAAGGCAAGGACTGATTAGGGGTAGCATGGCTTTCTGTGTGGGAAATCATGTCTCACGAACTTGATTGAGTTTTTTGAAGAAGTAACAGAGGATTGACGAGGGCAGATTGGTAGATGTGATCTATATGGACTTCAGTAAGGCATTCAGCAAGGTTCCTTGTGATAGACTGGTTGATTAGATCTCGTGGAATACAGGGAGGACTTGTCATTTGGATACAGAACTGGCACGAAGGTAGAAGACAGGTGGTGGTTGAGGGTTGCTTATTAGACTGGAGGCCTGTGACCAGTGGTGTGCCACAACGATCAGCACTAGCGTCGTAGAGATGTACAGCATGGAAACAGACCCTTTGGTCCAACTCTTCCATGCCGACCAGATATCCCAACCCAATCTAGTCCCACCTACCAGCACTCGGCTCATATCACTCCGAACGCTTCCTATTCATATACCCATCCAAATGCCTCTTAAATGTTGCAATTGTACCAGCCTCCAACACATCCTCTGGCAGCTCATTCCATACACGTACTACCCTCTGAGTGAAAAAGTTGCCCTGTAGGTCTCTTTTGTAACTTTCCCCCCTCAGCCTAAACCTATGCCCTCTAGTTCTGGACTCCCTGACCCCAGGGAAAAGACTTTGCCTATTTACCCTATCCATGCCCCTCATAATTTTGTAAACCTCTATAAGGTCACCCCTCAGCCTCCGACGCTCCAGGGAAAACAGCCCCAGCCTGTTCAGCCTCTCCCCATAGCTCAAATCCTCCAACCCTGGCAACATCCTTTTAAATCCTTTCTGAACCCTTTCAAGTTTCACAACATCTTTCCGATAGGAAGGAGACCAGAATTGCACGCAATATTCCAACAGTGGCCTAACCAATGTCCTGCACAGCCGCAACATGACCTCCCAACTCTTGTACTCAGTACTCTGACCAATAAAGGAAAGCATACCAAATGCCTTCTTCACTGTCCTATCTACCTGCGACTCCACTTTCAAGGAGCTATGAACCTGCACTCCAAGGTCTCTTTGTTCAGCAACACTCCCTAGGACCTTACCATTAAGTGTATAAGTCCTGCTAAGATTTGCTTTCCCAAAATGCAGCACCTCACATTTATCTGAATTAAACTCCATCTGCCACTTCTCAGCCCATTGGCCCATCTGGTCAAGATCCTATTTTAATCTGAGATAACCTTCTTTGCTGTCCACTCCTCTTCCAATTTTGGTGTCATCTGCAAACTTATTAACTTGTACCTCTGTCCCAACTGTACAGAGTTTGTACTGTACCAAATCGTTTATGTAAATGACAAAAAGTAGAGGATGCAGCACTGATCCTTGTGACACTCCCCTGGTCACGTGCCTCCAGTCTGAAAAACAACCCTCCACCACCACCCTCTGTCTTCTACCTTTTTCAGCCAGTTCTGTATCCAAATGGCTAGTTCTCCCTGTATTCCGTGAGATCTAACCTTACTAATCAGTCTCCCATGGGGAACCTTATCGAACGCCTTACTGAAGTCCATATAGATCACATCTACTGCTCTGCCCTCATCAATTCTCTGAGCTTTTTGAGGAAGTAACAATCAAGTTTGTGAGACATGAAAGGTCCACTTCTTTTTGACATTTATAAAAATGATTTAGTAAGTATTTAGTAAATTTGCAGATGAAACCAAAATTGGAGGAGTAGTGGACAATTGAGAAGGCTACCTCTGAGCACAATGGGATCTTGATCAGATGGGCCAATGGGCTGAGAAGTAGCAGATGGAGTTTAATTTAGATAAATGCGAGGTCTGCATTTTGGGAAAACAAATCTTAGCCGGACTTATACACTTAATGGTAAGATCCTAGGGAGTGTTGCTGAACAAAGAGACCTTTTAGAGTGCAGGTTCATAGTTCCTTGGAAGTAGAATCGCAGGTAGGTAGGATAGTGACGAAGGCATTTAGTATTATTTCCTTTATTGAATATAGGAGTTGGGAGGTCATGTTGCAGTTGTGCAGGACATTGTGTTACGATACCGGGCAAACCCTCCTGCTTAATTGACACCAACAACACAGAAAAGATTTATCCCATGCAGTAATCTATGAAAATTCGAGAGGCCAAGAACTATTTAAAGTAAAAATTAATTACTTTATTTCTTAAAGTATAACAGAGAATAATTAACTAACAACTATTTACAACTCCTTCCTCTAATCTATATTTTATCTTCCTTTCTATAATACTAGTCCAGTAAAACACCCGATTTAAGAGTTACTGAAAAATTCAAATTTCAAAACCAGTCAGCTGTCGCATCTTCTCTTTGCAGGTTTGCTTTCCAGGTCAGTGTCGATGTCTGTGCAAACCCCTTCTCTAGACAAATACCTCTCAGACAGTTCTGACTAGCAATCTACATCTGTTTGTCTGGTGGCAGTTCTCCTTTCAACTGTTCAATTTTTCATGGGCTTATACCACACCACCAAAGCATCGGATTGTGTCATTGGCTTTTAAGATGGTCAATATACTAAATCCAGACTTGATTAGAAATTGGTATTTTCTTTTTGAGGTATAATTTAAACTAATTGGCCTAATTCAAATCTGTTTTTGTCTCCAGGCGACCAGCTACACTAAATGCTGGACCACGTAGAACATAGCACAATACAGCGCAAGACAGGCCCTTCAGCCCTCAATGTTGCACCAACCTGTGAACCATTCTCAGCTCGTCCCCCTACGCTATCCCAAAATCATCCATGTCCTTCTCTAAGGATTGTTTAAATCTCCCTAATGTGGCTGAGTTGACTACATTAGCAGGTAGGGTATTCCACACCCTTACCACTCTCTGCGTAAAGAACGTGCTACATTCTATCTTGTTGAGAACACTTGGTGTTGTCAGGTGGTTCTAACTTTTAATTTTCTTAAAGATACAGTCACCCACATCTTCTTAACAATTTGTTAGGGCAATTTTGGAATATTGCATGCAATTCACAACGCCCTGTTGGAAGGTTGTTGTGAAACTTGAAAGGGTTCAGAAAAGATTTACAAGGTTTTGCCAGGGTTAGAGGATTTGAGCTATAAAGAGAGGCTGAACAGGCTGGGGCTGTTTTCCCTGGAGCGTCGGAGGCTAAGGGGTGACTTTATAGAGGTTTACAAAATTGAGGGGCATGGATAGGATAAATAGACAAAGTCTTTTCCCTGGGATCAGCGAGTCGAGAACTAGAGGGCATAGGTTTAGGGTGAGGGGGGAAAGAGGGGTTGGACCGAAGGGTCCGTTTTCATGCTGTACACCTCTCTGACTCTACAGAAGCTCAGTGCATTGCAAATGGTTCAGAAGTGGTTTTCTACATTTAATACTTGAAATTAGTGGGATATCTTATGAGTATGAGTTGGACAGGTGGACATGAGGAAAGTGGGGGGCAAGGGGGAAAAGAGTGCACTGGTAGTTTCTGGCTCACTGACCTATACGTTGCTGAAGGTACGCACCAACTCAAAGACACCTCTACTACCACCCCCTCGATGATGACCTTACCTCCCATCATCTTTCAGACTATACGCAACCTCATTACCTCACCCAACGCTTCCAACATCAGTTCGAGAACCTCACACTACTCTGTTCTGTCTCCTACCCAAGATCCAGAAGCCTGACTACACCAGCCGACCCATTGTCTCTGCCTACTCCTGCCCCACCGAACCCATCTCTACATACCGTGATACTATCCTACCCTCCCAGTCCAGGAACTCCCCACATATGTTCCGGACACCACCCACCCCCTCCACTTTCTCCAAGATTTCTGTTTCCCTGGCCCCCAACACCTCACCTTCACCATATACATCCAACCCCTATACACCTCCGTCCGCCATGACTGGGCCTCTAAGCCCTCCATTTCTTCCTTTCCCAACGTCCCCACCAGTAGCTTCCACTGACACTCATTTGTTTGGCTGAACTGGTCGTCACCCTCAATTATTTCTCCTTTGAATCCTCCCACTTCCTCCAGATGAAAAGGGGTAGCCATGGGCACCCGCATGGATCCCAGCTATGCCTGTCTCTTTATCAGTTATGTGGAACAGTCCATCTTCCGTAGTTACACCAGCACCACACCCCACCTCTTCCTTCACTATACTTATGACTCTTATCAGCGCCACCCCATTCTCCCATGAAACCATACACCCATGAGGAGGTAGAACAGTTCATCAACTTCAACAACACATTCCACCCTGACCTAAAATTCAACTGGACCATCTCCGACACCTGTCTCTGTTCCTGCACCTACCCCTGCTACCGCAGGAATTGCACACTCTGCGCCCACATCTCCCCCTCACCTCTGTCCAAGGCCCCAAAGGAGCCTTCCATGTCCATCAAAGTTTCACCTGCATTTCCACACGTCATTTACTGTATCTATTGCTCCTGATGCTGTTACCACTACATTGGGGAAACAGGATGCCTATTCGCAGAGCATTTCGGAGAACATTTCCGGGACACATACACCAACCAACCCCACCACCCCATGGCACTTCAACTCCCCCTCCCATTCTGCCAAGGACATGCAGGTCCTGGACAGCCTCCGTCACCACTCCCTAACCACCCGACACCTGGAGGAAGAATGCCCCTTCTTCCGCCTCTGGGTCCTCCGAACCCCATGGCATCAATGTGGATTTCACCAGTTTCCTCATTTTCTCTCCCCCCACCTTATCCCACGTCCAACCTTCCAACTCGGCACCACCCTCATGACCTGCCCTACCTGTCCATCTTCCTTCCCACCTATCCGCTCCACTCTCCTCTCTGACCTATCGCCATTACCCCCACCTCCATCCACCTATCGCACCCTCAGCCACCTTCCTCCTCCTCCCCAACCCCACCTCACCCCTCTCCCATTGATCTCACAAACCCCTTGGCTCCCAGCTTCATTTCTAATGATGGGCTTTTACCCGGAACATCAACTCTCCTGCTCCGTGGATGTTGCCTGACCTGCTGTGCTTTTGAAACACCACACTCTCGACTCTAATCTCCAGCATCTGCAGTCCTCACTTTCGCCTTGTTAATGGAATCAAGTGAAGAACCAGCACTAGGTTTGACCATCAGTTTACAGTTCTCACTGAATAGAGGTTTGGTGCCTGGGGTTTGGACAACTGTTCCTCCCCTGTTAAGGAGGAAGGGATATTTCTAGGTCAAAAGGCCACACTCAAGTCCCACCTGTCTTGGTGATGCATTATGACATGTCCAAATCGATGGATTTAAAAATATTTGTGGGAGGGGCAGACCAAGTAATCAAAGACTAGTTAATGTAACCTCAATAGAGGGCAAGCTATTGGAATCTGTTCTGAGACGGGATAAACTTAAGATTTGGACTGCTGCCTGAAAGGGTACAAACTGTAACAGCCCTCCCACTTGTTTTAAAAGGTGTCTGGCTCTGCACTTAAATTCTGTAACCACCAAGGCTATGGATCAAATATTGGAAAGTGGGATTGGGCTAGATACCTTTTTGTTCAGTTGGCACTAGCGCAGACAGGTGTTTTTCCCTTGCCATATGTTTTTTGCATGATTACCAAACCAAGCCTGAATGTTGTCCAGATGTTGGTGTAGGCGCAGGCTGCTTCACTGTCTCGGCAGGTGCAAATTCTATAGAGCCTCTAATCCATACTTGTCTCTGTTCTCATCAGCAAGTCTTAATGGCAAAAGTCAAGTGCTCACTTATCTTTAATTTGTTGATCCTTCTGTTTAATAAAAATATCTTTGTTTTTTAACCTATCCAGACCTCTTATGATTTTGAATAAGTCTCCTCTCAACCTTCTCTTAAGTATGTCTTTCTACATGAAAACTTGAACACCTTTCACTTCATCTGTATTGTCAATCTACTTGTCAGATGTGCAGTTCTGAATGTGTGGCTCTTCAGTAATGAAGCAGTTACATTTGACCCTTTAATCACTGCCTCAGTTTGACTAGACTCCTCTTCTGCGTAGTGTCTTGTTTGACCTGAAACCATGAAATCATAGAATGGTTACAACGAAGAAGATCGTTTTGGCTTCTTGTGTTCCTGACTGTTCTCTGCAAGAACAATTCTTCTCGTAGCACTTTGCCTTTAACCCTAAAAAGTTTTTTCCTCCAGTTTAAATTATTTTTTTTGAAAGCCACAATTGATTCAACTTCCACCACATTCTGACTTGAGCATCCTATTCAACATCCTAAGATTTCTGCTTAAATATTATTTTTGTCATGACCTATTTCATTCATTACCATTTACTTGTTGTCAGTGACCTTTGATTCTTCTGCTACTAGAAGTGTTTTCTTCTTACTGCTCAATCCGATCTCTCAGGATTTCAATTACCCCTTTCAAAACTTGTCAACTTTCTTTTCAAGGAAAACAACCCAGCTTCACAAGTCTACCCATGTACTTTGATTGAGTCAACATGCTAATCTCGCATCATCTTTGTTTTTGGATTGTGGACTTGCTGGCAAGGCCAGATTTATTGCTGCTGCAAATTCTGCTTGAAGCTGGTGATGAGCTGCCTTTTGTTTTGAATTGCTGTCATCCTTTTAGCTACACCAGTGGTTCTCTTGGAAAGTTCCAGAATTTTTACTTGGTGATGGTGAGGAAGCGATGATTCATTTCCAATTTATGATGGTGTGTGCTTTATAGTGGCACTTCTGGTTGGTAGTGTTGCCATGCTTATGCTGTCTTTCTACTTTCTCGTAAGAGATTGCAGTTTGGAAGGTACTATCAAAGGTGCTATAAGCAAGGGTGCTGATAATGGAGGGAATGAATGTTTAAAATGGTAGATAAGATGCTGGCGGGTTAACTGCCTTGTTTTGGATGGTGTTAAATTTGAGTTTTTGAAATGCACAAAGCTAGGCAAGTAGAAAATATTCTAACTTGTCCCTTGAAAGTAGTGAACAGGTTTTGGAATATCAAGTTGGGTTTGCTTCTTGTAGAATTCCCAACCTCTGACTTGTTCTTGGACTAGCCAGTATGAGTAGATATAAGTTAAATTCCTGGTCAGCCCTTAGGATATTGATGGGTATTTCAGTGTTGGTAAGGACATTATCATTAGAAATGTAACAAAATTTGCTTCCAATTTCCACACTTTAACCATCACATGATCTGTCTCCAACTCGTTTCTCCCTTGATTCTCTGCCTCTGTATCTGAAGATAGGCTTAGGCTTAGATTGTTGGATAAGATTCACTAAAAGTCTGCTGTTCCCACAATTACACTGACTATGCTTACCTTCACCCTGTTTCCTTTAAGGATTCTCAGTTTGATCATCTCTCATATATTAGACAGTGAAACGTCCCATTTTTGTGCTTCTAATACAGCTTCCTTTTTCCTCAACACACACTCCTGCCCTCTTAAGGCTGATCAGCCTTTCAGATGTCTGTTCTATTTCATGCACTTTTACTACTTGTCCTCCCTCGCCCTCTATTCTCACACACCACCCACTTGCTTCCAATTATTGGATTAATCCTTAACTATTTCCGCCATGGTGTCACCAATCACACCTTCTTATCCCTTTTCAGCATTTTGAAAGATCATTTCCTCCGTGATATGGTAGTTCCTCCCTTTTCCTATTATGTCTTTTCATACCTGTATTGGTGATGCAGCACTTGCTATTTAACGTCTTCCTTCATATTGACCATGACACTCAGAACTCATAAACATGATTTGCTTGTATGTTCAATTCAATATTGCTTATTCACTGCTCACAATATTGTGTTCTTTGCATTAGTGAGACCTGTTACTGTAATTCTCTACTTTATTTTCACTCTGACCTTACAATGTTCCAGTGGAGATCAGTGCAAGCTCAGGAACCAAGAACTTGGATTGAGTCAACATTGCAACAAATTTTAAATTGTAACCTCCTGTCTTTTATTTTTGCTCTTTTTTGGGTTTTGCTCTGTTTCTGTCTCCCTTATTTTGGGACAACAGCTCTTCAGGATCCTATCATTCCCACCATTTCTAGACACAGGTTTATGCTTTTTCACTTGTTCAGGATCACACCCTTTCCCTGGCACAGATCTTGCCATTTCCACTGAGTATTTGTAGCATTTTCCTTTTGTAGTGAGATAAGGTGCATTTGTTATGCTGCCATCTCTCGTTAGTAATTGAACTGCCCAGCACTATTCATGATTGGATATAAGTAGACTCCAGAGATTTCACTGGTTCTATATTCACTTATCTCTGTCCAGAACGTACAACTACTTCTGATTTTAAAGTATTGATCAACGTAGCATGAATATTGTGTTCCCCTGCCTAGGCCCATCTGCTGCACAAACTCTCAGCCTTCTGGCTTCTCTAACCTCCACTTTTTCAGTGCTCTCCTAATCATCATCACCCCTTTCACCCCAGTTATACTCTCTTCTATCTGGCAGAAGATACAAAAGTTTGAAAATACCTACAAACAGATTCAAGAACAGCTCCTTCCCCACTGTTGTTAGACTTCTGAACAGATTTCTCAAATGTTAATGTTAATTGCTCTTGCTCTTTGCAGCTTCTCTGTGGCTGTAGTACTGTATTCTGCACCCTGTTCTGCTACCCTGATACACTTTATATGGTAAAATCTGCCTCTACAGCAGACAAAACCACACACCAGTATATTTGCCTATGAGAGCAGCTAGGAATCTTGCAGTTGGTAAACCATTTCCTGACTCTCCAAAGATTGTCCACTATCTACAAGGCACACAAGTCAGGAGAATGATGACATACTCCCCACTTGCCTGGATGAGTGCAGCTTTTAAAAACACTCAAGAGGCATGACACCATCCAGGACAAAGCAGCCATTTGATTGGCACCATATCAATAAACATTCACTCCTTTTACCACCAGTGCTCAGTAGCAGCGGAGTGTGCAATCTACAAGGCGCACTACAGAAGTTCAGCAGGGCTTTTTGGACAGCACTTGCTAAACCCACAACCCCATCCATCTAGAAGGACAAACAGCAGATGCATGGGAATGCAACCGCCTATGTGTTGTCCTCCAAACCACCCACCATCCTGAGTTTGAGAGATAGAATTTCTTCACTTGTGGGGTCAACATCCTACAACTACCTCCTCAATAGAATTGTGGGGATACCTGTGCCAAATGGACTGTAGCAGTCAAGAAAGCAGTTCACTATTACCTTTTCAAGGGCAATTTAGGAATTGAATTGAATTTATTGTCACATGTACTGAGGTACAGTGAAAAGCTTTATCTTGCGAGCGATACAGGCAGATCACATAGTTAAGTAGCATAGATAAGTAAATAATAGGTAAACAGCAGCAAAAACAAAAACACCGGTATAGGCGAACGCTAAGAGTTTGAGTCCATTCAGTATTCTAACAACAGTAGTGTAGAAACTGTTACTGAACAAACTGGTATGTGTGTTCAGGCTTCTGTACCTTTTCCCCGATGGTAGAGGTTGTAGTAAAACATTGCCAGGGTAGGATGGATCTTTGAGAATGCTGGTGGCCTTTCCTTGACAGAGGCTCTGGCAGATGGATTCTATAGATGGGAGGTTGGCCTTTTGTAATTGTCTGGGTAGAGTTCACCACTCTCTAACCATCTCCGATCTTGACTGATACAGTTGTCATACCAGGTAGTGGTATATTGACAGAATGCTCTTGATGGCACACCTATAAAAGGTGGCAAGGGTATTTGCTGTCATGCCAACTTTCCTCAATTGCCTGAGGAAAGAGAGACTTTGTTGGGCTCTTGTATCCAGTGTATCCATATGAAGAGACCAAGAAAGCTGCTTGTGGATGACCACTCCCAAGAGCTTGATGAGCAATAAATACTGGCTTAGTCACTGAAACCCACACCAAATGAATGAATAATTTAAAAAAATCTTGTTTAATTGTCATTTTAAACAATACTGACACAATGTTGGTTTTACATTGCTGTTTTGTTTTCAAACAGGGAAATTCAGTTTTGGTTGGGACAAAGAGGAGAAAGAAGTTTACGGTGTGAATTTTGAGAAGAGCAAGTGGAATGACTTGAATCCTTTCCACAGTAAAAATGTGCATCTTAAAGAAGACTCACATTTAAAAGATGATGGCTGTTCAGGTGAGTGTGGTTTTTATTTGTTAATGGGAATGTGGGCATCACTGGTCAGCCTTCGTTGCCTGTTCCTAATTACCCTTAAAGACGATGAGCAATGTCAAGACACACAACTTGTACCAAATTGTATTACTGATCTATGTAAATGGACAGAGGTCAATATCGAACAGTCCAATTTTTAAAATTCTAGGAAAACCTCTTCTTTGACTAGGTTTGATTTGCATTGTTATAGTAGAAGTGAAAGCTAAATAATTATGGCAAACTCCAAGATGGTTCAGTGAAGTGAATCATTGGAGCAGTGTAACTTGCTGAACAGAGCACATTCTGTTCATCTTATATCAGTTATTTTGCACTGCTTTCTTTATTTTTTTAAAAAATTCTTTGTTTAATACAATGACACAGCTTGCTTTTTGAATTAAGTGTGTTCTTGCAGTGGCAAAATATTACCAAACTTTGAGCAATTTCAGGAATGCATACCTGGCTTGAAGTACTAGTTCGCTTTATTGACAGCAGTGATCCCCACACATACTTCATAAAAATAGGTAACCTACAGCAGGCAAGTGTAGAATAAGGACCACCAATGGTCCATTCAGAGGATTTGTGGAATCCAGTGGAAAGAAAGGTGGTTCAACAGTGGCATCCTATCTGAAGTCAGTTTGTGTGGAATCCAATTGCTCATCACTTATTTAGTTCTCACACCAGACTCCCAAAGGTAACTGTTAGTTTGGAACTTTGTGGTGCCAGGAAACTCCCTGGCTGACAGCTGAAGCGTTTTACACGTGTCCTTTAAAGTATCCCTAAAGCAATCAAGTATTCCTGCCAACTCTTGGAATACTCTAGTTTATGAATAATCAAAATGAAGCAGCCTTGGTTGATTAGCATCACATATATCAAGAGACTTCAGAAATACATCAAATAAAGTCAAGATACAGGAAAACTAAATAACCCATCCCTTCATGCATCATCTGTCCAAAGTATGGCATAGCCTGCTGGTTGTGAATTGGGCATATCAACATGTGGGCCACCTTTCATACTTTGCTTATTATTTACGAATACATTGCTAAAGGTTGGTATTGGAAGAAAATAAGTAGTGCTGTCAAACCAAGTTTCATTGTGATCCCATTTGCCTTGAAAGAAAAAATGCAGTATGTCATAAGTGCAATGCATTTTCATGAAAATGGATGCTTTAAGTAAACTACAAGAGTTGCTGTAACTTATTCTCTTTTTGTACAATTATTGACTCTTAAATTATTCAGGTAATCATTAGTCGTCAATGTCTTACTAAGAAATAAAATTCACTCTTCAACAATTTCCACTACAGTGTGGAGTAATTGCCAAATACTTGGGTAATTTTGGATAAGTATTGAGGCACTGACCTGAAAAGTGCTTGCTGCCTTGGTGACCTCAACAGTAGCTAAATTGAAACTTGTGACTTAACCAACAACATAAATTTCTTTCAGATACCTGAAAGACGTGTTCAGAACTTGATGTTTTCGAATTTGAAATTGGATGTGGGGTTTAAACTTATTTGTAGAGGATTTGCATTTACACCTTCACTTGTTTTATGAAGTGGAAAACTAAAACACAGTATTTTTTTTTGATTGTCACGTGTTTTACTTCCATAGTTACTGTTTGTTGATATGCAAAATTTGTGTTCAACATGATTTAACACAACACCATGGAAACATTCTAGAGAATGAAGATGTCAGTGAGAACAGCTTGACCATTAACCACTGCAAGCCAACAGAGGAAAGCAACTAAATCAGCTAATGAGCACTGCCAATAAAAAAAAAATCCATGGTAATGGCCAAACATCATCCTAAGGCATTCTGGTTAGAGGGCAGGGATGATCAGTCTTGTGGTGTCAGTGTTCTCAGTGACCACTTTGAAGCAAAGTGTTTCTTGGAACTGATGAAAATCTTCAAGCTGCACAGAAAATACTCAATGTAATTTATTCTCTCATTTAAACTGCAGTGAAAGGGAAAGATTGTCATAGTTTTGTATTGAGCTATGCTCTAGTTACAACAACTATTTGTATAATTTCATTGCCTTCAACATAATCAAGATCTAAAGGCAATTCACAGGAGCATTATGAAACATGATGCTGATCATGTAAAGAGATATTCGGTCAACTGACCAAAGCTTTGTCAAAGAGATCACAGAATCATAGTTACAGAAGAGGCCCTTCAGTCCCTTTACTCTTTATCACCAAAAATACATTGTTATCTACACTAATCCCATTTTCTCATACTCGGCCATGGCCTTGAATGTTATGACACTTCAGCTGTTCATCCAAGTGTAAAAGGTTGTGAGATTACTTTCCTCAACTATCCTCCCAGGCAGTGCATTCCAGATTGTCACCACCCTTTTGGGTGAAAAAATATTTTCTTCAAACTTCCTGCCTTGAAAAGTGTACCCCCTTCTTGACCCAACAACTAGGGGGAACAGCTGTTTTATGGAATGTCTTAGGACATATTGTCCTTGGTCTCGAACTTCAGCAGTTTCACCAATTACTCTTCCTCACTGATGATTACATAGATACTGAAGCAGCTCTTTCTATATGTAGCAAAACCTGGACAGCATCCAGATTTGGGCTGATGCATGGTGTGCCTGTTATTTGTCACTTTGCCAAACAATAACTATTTCAGACAAGAAAATCTAACCATAGTCCTTGACACTCTATGGCATTGTACCTGAACCTTCACTATCAACATTTTGGGTGTTTAAAAAGAGAAACAAATGAGCCATGTGCATGCTGTGGCTACAGGAGCAGCTCATGGGCTAGGAATTCTGTGGTGCATAACTTGCTGCATCCTAATGCCGGTCTACCATCTACAAAGCAAAAATCAAGGCATTTCCCATTTGCCTGGACTTGTGCAGCTCACCATCTTGGAGAGATGATGTTATAGTTTTTATGTCCCTGGACTAGTAATCCATAGACTCAACCTAATGTCATTAGGAACATGGCAACTGGTGGAGTTTAAATTCCGTTACTAAGTATGGAGTCTAAAGCTAGTCTCAGTAATGGTGACTATGAAACTATTGTCATAAAAACCATTTAGTTCACTAATGCCGACAGGGAAAGAAATCTTCCATTCTTACCAGGTTGAGCCTGTGTGTGTCTGCAGACTTGCAACAATGTGGTCAACTCTCAACTATCCTCTGTGTAATGGCAGACCTCTCCCTGCAATTCAAAGGCAATTAGGAATAGGCAACAAATACTGATCTTGTTGGTGATATCAACATCCAATGACATAATTAAAAGAAACACTTGACAATACTATGCAGGACAAAGCACCCCAATTCTCTGACACCATCTAACACCTGAAAGGATGAAGACAGCAGATGTGGAGGAGCATCACCGTCTGAAGGCTCCCCTCCAAGCCACATAACATTCTGACCTGGAACTATGTCTGTATCTCTGTTCCATCACTCTTGCTGGGTCAGTATCATGGAGAAAGTGTGGACTCCAGATGCTGGAGAGTTAGTCAAAAAGTGTGATGCTGGAAAAGCACAGCAGGTGGGGCAGTATCCAAAGAGTAGGAGAGTCAACGTTCACTTCCCAACAATGTGGGGATGTGTTTCTATGCTCCAAGGACTTTATCAGTTCAAGAAACCAGCTCACCATCACCTTCAAGAGGTCAATTGAGAGGTCACTCACATGAACCACTGCCTGTGATGGGGAGTTCCAAATTCTTAGCGTTGTCTGGGTGTAGATGTTTTTTTTTTAATTTCTAATTGGTTACTTGCTGACTATCTTGTATTGATGACCTTTTTAGTTACACTTGCTCCTAGACAAGGAAACTTCCTGTCTCTATGTACTCTTTAAAACCCTAATAGGTTTGCTCTAAATCTGAGATAAGTAGATATTTGCTTTCCACATGTTATAAAAATAATAGGTTTGGATGGCGTTAGGATTCAGATTGGGCAGTATGGTGTTAAATTGCACAAGCAGGCTTGGAGTTGAGTAGTCTATTTATTTTACTCAACTTTTTTAACTTGTATGCCCACACGTTCAGATATCATCCTTGTTAATATTATTTGCACCCTACCTAGGGCCTATATCACTTCTATACTATAGTAATATTCAACACTTGTTTAGTATAACTTCCTTACCTTTCAATTCTGCCTTTCTAGAAAAGTCTTTGTTTATAACAACATCAGTTGTGAGAAATGTTCCAGGAATCCATAACTGGGGAAGGAGGGCATGAGGATAGGGGTGTGTCGGTGGATAGTGTCCACATAAACTATCAGAAGGTATTTAAGGCTCTGTATAATAGACTACCCTTGTACACGTGGCAATGGATGGAACCTTGTAAATTAAGTTGGTAGGTAGAATTTTTCATTATCCTTCCCTTTTCTAGTTTATAGGATATGATGAAGGGCATGCATCACTTTGGCAGACCTGTATCTGAGACTACTACTTTTCAGAAGATATATCAATGATTTGCATGAAGGAATAAAATTGTGTTTCGAATTTGGCAGATGATATTAATTTTGGCATCATTGGTTGTGTAGATGGAAGCAGGAAGCTACAATGATTCATGAAGTATATCTGGGCATATCTATAATGCATTTATCTCTGAGGAAATGAGAAGTAACTTACTTTGAAAATGAGATACAAATTAAGATTTTTGAATGTAGTAACTTGGAGCCTTGCAAGAGTTGTAGCTGTTAGATCGCCATGTATCCAATTCATTCAAGTACAAATGATCAAAAAGAGTGTTCAAAATCAGATATGAGAGTGTTTTGTTTTTATTGGTGCAGAGCGTGTTTTAGTCAGAAAATGTTTTGGAGTGCTGCATTCATTTTGAACAGCAAATCTCAGGAAAGATGTATTTGATTTGAAGGGACTACATATCTCCGATTCTCCAGATAATATTTAAAGTGCTAAATTATGACCGGTTATGTGCACAATAACTGAGTTTAGAAGCTGGAATGATTATCACAGCAGTGTTTAAAATGATCTGAGGATTTATTTGACTATTTTACTTGGGGGTTTCAGAGCAAGGAGATATATAGACTTGATATCAGAACTAGATAATTTTGAAGTAGAAGGGGAAAGTATATCTAAGGAATATGGAGTTAATTAGAATTTAAGATTGAAATCAATCAAAAAATTGTATTTGGAAATGGTGTTGGGCTTCAGTAGACAATATACTCTCTGACCTATCGTGCCTGTGCTGAATTTTTGAAACAATTGTCCACTTCATTCCATTCTCAGCTGTTTTCCGTATCACCCTTTTTTACTCACCCCATCCCCCAACCTCTCCATCCTCCCAAAGGTACTTGGACATGTATTAATCTTACTAATGAATCTTCCTCCATCACCCTTTTCAGGCAGTGCATTCAGATCATAACCATAATTTGTAGTTCTCCTAGTCTCTCACCCTGATTCTTTTGCGAGTAATCTTAAACTTGTATTCTGTGTTTTTTTTTTAATTCCTCTGGTTATTTTATGGCTGTTGAAAGAATTCAGTTGCTCAATGCTGGATAAGTTGCTGAATTAGGAATTAAGTTTAATGGACTTTATTTCAATGATTTAAGGCAATCGACAGCACTGTTGGTTCTGTGTAATTATGTACAAGTAGTTCTATAATGCGACAGCTATGTTCTTGTGCAAGCCCGCATTATAGAAAAATCACGCTTGAGAAACAGCACTTATGGAGTTGGTGATTTCATTACATTACAGCCACCACGTTTTTTAAAAGTTAATGCTTTAGAATCATAGAATTCCTACAGTGTGGAAACAGGCCATTTGGCTCAACAAGTCCACACCATCCCTCCAAGTATCCACCCCAGACCCATTCCCTTACTACCTTTTGCATTTCCTCTGGCTAATGTACCTCACCTATACATCCCTGAATACTATGGGAAACATAGCATGGCCAATTCACCTATCCGGCACATCTTTGGACTGTGGGAGGACACCAGAATGCCTGGAGGAATCCCACGCACTCACTGGGAGAATGTGTGCAAACTCCACATAAATAGTCGCCAGAGGATGGAATAGAAGCCGCTTCCTTGGTGCTGTGAGGCAACAGTGTCCCTAATTCATCTCACACGTTGCAGCGAATTTGTGTTAACAAAATGCAAATTATAGCCAAATAACCTGTAGTTATACTGAGGAGCATTTGATTAATTTTTAGCTTCATTTTGGCAAATTCTTTAATGGCAAAAACATGCTTGGATGAGAGAAGCTGGTGAGTTGCAGCCTTGAGTCTTAGAATTGTTTGAAGTTGAATGATTCTGCTGTAACAGTTGGAGTAAATGTACAGAAACTAGAGGGGAAGTTTCTAAACCACGTTGTGAATTCTGGACAAGCTTTGAGCCACTGACCTAGTGCCAGTGTTCAGTACTATTGCTAATACTAAATTGAGACTCAGCATCTTTTTAAGAGTGCACAAACAATCAACTTAGACTTGGAAAACCTGCCTCAAATGTTGGATATGAAGGCTTCATGTCAGATTTTATATGATAGTGATAATTTTGTAATTATTGATATCAGCAGAAGAATTGGGTTAATAGATTTTATTGAATGACTAAATATGTCTTGTCTTTCCTTCAGCTCGCTTCCAACTAAGTAATTGAAAAGAATTCTAGATGCTAAAATGTGAAAGCCATTTTTGCCACACTCTGGAATGGATCGAAACAAAAGGAATTCGATAGCTGGCTTGCCATCAAGGAATGAGCGACCAGAGGATTTTGATGGCAATAGAGAAGGTGGCATTGCTCAATCAGGGACAGGGTTTCCATCAACCTACAGAGCCCTGAGTAGTGCTGTGTCCAGACTTACTAGACTTGACGATTTCACCTGTGAAAAAATAGGATCTGGATTTTTCTCTGAAGTTTACAAGGTTTGTTAATGTATTCTAGTACTTACCTTTTGTAAAATATAACTGGCAGTGAAGGACTTATAATCTGTTATGAAATGTGATTTTTATATTGCTTGTACCTACCTCATTTTGTTAATCTGTAGTCTTTGGAAGCCAATGAACAGAATGGTCAGTATGAATCCCAGGATTCTCAGTGGCCGTATTGCTGTGTAATTTGCTGTTGACCAAGAGGAGAAAGCCTGTCTAATGTGAAATATCTTGAAATCTTAATTGAGCCTAATTAAGCTTAAAAGAAAAACATGTTCATGTTATTGTACTATAAAGGAAGTGCCTTAATTACTTCTGGATGTTGTTGAAATGTGAACTGTTATTGTGAATGTCAATCTCCTTTTGGATATGCATGTTTCAGTTCCTTGCTCGAGAGATGGTCCCTTGTAGTGCAGTGGTAGTGTCCGTGCCTCTGAGCTAGGAAGTTATGGTTACCACTAACTCCAGCGATATATTGTAGCTGATCTGTACAAACTGAAAAATATCAAGGTGCTATCTAAGGATCTTTCGGTGAATCTCTGTAGTGCAACTTGTAGATGGTACACTCTGAATGCATGTGGAGGAAGTGGATGTGTTGCCAGTCAAGTGGACTGCTTTGTCCTGGGTGGTATCAAGTTTCTGGTTTGTTTTTGGAACTGCACTCATCCAGACGATTGGGGAGTATTCCATCATGCTCACGATTTGTATCTTGGCGATCTTGGATAGGTTTTTGGGAAGCAGTACTGAATTACTCACTCCTGGGGGGGCACGGTGGGTCAGTGGTTAGCACTGCTGCGTCATAGCGCCAGGGACCCGGGTTCAATTCCTGCCTCGAGCAACTGTCTCTGTGGAGTTTGCACATTCTCCCCGTGTCTGCGTGGGTTTCCTCCGGGTGCTCTGGTTTCCTCTCACAATGCTAAATTGCACGTGGTGTTAGGTGGGTTAGTCAGGGGTAAATATAGGGGGTTGGGTTTCTGTTTGGAGGGTTGGTGTGGACTTATTGGGCTGAATGGCCTGTTTCCATTCTGTAGGGAGTCGTTAAAAAAAATTCTAACCAACGTCTAGCTTCTGACCTGTTCGTATAGCCACTGTATTTATATAGTGAATCCACTTTTGTTTCCAGTCAATGGTAACTCTCAGGGTTTTGATAGTGGGGGATTCTGTGATGGTAATACCATTGAATGTCAAAGGGTGGTGAGATGGTCATTGCCTGGCATTTGTGTGGTGTGAATGCTCCTTGCTGCTTCTCATGCCAAGCCTGGATATTGTCCATGTTTTGTTGCATTTGGAAGTGGAATGCTTCAGTATTGGAGTTGTGAATGGTGTTGAACATCGTGCAGTCATTGGGGAACATCCTCACTTCTGACCTAACGATGGGAAGCAACTGAAAATGGTTGGACCCAGGGGACTATCTTGAGGAGCTCTGAAGAGATGTCTTGGAGCTGAGATGATTGACTTGCAACAACTGCAATCATCTTCCTTTTGTGGCAGTTATGATACCAACTGTCAGAATATTTCCTCCTGATTCCCATTGACTCCAGTTTTTCTATGCCCAGGATTTATTGTCACCAACCCTGTTGCCTTGTTTGATGTCTAGTCTTCATAGTGCAACAACAATCCAGAAACAGTGACTGCATCCTGGGAAAATTGGCTGAGCACTAATCTGTTCTGCCACAATTGTGCTGATTTATATTATGTATAATCAGACTGGCGCCCAGTCTGATCTGGAGGAACATTTTGATTTTATTGTGTACTATAAAGTGTGAAAGGAGACCCTAGTAAGTGACTCAATTACAAATTGACTGTTCGTCTCAAAAGATTCAGTAATGTTGATTGACTTTCTTAATGGTAGAAAGGATTAGGTGGAAGTTGTGAGGGTAGGTGGCCAGGCTTTAAACATGAATGGTTTCTTAGCGATTACCATTTTAACATGTCCTGTTTTGGGCCTTTTGCTAATTTTAACTTAAAAGCAAATGAAGAGAATAGTAGGCCACATCCTGTTAAATTAATCCAATGCTACTGTAAAACAGGATGATGATTCTTCTGGTAGCATGTTGACCAGTTTATATTCACTATTTCTCTTTCATCAAAGTTCATTGAAAAAGAATGTTGTTAAGCGAACAGTCGTTTTTAAAATATAGGCTTATGGAGGTGGTGAACTGTTTTCTAGCTTAACCAGTGATTTCATAATCCCGTGGCCAGTATCCTAAACGAAGTGGCCAGTCTAGTTTTTTTTTTCGAAAACTGATTCATGTAAATGCAAATTTGAATTGTAAATCGTAAAATTTTGAGACATTGGCAGTAGTAGACTGTCAGTTATTCAACAGCAAAATGCCTAAGACCAGAGGGCACAAGTTTAAGATGAAGAATACATTGTTTAGAGAAGATCTGAGAAAATAGTTTTTCACCCAGCCGGTGATGGAAATTTAGAAGGTGCTGCCTGAGAGGGTGATGGAGGCAGATAATCTTGCAACATTTTAAGACTTATCAGGATGTGCAGTTAAAATGCCAGAGACTAGTAGGCTATAGATCAAGTGCAGGTAAATGGGATGAGTATTATTAGGTGTTTGTTGGTCAGGATAGTCATGATGAGCCATAGATTCCATTTCTATGCTATATGATGCTAGGACTCCAAGAACAAAGAAAATTTACAGCCCAGGAACAGGCCCTTCAGCCCTCCAAGCCGGAGCCGATCCAAATCCACTGTCTAAACTTGTCGCCCAATTCCTACGCATCTGTATCCCTCTGCTCCCCACCTACTCATGCATCTGTCCAGACGCATCTTAAATGAATCTACCATGCTTGCCTCTACCAGCTCTGCTGGCAATGCGTTCCAGGCACCTACCACCCTCTGTGTAAAGTACTTGCCGCATGTATCTTCCTTCAGCTTTTCACCACTCATCTTGAAAGCATGACTTCTCATTATTGAATCTTTTACCCTGGGGAAAAAGCTCCTCTCTCTCTACCCTGTTATACACTTCATGATTTTGTAGACCTCAATCAGGTCCCCCCACAATCTCCTTTTTTCTAATGAAAACAATCCTAACCTATTCAACCTCTCTTCATAGCTAGCACTTTCCATACCAGGCAACATCCTTGTAAACCTTCTCTGCACCCTCTCCAAAACGTTCATATCCTTTTGGTAATGTGGTGACCAGAACTGTACACAGTATTCTAAATGTGGCCAAACCAATGTTGTGTACAATTTTAACATGACCTGCCAGCTCCTATACGCAATACCCCGTCCGATGAAGGCAAGCACACCATATGCCTTCTTGACCACTCTATCCAGCTGTGCAGCAACCTTCAGGGTTCAATGGACCTGCACTTCCAGATCTCTCTGCCCATCAACTTTTTCCAAGGCTCTTGCATTTACTGTATAGTTTGCTCTAGAATTAGACTTCCCAAAATGCATCACCTCACATTTTGCCTGGATTGAATGCCACCTGCCACCTCTCCACCCACCTCTCCAATCTATCTATATTCTCTTGTATTATTTGACAGTCTCTTATGCTTTCTGCTACTCCACCAATCTTCGTGTCACCTGCAAACTTGCTGATCATACCAACAGTGCCCTCTTCCAGATAAATTATGTATATCACAAACAACAGTGGCCCCAGCACTTGATCCCTGTGGAGCACCACTGGTCATCTTTCTCCATTTTGAGAAACTCCCTTCAACAACTACTCTGTCTGTCTCAACCAGTTCTTTATCCACCTATCTAGAACATCCTGCACACCATGTGACTTCACTTTCTCCATTAGTTTGCCATAGGGAATCTTATTGAACGCCTTATTAAAGGTCCATGTATATGACATCTACAGCTCTTCCTTCATCTATCAACTTGGTCACTTCCTCAAAAGAACTCTATTAAGTTGGTAAGGCACAATCTCCCCCGCACAAAACCATGTTGCCTATCACTGATAAGCCCATTCTTTTGAAAATAGAAATTGATTTTATCCCTCAATACCTTCTCCAGCAACTTTCCCACCACCGACGTCAGGCTCACTGGTCTGTAGTTACCTGGAATATCCCTACTACCTTTCTTGTACAGGAAACAACGTGAGCAACCCTCTAGTCCTCCGGCACTCCTTTTGTATTGAAGGATGCCGCAAAGATATCTGTCAGGGCCCCAGCTATTTCTCCTCTCGCTTCCCTCAGCAACCTGGGATAGATCCCATCTGGTCCTGGGGATTTGTCTACCTTAATGACCTCTAGTCTACCCAACACATCTTCCCTACTTATGTAAACGTGATCCAGACTAATTTATCTTCTATCTCTAATCTCAACATTTTATCATGTTCCTCTCCTCAGTGAACACTGATGCAAAGTAGTCATTCAGAATCTCACCCATTCTCTCAGGTTCAAAACACAGCCTTCCTTCATTTATCCTTTAGTGGACCAATTCTTCTCTAGTTACCTGCTTGCTTCTTATATAAGAATAAAGTGCTTTGGGATTCTCCTTAATTCCGCTTGCTAAAGCTATTTTGTGAACCCTTTTTAGCCGGCTTGATTCCTCGTTTAAGGCTTGTCCTACTCTTCCGATATTCCTTCAGGGTTTGTTCTGTTCTGAACTGCCTAGACGTTATGTACGCTTCCTTTTTCCTCTTGACTAGTCGTACAATTTCTCCTGTCATCCATGGTTCACAAATCTTGCCCATCCTATCCTTTGCCTTCAATGGGACATGTCTATCCTGCACTATCTTTAACCTATCTTTGAAAGCTTCCCACATATCAAATGTGGACTCCCCTTCAAATAGCTGTGTCCAATCCACATTTCCGAGCTCCTGCCTAATTTTGATATAATTATCCTTGGCCCAGTTTAGTACTCTCCCCTTAGGACCACTCTCATCTATATCTAAGAGTATTCTGAAACTTACAGAATTGTGGTCACTCTTCCCAAAGAAATCCCCCACCACAACTTCTACTACCTGTCCTGGCTCGTTCCCCAGTACCAGGTCCAAGATGGCCCCTTCCCTCGTCGGACTATTGAAGTTCTGCTCTAGAAAACTTTCCTGGATGCTGCTTACAAATTCTACCCCATCCAGACCTCTGCTGCTGAGTGTATCCCAGTCAATGTTGGGAAAATTAAAATCTCCCAAACCACTACCCTATTGCTTCTACATCTTTCCATAATCTGTTTACCTATTTGTTCTTCTACCTCACGCTCACTGTTGGGAGGCCTGTAATACAGCCCCAACAATGTAACTGCACCCTTCTTATTTCTCCGCTCCACCCATAATGCCTCACTATCCAAGATCTCCATAATGTCCTCCTTTAGCATAGCCGTGATATCATTCCTGACCAGCAATGCAACTTTAGGTGCCAATCATGCTCTTCAACCAAGTCTCTGACTGCAATAAAGTAATACTCCCAGGCACCAATCCAAGCCCTGAGTTCATTTGCCATACACACTATACTCCCTTGCATAAAGTAGATGCATTTCAAGCCACCAGTTCTTTTGCATTCATCTACTCTCTGTCTACTTTTCCCTTTGTTAATGCTATCTTCATGATTCTTTTAGTCTCCAGTCTTCAGCTCACTGCCTACTTGTTTTCTCTTCTGGTTCCCAGCCCCCTGCCACATTAGTTTAAAACCTCCCCAACAGCCGTAGCAAAAACTCCCCCCAAGGACATTGGTTCCAGTCTGGTTCAGATATATACCGTCCATTTTGTAATAGTCCCACCTTCCACAGAACTGGTCCCAATGTCCAACAAATCTGAATCCCTCCCTCCTACACCATCCCTCAAGCCACGTGTTCATCCTGCCTTTTTTTTTTCATTTCTACTCTGGCTAGCATGTGGTACTGGTAGTAATCCTGAGATCACTACCTTTGAGGTCCTTCTCTTTAACTTCTCTCCTCGCTCCCTGAATTCTTCTTTCAGGACATCATCTCGCTTTTTTACTAATATTGTTGGTGCGCCTATGCACCAAGACAACTGGCTGTTCACCCTCCCCTTTTCAGAATGCTCTGCAGCCGATCGGTGACATCCCTGACCTGGGCACCTGGGAGGCAACATACCATCCAGGAGTCCTGTTTTCGGCCACAGAACCGCCTATCTACTCCCCTCACAATAGAATCCTCTACGACTATGGCCCTACGAGTCTTTTTCCTGCCGTTATGAACAGCAGTGCCTGCCACAGTGCCATGATCGACAACTGCTGCCCTCTCCTAGCATGCCATCTCCCCCAACAGTATCCAAAATCGTATACGTGTTTTGGAGGGAGATGAACACAGGAGACACCTGCACTGCCTTCCTACTCATTTTCTGCCTTTTGGTCACCCGTTCACTGTCTCCCTCAGCAATTCTAACCTGCGGTGTGACCAGTTCACTAAACATACTATTCACAACCTCCTCAGCATCGCAGTGAGTCCATCCGCAGCTCCAGAGCCGTTATGCGGTCAAACAAGAGCTGCAGCTGGACGCACTTCTTGCAAGTGTAAGAGTCAGGAACATCAGATAAGTTCCCAATCTCCCACATCAAGCAAGAGGCACATGCCATGGGTCTGACGTCCCCTGCCATTGTAAGCTTAGCTTTGTATGAACTAACTAAAACCAAACAATGTGCTTAAATATATGAAAAAGAAAGATAAAGAAAAGAAATAAAAGCCTTACCTTAGAGTCTTTTTCTTCCGGTTAGAGGAGTGGGGGTGGGAGGGAGATATTATACGTGTTCTCAGTTTCGTTTACTGCTTTACTTAACTCTTCATCTGTAGAAACATAGAAGCCAGGAGCAAGAGTAGTTCTTTTTAGAGCTGTTAATACCATTTGCCCTGCAAATTACTTGCTACACCTGCATGTCTTTCATCATGCCCTCATGGATATCCTTCAATGAAGTCAATTTGCTGCCTTTACGTGGTCTGCCCTAATTTGACTCCAAATAAAAATCCAGTATGGTTGACTGTCAATTGTCCACCAAAATGGTCTAGCCAGCCACTCCACTGTATCAGACTTGGATTTTTAAAAAAAGTTAAGGAAACTGTTGGAACAGAAACCATCGGCACGCAGTTGATTTTGAAAACTGGTTTCTGCTTCCAGAAAGTCATAACAAAATTGGGAAAACTGTTCTGTAGGCTAGTCAAGTGCACAAAATTGTATCTTACAACTAATGTCTCACACTTGATTGCTATCATGATCACATCAGTAGATAAACTGACCACTTGTTAGTCAGTGAGATGAAATTGGAAGGAGTTACTTTTTTTCAACCCCTTTTTTAATTTATGTTTAGCACTGTCCAATACTTAACTCCCACTTTGCAACAGCAACATGAGCTGTTGGTGAGTAACTGGCTGGTACAATTAAATATGGCAGAGTAATTCAGTCACTTAACATTCATGGTCTGTGGAATATGTTAAGTCATGGGTGCACCATGTTTCTGAGTTGGACATATGTCACTGTCTGCAGAAACTAGAGCTCTGGATTTTGGAACTTGAATGATGATAAGCATCACCTGTGTGTTTGTGAGGCAGAGGATGATGTGGTCACACTGCAGCATAGAGGAGTGCAGCCTGATAAGGAATGGGTGACCACTGGGCAGTCCCTTGATTTTGCAAATGGTTTTCCACTTTGGTGAGGGTACTAGTTCCTCTGGAGGAATGCAATCCGAGGCAAGATGTTAGCACCACTGGCAGCTCAGTTGTAAAGGAGGGGGAGCAGGTGAATGGAAGAGCAGTACTGATAGGGTTTCTTTGGTTTGTAGAAGACAGACATTTCTGTGTCCACAGACATGACTCCAGGATGGTATTTTGCCAGGTTTAAAGCCATCACAATGGTTGCAGTCATTCTTCTTCTGGAGAAGAGTGAATAGAGGTTGTGTTTCATCTTGTTAGGAAGAAGATAAGGTCTTCAAAGGAAATATCTGGGCATTATTAAGGAGTTTGTAAAATTGGACTTCCAAAGCAGTAATCTCAGGATTATTCCCAGTCCCACATAGTAGTGAGTATAAACAAGAGAAATGAGTGATCAAACATTTGCTAGAAAACTAGGAGGTAACACTTTTTAGATTTCTGAGGCATTGGGACCAGTTCTGTGATGGGTTGAAGCTTTAGAAGTCAGATGGATTCTATCTTTGCAGGACCAGGCTGAAAATCCTTGCAGGGAGATTTGGTAATGCCACTGGGAAGGATGAAGTGATTTCAGGCTGATCAAGATTGGGACTGAATATCTAGGAATAGTCCGTGTTTAGGAGTGGATGAAAAGGAAAAGTGTTGGAGTAGTGCTTTTATAAAGAATGACATTAAAAATTTGTAATAGAGGATCTTCAATCAAAGGATCGAGGTATAGAATCCATTCAGTGGAGTAAGAGGTGGCAACCATTGAGAGGTGTTTCTAAACATCAAACTATAGTCCTAATGTAGGGCATGCTTTAATTCAAGAAGTTGGATGTATGTTATGTTGGTAACGCAATGATAATGGGTGACATCATTAGCATGTCGACTGACTTAACCAAGTCAGCACTGCTTTCGAGGATGAATTCCTGAAATATGTACGAGATAGCTTTCTGGAACAGTATGTTGAACCAACTAGGGATTGAGCCAATTAGAGGCCCCACCCCAACACCTCTTTTGCTTGCCTTCCTCAAGGTTGAATTTCCTTTGGATGTTAAGTCTCCAGTCTTGGTCACCCTGCAGCCATGTATTCCTTTTGTACCTGTTACAACTATTTGCACTGTTAATTCATCTACCTTATTGCTCCATGCACTTAGAGAATGTAACTTTAGACTTGTCGTCTTGACATTTTTAATTACCTTCTGCTTTGGGAAATGGCGACAGCATTATTTACACTTCCAAAGAATAAGAGGTGATCTCATTGAAACTTAGAAAATTCTGAAGTCAGACATGACAAGGTGAATGTAGATAGGATGCTTACCCTGGCTGGTGACTCTAGAACTGGGGGCATACCCTCAGAGTAAAGGGCAGACTCTTTAAGTCTGAGGTGGTGAGGAATGTTTTTCATCAGAGGGTGGTGAGTCTTTGTAATTCTCTACACGAGACAGCAATGGAAGTTCAATCATTGAACAGGTTCAAGACAAATTAACTTCTGGATAAATGACATCATAAGGATATAGAGGTGATATCATTTTTTGGACTGAGAAGAGGATCAGCATGATCTAGAAAGTTGGGTAGGCCCATGGGCTGAAAAGCTACCACAGTTCTTAGAGAAGCGCAGGCTTATGCTGTTCGGAGGCGTGCTTTGGAAGTCCTCAATATTGATGTTAATCCATGAAGCTTTGTGGCATCTCGTGCGTAACCAAGAAAACCACTTGATGCCCATTTGCTGCCCATCATTTGTTGATTAACAAATTTCCATCCACAGTGATTTACATTTTGGAAGAAGCACTGAGTGTAACAAGGGCACAGATTGGACTCTGTGGGGTTTAACTGTCCATAATCAAGTATGGCTCAACCGTATTGTGATTCTTGAAATAGAAGCCATCACCTCCCAACTGATGCCTTTGTGTTGCAAGACTGTTCGAATCAATTGTATCAAGTTGGCATGATGGCAGTGCCACACAGTATGATAGGTAGCTGACTGAGCTAGCAGAGTCCTGAAGCATATTGCTGCCAGACTGGGCCTATGGCAAGTGGTAAGAAGTCAAACAGACACAAAAAATAATACATAATTGACCTTGTCTTTCTCTGTTTTGTCTTAGATGTTTATTTAATCATGATGGTGTTTGTCAGAGTGTCCACTGCACAATCCTTTGGAGTGGAAGTCCCATTTTGACACTGAGAATATCTATCGTACTGTGTGGCGTTGCCATCATGCTAATAAATACAATTGATTCAAACAGTCTTGCAACATAAAGGCAACAATTGGGAGGTAATGGTTTCCTGGACTGATAATCCATGGCCTCCTATCAAGGGTCACAATTTCCCCTCCCATGTGGTGAACGAAGCCCTCCAGCACATTTCCTCTACTTCTCGCACCTCCACTTTTGAATCCCACCACTTCAACTGCAACAAGGATAGAGCCCTCCTGGCCCCACCTTCCACCCCACCAATCTCCGGATACAGCACATCACCCTCCATCATTTCTGCCACATACAGTCAGACCCCAACACCAGAGAGAGAGTTCCCCCTTCACCCCATTAGCATTCTGCGGAACTCCTTCCCTCATGACTTCCTTGTTAGGTCCATTTCCCCCCATCAACCCACCCTCCATACTCGCCACAAAAGGTATAAAACCCGCGCCCCCCGCCCTCCATTGCCATCCAAAGCCCCAAAGGATCCTTCCTTATCTGGCAGAGATTTTCCTGCACATCCAAACACCTCATCTACTGCATTCGTCTCGATATAATCTCCTCTACATTGAGGAGACAGGATGCCAACTTGTGGAACATTTCAGAGAACATCTCTGGGACACACACAAGCAACCCCATCGCTCTCTGGCTGACCACTTCATCATCTCATCTCTCTCTCTCCACCAAGGACATGCAAGTCCTGGGCTGCCTCCACCATCAAATCTGAGTCCCTTGGAGGAAGAATGCCTCATCTTCCGGCTTGGGACTCTTCAACCACATGGCATCAACATCAATTTCCTCTTCCACCTCATCCCAGATCCAACCCTCCAACTCTGCACCGCCCTCTTCAACTGCCCTACCTGTCCATCTTCCTTCCAAACTATCCGCTTCACCCTCTTCTCCAACCTATTGCCAACACCCCCTACCTGCATTTACCTATCTCCTTCCCAGCTACCTTCCCCCTTATCCCACCCTCTCCCTCCTATTTGTCTCTTAGCCACATGCGCGCACGCACCCATTCCTGATGAGGGGCTTATGCCCGAAATGTTGATTCTCCTGCTCCTCAGATGCTGCCTGACCTGCTGTTCTTTTCCAGCGACACACTTTTCAACACTGATAATCCAGAGATCCAGATGATAATCTGGGGACCTGAGTTTGAAACCTGTCATGCCAGATGGTAGAGTATAAAATTCTGGAATTAAGAGTCTAATGATGACCATGAATCAATTGTCAGGGAAACCTATCTGGTCCATTTAATGTCATTTAGGGAAGGAAACTGACATCTTTACCTGGTCTGGCCTACATATGACTCCAGACCCACAGTAATGTAGAGTCGTAGAGCACGGAAAAAGGCTCTTTTGCCCCACCTTGTCGAACAGGTTTCCTAAACTGACCTAGACTCTCTTGTTGACCTATATCTCTCTCAACCTTTTCCTATCCATGCACCTGTTGAAAAGTCTTTTAAATGTTGTAATAGTACCAACATCTACCACTTCCTCTGGCACTCATTCCATAATATGCACCACCCTCTCTCGTCCCTCTCGTCCCCTCTCATCTTAAATCTATGCCATCTGGTTTAGGACTCCTTTGCCTAGGCAAAAGACATTGACTGTTTACTTATCTGTGCCTGTCACAATTTAAAAAAAAACTTCTATAAGGTGACCCCTCAGTCTCCTATGGTCTAGTGAAAAAAAATCCTCACTTATCCTTGAACCTCAAACCCTTCAGTTCTGGCAACATCTTTGTAAATCTTGTGAGAACCCTTTCCAGTTTAATAACATCATCTTTCCAATATCAAGGTGACCAGGTTGATGTGCAGTACTTCAGAAGTCCAAAAGTAGCCTTACTAATGTCTTGTACAGCTGTAACATGACATCCCAACTTCTATGCTCAATGCTGTGACTGATGAAGGGATGCATGCCAAGTGCTGCCTTCACCACCCTGTCTACCTGTGGTGTCACCTTTTTGAAGGAACCCGAACCCCTAGGTCTCTCTGTTTGACAACACTCTCCAGGATCCTATCATTAACTGAGTATGTTTTGCCCTGGTTTGTCTTGCCAAAATGCCACACCTTGCATTTATCTGTACTAAACTCTACCTGCCATTCCTTTGCCCCCTGGCCCAGTTGATCAAGATCCCATTGTACTCTTTGATAATCTTCTTTGCTCACTATACCACCAATTTTGGTGTCATCTGCAAACTTACTAGACATGTCATATGCTATGTGTATGCTCTGCTCCCTAGTCTATGTTCTATTTAAGTTGATTACCATACTATTTGAGATGCTTCCACATTTCAAGTAGTTTGTAAGCTTTGAAATTGGGTCTCCCGTATATTGAGAATATCTGTGGTCCTATCACTGAATCTTCAGAAATACCAGGGTTTCACCACCAGATATGAAGCATCCTGGATTTAACCACCCTTCTACAACTACTTCAATAACTGTCTCTCCATCATAGGGTTGGACTTGGAAATATTCACATAGAATTCAGTGCCTTTCACAGTTATTCAGATACTGAAGCAATCTGTGTCCATGCACAATAAGACCTGGATAACATCCAGGATTGGGCTAACAAGTGGCAAGTGACATTTGCATCATTTGAGTGCTTGGCAATGACCATCTCCAACAAGAAAATCTTAACCATCTCCCTTGATTTGCAGTAGCAGTGCTATTGCTGTATCACCCATTGTTCATGTCCTGGCAGTTACCAGAAATGAAAGCTATATAAGTATGTTGTAATAAGAGCAGGTCAGCAGCTAGGAATTCTGTGGCAATTGACTCCTATTGATACTCCTCAAAACCTGTCTACCATCTGCAAGGTTGCAAATGGACAGTGTGATGGGAAGTCTGGATGGAGTACATCTCTGATAACAGAGCTTGACATCATTTGGAGCAAAGCAGCCTGCTTGATCAAAACCTCAGCCACCGCCAATGCTCAGTGACATCTTGTGTACGATACAGAAGATGCACAGCTGAATTTGATCTAGAATCCTTCAATTGCGTCTTCCAAACCCATGTGATCTTTTGACCTGAAGGCGAAGGGCTGCAGAAGCATGGAAGTGCAGCCAGCTGCGAGCTCTGCTCGAAGCTGAAAACCATCCTGATGTGCACACTGTGGAATATATGGCAGTTCTTGCATTGACACCAGGTCAAAATCCTGGATCTCCCTTTCTAATAGTACTGAGTGTCCTGACACCAGATGAACTGCAGGATTTCAGGAAGGTGATTCACCAGTACCACGTTATGGGGAATTAGGGATGGGTAACAAATGCTAACCTTACTAGTGACACACTCATGCAGTGGAAATACTAGATGAAGTGTGGTCCTGTCAAAAACCTATATAATCACAGCAAAACTTCCTTGTTCTTATATTCCGATCCCGTGCAATAAAGGGCAACATACCTTTTTGGAGAAAGTGAGGACTGCACATGCTGGAGTTCAGAGTTGAGAGTGTGGTGCTGGAAAAGCACACCAGGTCAGGCAGCATCAGAGGAATTCCTGATGAAGGGCTTATGCCCGAAACGTCAGTTCTCCTGCGCCTCTAATGCTGCCTGACCTGCTGTGCTTTTCCAGCACCATGCTGTTGACTGCTTACCTTTTTGGCTTTCTTAACTGATTGCTGTGCATGATGCTCTATGTTTCACTCTGCAAGGATCTCCAAATTCTTCTGAATAACTTCCATTGGGGTCTTAGCTTCAGCAAAAAAAAACTGTTTTTCCATTCTTACAACCAAAATGGATAAGTTCATACTTCCCCACGTTATATTTCACCTGTTGTCATCTTACCCAATTGCTTAACTGATCTATATTTTCTTAAGCTTCTTTGAATCCTCCACAGTTGGCGTGCTCATCTAAACCACTGATACAGATTGTAAGTAGCTAAGACTGAAGCACTGATTCTTACAACACTACATCTGATTTACACCGACCCTTTCCAAAAGTGACCCATTTATTGCTACTTTTTTGTTCCAGCCCATGAACTAAGCCTCAATCTAAGTTTACATACTACTCACAATACCATAAACCCTAATCTTGTGAAAAAGCCTCTTGTGTGGCACTTTGTTAAATTCTGTATTGTTTTACTGTCTCTTTTTGGCTGTCATCCCATTTTGCACTTCTCCATATTTTACATAGTCTGGTTTGCTTTTTCCTCTATTACTTTCAAAACTGATGTCTGCTATGTGTGGGTATAGTTTGCAGTGTATCCTGGAAATTGAAGCTCAAACATTTTCTGTTCTTTCTATTTGTCTTGATTCTTTATAGATTATGTAGTTATGGTTTTATGTTGTAATGCGTACAACAGCAGTTTTTTTAAAATTTTACAGGTGCGGCACAGAACATCAGGCCAAATAATGGCACTTAAGATGAACAAACAGACTAGCAACAGAGCAAATATGTTGCGGGAAGTACAATTAATGAATCGTCTTTCTCATCCCAACATTCTCAGGTACTTGAACAGTAATTGGTGAAACCATTTAGTCTTGAAGGAAATTCACTTTTGAAAATGTTTAGATTGTTCTGTGCTTACCCTGTGTTGCTAATTAGACATTCAATTACTTTGATTTTAATATTCCCAAGTTTCTTCTTTTACTGATGGAAGCACATTTAGGTATTGTTGTGTAAGCTTGCAAGTGGCTTACATGTCAAAAATATTAGCTACGCTCATGAATTTGGTTTGAATAAACGTTTTATAGAGTATTGAATATTATCTTGTTGCATTAATCTGTTTAATCCTTTAACTGAATGTCTGGGTTTTTATTTTGATGTTAGAAATTGAGTATGAAAATGAAATTACTGCTGTCAGCCATTCTCAATTTTTCTCTCCTTTCTTAGCTATTCAGACAGAGATGAGAACCCTTGTAGCATTCTGAATTCCAACATTGTGATCTTTGTACGTGTACATATGCTTCTGTGTGGCTACCAGTGCTGTTGTTTGTTCTCGTGATCACATTCTGTCCTGGGTTTCCTTTGGGTGTTCTGGTTTCCTCTCTCAGTCCAAAGATGTGCAGTTTAGGTGGACTGGCAATGCTAAATTGCTCAGTGTCTCAGGATGAGGAGGCTAGGTGGATTAGCCCAGGGAAATGCAGGGTTACAGGGATGGAGTAGGGGGATGGGTCTAGGTGGGATGCTCTTCGGACGGTCAGTGTAGATTTGATGGACCAAATGGCCTCGTTCCATATTGTAGGGATTCTATATTACTGGACATTCTAATCAGCTCTTCCACGTTGGAGAGGAACTCTTGCTTGAGGGGATGTTTCAATATTGAGGCAGGATTTATTTAGATTTGTTTCTTGGTCTTCTGAGACCTTCTGTTTGAGAGTAGTTGTGTAAGATATGAATGAAAAAAGGTGATAAATTCAGAAAGTATTTTAAAAAATGCTCTAATCTCAGTTGCATTCTTAATGGTGAATCATATTGTGTTTCTGACATTATAATTTACTTAGCATAGAATTGGATAATGATCCAAACTTGTGCAACTAATTCTGAAGAGGAATCCTATTGGATTCAAAATGTTGGCACTATTTCTATCTCCATAAATGCTGCCAGTACTGTGGTTTTAGAAATAAAGCCAAACATATATAGAATCAAAGATAAAAATTTGATCATAAAATATACTGTTAAGTATTGCTGCTCAAAACTAAAACTGAACAAGTGCCTATTATCTGAATTAGTTCAGTTACTCTGGATTTGTTGAGGTTTCTGCCACTAGTCCTATAACTTAATAAGAGAAGACCTGAGGCAATCAATATCTCATACCTTCAAAAGGAGTATTAACTATGTCTGCCAGACTGATGAGATGAGTAGTGAGATGTCCAGTGATGCATGTGAAATGATTCTTTCTGCTCTGCTGTTAAGTTCAGAATAGATTGCACTTTTGCTCTGTATGCTGATTGTATTTCATAAGTTGTGAAGTGTCAAATCCTTTTGAAAGATCAAGTAGAAGAGAAGTAGACCTTGAGCCTGTTCTGAAGTTCATTTTGGTTATGTCTGATTTGTGCCGCCTCAATTTGCTTGTTTTTGATCCGTTTCCCTCTATGTTCTTAAGTAATGAAAGATTTATTGATTTCTGTTGAAGATTTAAATTGACAGTTTTTTGCCACTGTAACATTGTAACTACATTTGTCTGAATAAAATTTTGTTTTGTTTTTCCACTTTCCAACTCATCTAAAATTTTATTTCCCAATTATTTTGGTCTTTTTGTTCTTCTCGATCTTTAACTTGTATCTCTTGAGTGCCATTTCCTAGGCATTGTCCTTTGCTTACTTCCCTCATCTGTTCTGGTAAATTTCCTATCACTAGATCCAACAGTGCTCCCTCTTTTTCTTTTTACCTATTTGCAATGTGAATGGTAGGGGCTAAAAATCTTCATTCAATAATGATTATTTGTGCCTTACTGCTAGACACCTATGGAATATCTCCGCCAAGTCTTTTTGATATACAGATTTCTGTCTGTCCTTTTATTGTGGCTTTTATGAGCACATCTTTGCCACATTCAGAATACTAACTTCTCATTGACAATGTATGTAGTACTTCGGAAAAAGATTCATGGATACTTATTCCTGAAATCTTTTTAGTTGCACTTCATTTGCTATAGCAAAGGAATTGTACCTTATTGCGCCACTGTGCTGTTTATAGGTTGAACTGAAGATTTTGGCATTACTTTGGCTGTATACAGCTGAATGTAGTTTGTGTCTTGTCTGAGTTATTATTTTGGTGGCTGCAATCATTTTTTTTTAAAAGTAGAATTTTTTTTGGAACATTTGAAACATTTTTTCGTTGGCACGGTGGCTCAGTGATTAACACTGCTGCCTCACAGCACTAGGGACATGGTTTCGATTCCAGCCTCTGGTGACTGTGTGGAGTTTGCATATTCTCCTGTCTGCATGGATTTCCTTCGGTGCTCTGGTTTCCTCCCACAATCCAAAGATGTGCAGGTCAGGTGGATTGGCCATGGTAAATTGACCAAAGTGTTAGATCCATCAGTCAGAGGGAAAAGGGTCTGGGTAGGTTACTCTTGAGAGGGTCGGTGTGGACTTGCTGGGCTGTGACGGGCCTGTTTCCACACTGTCGGGAATCTAATCTAATTTTGGATGTTAACTGTCAATGTCCAGGGCAGGCCTGTACATACAAACGTTGAAACTAGGAACAGGAATAGGCCATTCAGCCCTGAGAGCCTGTTATACTATTCATTATGATCTTGGCTGGTCTTTTTATTTCAGTGTCATATTCATGCTTTTCTATACGATAATAGTCAATGCTGTAGCCTGTTGGTGAGGCATTTTTAATCAAACTGTTAAAGGATTTTATCGCACTGCTCTGGATCAGTTAGGACTTGAAGCCAGATCTGCTTGGAACACTACCACTGCACGATAAGAACCCACTCTATATAATACAATACAAAAGCCTTTGGAATTGGCATCACCTGTCTTTGGGAGGGGGAGGGAGGGGCTTGAAACTTGTGGGCAGACAGAAACCTGATCTTCCAAACAGTGTTGACAATCTTGGACACAGCTCTACCTGTTGGTAGTTATAAATGAGCTGCTATATCAGCCTTCCCACACCCAAGCACCCTCAAGAAAACCAGCAGCTCAGTGTGAAGTGAGTCTTGTGGTATTAGAGAATTAATTCACCTTAATATTTGGCTAGGATTTCCCAGCCACCTGTACTGTAACAGCCACTATGTGGCACCCTTCACGATGCTATTACAGTGGATCACAGAATCTGAGCATTCTTCCCTCTGGGAAAAGCACCCCGTTGGACAGTAATGAACTGAGAAGATCAACAACAGGAATGGAACTGAAGTTGTATCTTAATGGCAGGACTCCTGAACTGGGCATAATTGCAGACCAAAATGTGAAGGGGCATTGCGGAAGTTGTGACACTTGTATGGATTACTACTTGTTGAAGAGCTATTTGAAAATAAGGGCACTTGCACGAGGGTGCAGGTGTCAAAATTGTGAGAATGAAAAGTGTAAAAATTGACAATGTACGTATTATGAAAAGAGCATCATACTTGGAAGGTACTGAATTTCTTCCAAATTACAGTAATTCAGGCAGAACGAGCCTGGAAGAAAGCACTGACTCAGCCACTGTGGCCAAATGCAGTATTTTGTACAGTATAATGTGACTTTACCGTGGCCAATTGGCAATTGTCATAGAATGGACTTGAGCCATTTTGTTGTTCTCTTAACTCTTGAGAAGCTTGCTTCATATTTTGACTGCCTGAGTTTCAGTTGTTATTGAATGACAGGTTATGCTAACTAAACTAAACTAAACTATTTGTTTGCAATATTAATTGTGCGCACTTTATTGGACTGGTTTCTGCTTTTATAGGGCTCTATTAACTTTCCGCCATTTGATATTGTTTTAAATAGGAAGGTACCATAGAAGGGACAAAACTAATGGTTAGTTTTTAGTGCTGAGACTGTAACTAAAAACACAGTTTACATGTCAAGGGCCTCCTGATATTAATAAGACTTCTTTTTAAAAAGCGTTGAGAGTGTGTTAGTAATCTTTCCCTTGAGCAGTGGATGCAGAGACACATACCCTTGGACTGCCTTTAGTTAAGAACGTATCTGTGGTGGACAGGAAAGTGGAGTTGAGATCACAATCAGACCAGCTGTAATCTTGATGAATGATGGAGCAGGCTTGATGTTGAATGACTTATCCTTCCAATTAGTATATATTAATATGCCTAATTGATTCAAATTTGTGTATTTAAATTCAACTGATCAGATCTTTTGAAGAAGAGCTGGGAGATTCTGAATTGTTGATAGGGCTGTGAAGAAGGTGTATGGGCTGTAAACTTTCATGAGCGGGGGATTGAGTTCTAAGAGCTGCGAGGTTATGCTGTAGCTGTATAAAGCCCTGGTTAGACCACACTCGGGATATTGTGTTCGGTTCTGGTCGCTTCAATATAGGAAGGATGTGGAAGCTTTAGAGAGGGTGCAGAGGAGATTTACCAGATGCTGCCTGGATTGGAGGGCATGTCTTAGGTTGAGGGAGATAGGGCTTTTCTCATTGGAGCAAAGAAGGATGAGAAGTAACTTAGAGGTGTACAAGAAAATGAGAGGCATAGATAAAGTGAATAGTCAGACACTTTTTTTTTCCCAAGGCAGAAATAGCTGTCATGAGGGGGCTAATTTTAAGGTGATTGGAGGAAGGTATAGGGGAGCTGTCAGAGGTAGATTATTTACACAGTAGTGGGTGCATGGAATGCACTGCCAGCAGTGGTAGAAGAGTCAGATACATTAGGGACGTTTAAGCGACTCTTGGATAGGTGCATGAAACATAGTACAATGAAGGGTATGTAGGTTAGTGATCTTAGAGTAGGATAAAAGATCGACATAACATCAAGGGCCGAAGGGCCTGTACAGTGCTGTACTGTTCTATGTTCTGTGTTCTGTGTTTTTTATCTGTGGCAGGTGGCATTTTGCGCAACTATGTGGTTGTTGTGTATGATGGACCTGATCTACCTTGTATATTAATAATTATATTCTGCGGACTCGGCAAGATGGCGGCAATTCTGAAGAACTGCTGTAGACAACTCTGCCTAACAGCCAAGGCATAATGGTGTTTTTTTGCCATCCCTGGCCAACTTGTGTGTTGGAATTATTAGTTTAAAACTTTACAGAACACATATTTGTTAATATTTGGGAGTGGGCCGGATGCCAAAGGGAAAAGGAGTGAGCAAACAGCAGCAGGGAGGACATTCCCCTGCAGCACCTACCACACCAGAGACTGCTGCTGAAGCAGCAGCCTGTCCTGAACCCCCTGGGGACCTGACAGACTCACAGGAATTAGCTGCAACGATGGAGAGACTTACCTTGAAGTTTGGGGCTGCAATTGAGGAGATCTGTGCCCAGGTCCAACCTATTGCATCCATGCTGCAGAAGCATGAGCAGGAGATCCAGGGGAGAGGCTGGAGGAGGTGGAGGGTCAAACTAATGCCTCGGAAGCTGTAATGAAGTCCTCATCCAGTCGGATCTAGATGCTGGAATGAGAGGTGCGGGCCTTGCGAAACCATATCGACGACCTCGAAAATTGAGGTCTGAGGATAAATCTCCAAATTGTCGGGCTCCCTGAAGGTGAGGAAGGTGAGCAACCAGTCAGCTGCTTTGAAAGCTGGATGCCAAAGCTTTCGGGCCTTCACATTGAGTCCAGCAGGCTTCAGATTGAAAGGGCTTATCGGGTTACAGTGCAAAGGTCAGGGCCGGTGCAGCACCACCGCTTGGTTCTCGTGCACTTCCATTCATATAAGGACAAGCAAAAAGTCATAGAAGCTTCCAGATCCCTGGGAAAAGATCCGCAGGCACTGCTGTACAAGGGGTCAAAAATCATGTTTTTCCAGGATTTTTCAGCAGCTGTAATTCGAAAGAGGAAGTCCTTCGATAAAGTTAAAAAGGCTGAAGAACCTGGGGATCCAGTACTCCATGAGATACTCTCCCCCCCCCCGTGCTCCATTTCAGCTACGAGGACTCAGTTTATACATTTGACTCAGCAGATATACTAAAACCTTTGTAGACACTTTAAAAAAGACGGATTAGCCTGAAGAATACGGTTAATGTTTGTTCTCTTTTCTATCTTTCCACATGTTTTCCCTTCCTTTTTTTAATTCCTTTCTTTCTCCCTAATACTTTCCTTTTCGGAAAGGAGGGAAAAGACTTTGGAACAAGTTCCTTTTTTTTTAAATAACTGGATTTTTCTGATGGGAAATTTTGTGGATATTCTTTGTTGTCTCTTTTTTTGTTCTGTTTCTCTTTTAGTCACAAGTAGGGGTGACATGAAGCCAGGGATGGGTGGAGTGCTCATCCTGACTGTTTTTTTTTCTGTTGATTTAAGGATCATCTCCTTGTTTTTTTTCTGGGGCATACTCTGGGTTTGAAGGACCTGTGAAGGAGGGGATGGGTAGGTGTGTGCCCCCTATAGGCAGGGGGAAGAGTCTTCTATTCAAGTTTTTATAGTTGGTTTTCTTTGTAGTTTTTTGGTAGTAATAGTTTTAATAGTTATGATAGAGTAGTTTTTGTACATATATAGTTCTTTGACTGAGTTTTTATTTCTTACGTTCGGCGCTTTGTAAGCAGGGTTCTCCCTCTGAGAGGTTCAAGGGTCTCTGAAAGGAGATATGGCTAAGTTTCTTATTAAATGGTGCACCTGGAACATTAAGGGAAGTCATTTGCCTGTTAAAAGGAAAAGAAAGTGCTTTCTAGCTTTAGGAGGGAAAGGGTTGATATCGCTTTGTTGCAGGAAACCCATCTTGATGAAGGGGAACACCTGAAATTACAACAGGGGGGTTATGACTGGGTATTCTTTTCATCCTTTACCACTAAAAGTAGGGGAGTGGCGGTACTTATCCAGAAAAATCTTCCGTTCGCATTACTAGAGCAGGTGAAAGATGAGCAGGGACGGTTTGTGATACTTAAAGCCCTGATACATGGGGAGGAATATGGCATTTTAAACGTCTACTGCCCTCTGGCGCATCCCCCTCAAATTTTTTGATTAGCGCTTTCTCTAAGTTGAGTGCTTTTGGAACATGGCACATTATTATAGGGGGGAATTTTAATTGACTTTTGGATCCGACAGTGGACAGGATGCCTTGTGACCCCGCCAACTATTTCTTCCCTGGCCAAGCAGGTGGTTGACTTATGCAAGGAGTTGGGGCTTGTGGTTATTTGGAGATGTCTTCACCCTACCAGCAGGACTTCACCTTTTTTTCAAACCCACATAAATGCCACACGAGGATTGAGCTCTTTCTGGATTCCTTGGCCCTTCTGGATTCGATTATGGGTTGTAAAATTGGGAATATAGCTATCTCTGATCACGCGGCAGTATATTTGGAGGTTAAGGTCAAGAGTGAAGGGCTAGGTTTGCGGCACTGGCATTTGGACTCTTTTTTTTTCTTCTTAAATTATTCCACAAATTTGGAATCCTTTTGAAGGAGTTTCAGGAATTCTTGACTATCAACTCCGGCACGGCTAGTAGTCCGTCTATGCTATGGGAAACTGCTAAGGCCTTTGTTAGGGGATTATCTATTTCCTATTTGGCTAGTTGGAAATGACAAAAGGAGGAACAGCAGCGTCTACTTGAGACGCAGTTGAAAGCCGCTGAGGCAGCACATTTTGCGCAGCCTTCGGTCACTAAGCTACAGTGGATCACGGCCCTTCAGGCTGCCTTGAATTCAATACTGACACAAAACGCAAAGAAAGAACTTGCTTTTGCTAGACAAAGGCTGTTTGAGTATGGGGATAGGCCAGGGAAGTATTTAGTGTAGGTAAAAACAATGACTGCAGATGCTGGAAACCAGATTCTGGATTAGTGGTGCTGGAAGAGCACAGCAGTTCAGGCAGCATCCAAGGAGCAGCAAAATCGACGTTTCGGGCAAAAGCCCTTCATCAGGAATAAAGGCAGTGAGCCTGAAGCATGGAGAGATAAGTTAGAGGAGGGTGGGGGTGTGGCGAAAGTAGCATAGAGTACAATGGGTGAGTGGGGGAGGGGATGAAGGTGATAGGTCAGGGAGGAGAGGGTAGAGTGGATAGGTGGAAAAGGAGATAGGCAGGTAGGACAAGTCCAGACAAGTCATGGGGACAGTGCTGAGCTGGAAGTTTAGAACTAGGGTGAGGTGGGGGAAGGGGAAATTAGGAAATGTTGAAGTCCACATTGATGCCCTGGGGTTGAAGTGTTCCGAGGCGGAAGATGAGGCGTTCTTCCTCCAGGCGTCTGGTGGTGAGGGAGCGGCAGTAAAGGAGGCCCAGGACCTCCATGTCCTTGGCAGAATGGGAGGGGAAGTTGAAATGCTGGGCCACGAGGCAGTGTAGTTGGTGCGGGTGTCCCAGAGATGTTCCCTAAAGCGCTCTGCTAGGAGGCGCCCAGTCTCCCCAATGTAGAGGAGACCGCATCGGGAGCAACTGATACAATAAATGATATTAGTGGATGTGCAAGTAAAACTTTGATGGATGTGGAAGGCTCCTTTAGGGCCTTGCATAGAGGTGAGGGAGGTGGTGTGGGCACAGGTTTTACAGTTCCTGCGGTGGCAGGGGAAGGTGCCAGAATGGGAGGGTGGGTCGTAGGGGGGTGTGGACCTGACCAGGTAGTCACGGAGGGAACGGTCTTTGCGGAAGGCGGAAAGGGATGGGGAGGGAAATATATCCCTGGTGGTGGGGTCTTTTTGGAGGTGGCGGAAATGTCGGCGGATGATTTGGTTTATGCGAAGGTTTGTAGGGTGGAAGGTGAGCACCAGGGTGTTCTGTCCTTGTTACGATTGGAGGGGTGGGGTCTGAGGGCGGAGGTGCGGGATGTGGACGAGATGTGTTGGAGGGCATCTTTAACCACATGGGAAGGGAAATTGCGGTCTCTAAAGAAGGAGGCCATCTGGTTTGTCCTGTGGTGGAACTGGTCCTCCTGGGAGCACATATAGCGGAGGTGGAGGAATTGGACATATGGGATGGCATTTTTGCAAGAGGTAGGGTGGGAAGAGGTGTAATCCAGGTAGCTGCGGGAGTCAGTGGGTTTGTAAAAAATGTCAGTGTCAAGTCGGTCGTCATTAATGGAGATGGAGAGGTCCAGGAAGAGGAGGGAGGTGTCAGAGGTTGTCCAGGTAAATTTAAGGTCAGGGTGGAATGTGTTGAAGCTGATGAATTGCTCAACCTCCTCGCGGGAGCACGAGGGGACTAGGAGAAAGCCTGCTCCCCAATCCATTACTGCAATCGGAGACCAGGCCGGAGTCCTTGCATACGATGCTAAAATGATGAATGAGGCTTTTCGGAGCTTTTACTCTGAATTGTATCGGTCTGAAGGTTGCGAGGACAGGAATGCTAAAATGGGGACCTTTTTTAAGAACTTGGGCCTCCCAGGGGTAACCTTGGAACAGGACTCTCTCCTTAATGCCCCCTGGACAGTTCAGGGCAGAAGGTAGCTAGGCAACTTCAGAGTGAGAAAGCGCCTGGCCCTAATGGTATCCCGTGTGAGTTTTATAAGGAGTTTATAGGGATTCTGTCAGGGCCGATGTTGGAAATGTACAATCACTCCTATATGCCTGAATGCCTACTACCATCTTTGAGAGAAGCTAATATTTCCATAACCCTTAAGGGGAAGGCTCCTGAGGATTGTGCCTCATCCAGGCCCACCTCTCTATTAAATTCGGATTTTAAGATTCTGTCCAAGATCCTGATGCTGAGATTGGAAAGGGTATTGCCCCATATTATTAAAAAGGATCAGTCAGGCTTTATAAGGGGCCATTGGTCCTCTAATAATATTAGAAAGTTTCTGAATATGGTCCAAGTTTGTCGATTCAGGGGTTGGTGATTTCCTTAGATGCAGAGAAAGCATTTGACTGGGTGGAATGGCCATATCTTTTTTATGTCTTAGAACAATTTGGATTGGGTCGAGTCTTTGCTAGACTGGGTGAAGTCTGGGAATTGGTAGGGGTAGTCGACAAGGCTGCCCCCTGTCACCGTTGTCGTTTACATTGGTTATAGAACCGCTGGCAGAGGTCATTCGTCAGAACGCCCACATAACCTCGCTGGAAGTGAGATAGAGGACACACAAGATTACGCTATATGCGGATGATGTCCTTCTGTTTTTATCAAAACCAATGACCTCTGTACCCCATTTGATACAATGTATCAATTCATTTGGGGCTATTTCAGGATATAAGATTAACTTTGCAAAATCGGAGGCTATGCCTTTGGGGAACTTTAAGGATGTGCCAGAAGTTGGAGGTGGCCCTAACTTCCCTTTTCAAGTGGTCACGGGCAGGGTTCCGATATCTAGGTATTCTTATTACCCCCAAGTTTGATCTGTTATTTCGGGCTAACTTTGCTCACTTGCTCGACAATACTAGGCGAGATCTCTAGAGATGGGAGGCTCTTCCAATTTCATGGCTGGGCCGAATATCTCTCATTAAGATGAATGTGCTTCCTCGTTTGCTTTATTTCATGCGTATGCTCCCTATAATGTTTCCCAGGTCAACGCTGCGGAAGCTTATGGGGTGGTTTGGTTCCTTTGTCTGGCATCGTGGGCAGCCCCTAATCAAACTTTCTAAATTGCAGGGAGGGAGAGGAGTTGATTTCCCAGACATCAGGAGGTATCAATTGAGTTCCTTTGCTGTCCTTTGTCTGTGATTGGGTAGGTAATAATCCAAACTCCTTTTGGCTGGATATTGAGGCGTCCCAGGCAAAGTGCCCTCTTGTTAGCCTGTTGCTCATGGATAAGATGAGGACAGTTATGGGCCACTGCTGGAACCCCATTATCATTAGTACAGTCAAAGCATGGAGGGTGATGTGTCAGAGTAAGGGTTGTTTATCCAAGACTTTGCTACTTTCGCCTATAGTTGGCATGCCAGGGTTCTGACCAAGAATGATGGACTCAGGATTTAAACTATGTGCAGCGAGAGGAGTTTCTAGTTTGGTTGACTTATTTGAGGGGGAGGTTATGATGTCTTTTGAGCAACTGAGCCTCAAATTCAGGTTGCCCAGCAGAGATCTTTTCTGTTTTTTTCAGGTTAAGGATTTCATCCAGAAGAAGACTACGCTTCTCACTAAGCCCTATAAGCCTGATTACAGAGCGGTTGTTGCTATGTTCCGCAAGCACCCTTTTTGCTTAGTGCCCTCTATCACCTGCTGGGTGGCAAGGCCTGGCAGGATATTAACTGGTTATGAGAGGTCTGTGAGCAAGAGCTAGGAGTGGAGATCTCTTCTGAAACATGGATGAACATATGGGAAAATACTCAAAAGATCTCAATCTGTAATAGGACATGCACTACGCAGTTAAAACTTCTACACAGGGCTCACTTGGCACCAGACCGTATGGCGAAGTTTAAAAAGGGGCAACTTCATTGTGCCCCAAATGTAAAATAAGTGTAGATACTCTTACTCATTGCCTCTAAACATGCTACAGGCTTCGTGTTTACTGGAGTGCTGTGGTGGGAGAGATAGGGAGGGTATTGATTACTGAAGTCAAAGTCGACCCGATATCTCTCCTGTTAGGTCTACCGAATTTACCATCTTTAGATGGGCATGGGAAAAAAGTATTAAATGTTCTTGCATACTGTGCACAGAAGAATATTCTGATGAATTGGGTGTCTGAGAACCCTCCGGATTTGCTGGGATGGCAGAAATCAATTATGGAGCACATTCCCTTGGACCTTTTTTACAAACATGGTGCACCACACAACAGACCATTTTTATAAGACATGGCAGCCCTACTTGAGTTACCTGGATATAGATTTGTCAGTTATCTTAACTAGGGTGTTTGTTTGACCAGGATGGTTAGATTTGTCCAGCCATGGGCCCTGGAGAGGGTCTTCTGAGTTATATACAATGCTCCCGTTCCTTCGTTTGGGAGCTTTGTGCCAAGCATAGCTGTTCTGTATTTTGTTTTCTTTTGTGTTTTTTTTGTTTTTTTTTGGTGTTGCTTTGCACAGTGTTAGGGTTTGGTTTGTGTTATAGGGTAGGTTAGTAGTTAGTAAACAGTAGTTGTCTTGTAACTTGTGTGTTTTTTTTCTTTTTATTATACTGATATTTATTCTTGTATTTTTCAATAATTTAATATGTTTGTGAAGTTAAAAAAATTTGCTAATATATTTGCAAAAAAAAGTTATATTCTGTCTTCTGAGCTTAACATTACTTATTTTATAGTTAATGAAAAACAAATTTCTCCAGCTCCTGCTGGTATTTTTTTTCAGGTTTTGTGATGTCAGGAGGACTGGCAATATTGCATATTATTTCCGTCTTAGATGTTTTATATGATTGGTACGCTAGTCTGAAGATTCCTTTAATAAATTTAGATTTGTGATTCTGAATCTTATTTAGTGCTTAACTTTAGTTCTGTTTAATCTATACCTATTCAATTTTTAATCCAAGCTAAACCCATTTCTTTTGGAACTGTACTGTTCTGCATCCTTATTTGCTGGTTTGATTCACTTATTTAATTTATGCACATAGTCACAAATGCAATTCAGTTCTGAACAGTAGCATTTCAAGGAAGCAAGCAAACATTGGAGTTTGACTCTATCCAGCAAACAAACCAAAGGCATCTCTTAATTGTACAAGATAATAATTGCATGCATTTGAGGCACCAGGACAGTCCAATAACTAAATGGACCCCCATTAGCTTCAGCGGACAGACCTCAGACAGCAACTGCCTCAAACTTCAGTGCATCCTCAACACATAGACCTGGATCTTGGAATCTGCCAGTCTGCAACACTTGTGTGAGGTCAGCTACTTGTTCTGGCCTGTCCCTTGTGGAGAAATTTACAAACCAAATCACTTTGACCACAAGTCCATCAGGAAGTGGTCAACACCTAGTGGTCTCATAATCCTGCGGAGAAAAAGAGAGGGATCCTGTCACATGATTCCCTGAGCAGACTGTCCAAGTCATTTGGCAGAATGCCTCATCTCCAGAACTTTCTGACCAGCACTAAGACACTACTTTTCTATTGGTGAGAAAGGCACTATCTGTGAGATTCTTATTGTATCTGCAGTCTGATTTGCCCTGGAAGTGGCTGTGGAGGGGTTGAGACTATCACACCTCCTTCTGGAATGTGCCTTTGCAAAGAAAGTCTGGAGAAACAGGTGGTGTTTTTTTGTTGAAGCTCTCCCAGAGTAACTCCGTGATGTAGGAGTCTGTGTGCTCTATGGTGTGTTCCCCAGGATGTAATCCCCAACATTTGTGACTGCCTGGAAGTTGATCAACTCAGTGAAAGACGCTCTTTGGTCTGCCTGAAACGTGTGGCTATGCCGACCATGATGCAGTCCTTAACTAATCTCATCTGCCTGTACTCGGTCCGTATCTCTGTTCCTTGCCTGTTAATATTTTTGAAGTTTTTGTAATTAACAGGAACTGGACCTTTTTTATTCCAATGTTCCATGTTAATTTGAAGTGTTCTGGCTCAATGTTGTTGTTAAGGCTTCATAATTTCTTTTACCTATTGAACATGGGCATTGTTGAATGGCATCTCACCTTTTTGAATACAAAGATTTGAATGCTGAGCCATTTATTGCTGAATGTAATCAGACGAATCACAGTTTAGCATGTCAGAGTTAGTGTTTCGTTTTAACTGTAATTTGTGTTTGTTCAAAATTATTTCTTCAAAGGATCAGAACAATCTGATTAATGTGCAAGATTACCCGTAGCCTTTGCTATACCAGTAAGTTAGTATCACTGTGCAGTTTCCACTACAGTACATTTTTATAGGATAATGTGGACCTCTCTTTGAATCATTTGTTTACTGATCACCCATTTATTTGATCAGAATGTTTGTTAAAGAACTAATTTTTTTGTAACATTGAGTTAAATAATATGCTAGTTTAAAGGAATTTTGGTTCACCATGCGTACAGAATTTTAGTTTTTTTTATTGAATTTTGTCACTGTGACAATATAATAGAGTTCAGTTCTGGAAAAAGGTATATAATTAACAAATTTTAAACAGCAGAGATTATGCTACTTTTTAAAACCATAAGGGGTTTTTGTAGGTTTAGGTGCCTTATTGTTACAAGTTATTGTTTACTCTTGCTTTAAAGTTTATGATTACTCTTTGAATAGAGTTTGTCAATTCTCTTTAGTTTTAGTTCGCATGTGGTAAGTTGTTAATGATTTATTTTTACTTTACAGGTTTATGGGAGTTTGTGTTCATGAAGGCCAACTGCATGCCTTAACTGAGGTAGGTAGCTGAGTTTCATCATATTATTACATTGATTACATTATGCAATGTAACTAAGTGTCAAAGAGGTCTAATAATCCAGAGCTTTCCAACAATAACTTGGAGAATGATGGTCATATCCCACCAGTGCCATTTGAGAATTAAAGTTTAATTTAAAATTACATTGAAATAAAAGTAAAAGGCTGGTCCAATAAAATTAACCATGAAGCTGTTGGATTGCTATACAATGCAAAATTTTATTCATCTCCTTTAGTGACTTTTATCCAGTTTGATTGATCTAAAACTTTTTAGCAATGGGAGTACCTGGTGTGGGATTGAGCACTGTACCATTGAAAAAGAAACTTCAACTTTCTTATTCTCATGATTACTTGAGCTTATATTGGTTGTCAAAATGGACCATATTCTATTCCTCAGCATGAAGATGTCCAAGTATATTTGATACCATTGTGTGAACAGTGCTTGAGTTTGAATCACGAGAATGAAACTGTGTCCAAGTATTTGGCAAATAGTTTACGCAGCCGTTTGGATCTTGGATATTGAATTACAGCTTTGTTATACAGGAATGTTTGCCAGGTATTGGCTTTGCTTTGGAAAGCAACGGCTGGATTGGACAGAGTCAGCATGAATTTGCAAAAGGGAATTGGTAGTTACAAATTTACTGGAATTCTTTGAAAATGTAAATTGTAGAGAGGATAAAGGGGAGCCAGTGGATGTGGCTCACTTGGACTTTCGGAAGACTTTTGGCAGAGTTCCACATAAGAGATTAGCCTGTAAAATTAAAGCATATGAGATTGGGGGTAGGGTATTGAAATGGATAGAAGACTGGCTGGCATACAGGAAGCAAAAACTTGGAATAAATATTTTCTCCAAATGGCAGCCAGTGACGAGTAGGGTGCTGCAGGGATCATCAGCTTTGCATAAAATCAGTGATTTAGATAAAAAATGTAATATTGCCAAAACTTGCAGATGACAAAGCTGGGTGGGAGGGTGAACCGTGAGGAGGATACTTCAATGTGACTTAAATGAGTTGAGTGAGTGGCTAAAGGCATGGCCCTATACAGTATAATCTGGATAAATGTGAGGTTATCCACAATGGGGGCAAGAACAGAAAGGCAGATTATAATCTAAATGTGGAAGTTGAGAGAAGGGAATGTACAATTTGACCTCTGCCTCCTTGGAGCCCAGTCACTGAAGGTATGCATGCAGTTACAGCAGTTAGGAAGGAAAATGGTATGTTGGCCATAGTGAGAAGGTTTGAGTACTGGAGCAGCGATGTCCTGCTGTAATAGCACTCAGGCTTTGGTAAGCCCTCACTTGGAATATAGTGTGCAGTTTTGGTCTTATGTGAGAAAGGATGCTCTTGTTACAGAGGGAGTGCAGCGAAGATTTATCAGACTCTCATCTTGATTGGTGAGACTGATGTTTGAGGAGAGGTTGAATCAGTTAACTGAAGTTTTAAAAAAAATGAAGATCTCAGGAAACCTGGAAAATTCAAACAGGACTGGAGAGAGCAGTTGCAGGAAGGCCACTACTGGCAGCAGGAGTCCAGAATCAGGGGTCACAATCTAAGGATGCGAGCTAAACATTTAGGAAAGGGATGAGAATTTATTTGCCTAGAGAGTGGTGAGCTTGTGGAATTCGCGACTACAGAAAACATTCAAGTCCAAAACATGGTTTGGTTTCGAGGAGGAGTTGGGGATAGCACCTAAAGCTAACAAGATCAAAGGATATTAAGGGTAAGCAGGAGTAGGCAATTGAGTTGGATGTCAAGATTAGAGTGGTACTGGAAAAGCACAGCATGTCAGGCAGCATTTGAGGAGCAGGAAATTGATTCCCGATGAAGGACTTTTGCCTGAAACATCGATTTTTCCAGCTCCTCGGATGCTGCCTGACCTGCTGTGCTTTTCCAGCACCACTCTAATCTGACTCTGATCTCCAGCATCTGCAGTACCCACTTCAGCCTAAATGAGTTGGATGATCTGCTGTGATCATAATAAGTTATCAAAGGCTGTATGGCCTATTCCTCTTTGGTTTTTTTTCTGTTTCTAGGTGTGACTATAAGCTGTCATTTTCCCTGCCATGTTTTGAAGTGCATTTGCAATTCGTTTGGACAAAAACGGATAGTTGAGATTTTCAGTTAAAATAATAGTGAAAATTCTGGAATAATTCCACTGCTTCTAGTTTTGCTCAACATCATGAGCAAGCTGAGATTGTTGGTGAACAATCATGGACCCTTCTTTGCCTCTGTAGGCTCTTTAACGTGTTTTAATATTTTGTGAATGGTCTCATCCTCGTTTTTCTCTCTCTTGTCAAATCTCCTGTGTTGATTACAGCATTTATATACCGCATCTTCCTTGCGTCTTCTAAGTGATGATTAAAGTGAAGTACAGATTCTTAGAATTATAAAATTGTCACAGTGCAGAAAGCTGCTTGACCCATGGACTTCTGGCTAGCTTTCTTTAAGAACGGTTTTATCTGTTCTGCTTTCTGCATCTTCTCCCTGCAACCATGCAAATACGTTCTCATCAAATGGATATCCAATTCTCTTTATAAAATCACAATTGAATTCACTTTACCACAGATAGTACATATCTGACCTTCTGAGTGTGAAAATATTTTTCCTCACTCTGTTCTTGGTTGTTTCATCAACACCTTAATCAATGTCCTCTGCTTCTTGACCTCCTACCAATGAAAACTGTTTCTCTTTGTCTACTCTATCTAGAGCCCTCCCGATTTTGAACGTCTCTATCAAATCTTCTCTCCTAAGGAGAACATCCCAGCCCTCCAGTTTATCCATGTAACTGAATTTTCTTTCTGCGCCGTCTTTAAAGTCTTCACATCCTTCCTAAAGTGAGGTGCCCCGAATTGGATACAATACTCCGTTTGAGGTTGGACCAATCTTTGATAAAGATTCATCATAACTACTTTTGCTTTTCAATAATTTGTGTATATATGCTCCAGGTCTCTGTTCTTGCAACCCTGTTAAAATATTGTCCATTTAGTCATTGTCTCTCTTCATTCTTTCTAGATAGATACATCAATGCATGCGTGTGTTAAATTCCATCTGCCATGTATCTCTGTATTGCAGCACCCTGTCATTGCTCTTTATAACTTAATTATTATACACCTCTGTTCATAACATTTGTAAGTTTTGTGACCTCTGCAATTTTGAAATTTTGCGTGTGCACTCATGTCTTAAATCATGAAAAACAGTGGCCCTGGGTAGTCCCACTGTATAACTTTCACCAGACTGAAAAATAATTGTTCTCTGAAAGTCTGGTACTTGTCACTTGGCCAACTGCTATCTGTGCTGTCTTTTAATTGTTAGGCTTGCCAGTAAAGCTGAAACCTATTATTTGGCAACTACTCGCACCTTTTTGAAATCCATATGGCAGTCATCAACATTTTATATTCCCTATTTCCTCCAAAACCTCATTAGTTTGGTTGAATCAATGCTAATAGTCTATTAACAGACCTGTGCAGGCTGTTCTTAATTAATCTACATTCGTCCAAGTGACTGTTAATTTTGTTCTGGATTATTGTTTCTAAAAACCCTCTTTCCCCCCCCCCCCCCCCCCCCCCCCACCCCAAAACCAGGTTTAAAATGATGATACAAGATTGCAGGTGGCAATCAAGGGGAGAATTTGTTACCTATATATGAAGTCAAGCCATGACCCATGAGAATTTGTGAGGCGTAGCATCTTTGTTAAAGTCTCTGAGGATCACTCCCTCCTGAATGTATACCACTGTGCCACCGTTCTAATCGCTCTTCTACTGATTAGACAGGGCATTCCAATAGTTTGAGACATTGGCTGCAAGGTATGATTGTGTATTAGGCTGATGCTTGAGAAACCTGGGGCTAAGTGCCCAGATGTTAATAAGGAGACCTCTGCAAGAACATCTGAGCCGGATATGTTTTTGTTGTTTCCATGCCAGGAGATCCATTCTGTTTTACTCTTTCTGGATTTTACCTAAGTGGTTTCGAAGCCATTTCAGAAGGTTGCGAGAAATCATTCGTATTGCTGTGGGTCTGGACTCTCACGTCAGCAAAACCGTGTAAGAAGAACAGGTTTTTTTTCCCTAAAATGTCAGTCATGAGCCAGCGAACTGGTTTCATAGTCACAATTGCTTGGGCTAGCTCACTTTGTTTTAGATTTATTTAACAATTGAATTTACGTTCTCGCAGCTGTAATGGTGGGATTTGAACTCTTGTCATTGAGCATTGCTCAGACCTCTGAATCACTAGTCTAGTAACATCACCATCTGTCACTATTCGTGCATATTGCTCTTAACCTACTGTCGTGTCAGATATGGTTGTGTTCCTAATCTTAATAAAAATTTACAAGAAATGAATGATCTGTTACTGTTCTTAAATTCCTAACTTAAGTATTTTATACTGTTAATGATGCTTTTCTGATCTTGATACTGTCATTGTCTGATGGCATTATAGATGATGGACTGCTATGAAATAGTCTGATTTGCTTTCATTGTACACTCACTGTTTAACCAAAAGGAAAGGACGGGTTTTCTCTGTTAACAAAAGATGTGGAGCAAAAGCACATAATGGTGCTAGGTACAGATCAGTCATGATGTAACTAAGTAGCTCAACAGCTTCAAGAGGCTGAACAGCCTATATCTGGTTCTAGGCAGTGTGTACTGTCTACAAGATGCACTGCAGAAATTTGCCAAAGATGTTGACACAGCACCCATCAAACCCATAACCACTTCCACCTCCAAGGACAAGGACAGCAGATAGATGAGAACACCCTAACCTGCAACGTGCTGTCCAAACCATTCTGACTTGGAAATATAACGCCTTTCCTTAGCTGCCATTGGGTCAAAATCGTGGAATTCCCTACCTAATGGCATCTACCCTACAGCACATGGACCGCAGACATTCAAGAAGGCAGGTCACCACCACCTTCTTGAGGCCAACTAGGGATGGGAGTAAATACTTGCTCAGCCAGCAATGACATGAGTGAATAAAAGAAAACCTATTTGGGTTGCGACACTGAGCAAACGTATAATTGATAGAAAAATTATGTTCCTTGATTTTAGGTCACGGTTTCATAATTTACCTGTTTTTGTATTTCTTTTCAGTATCTCCTCCATCTGGAGTGACAGTTTGTGTTCTTAGATAATTTACATTTTAATATATAGCCTTTAGCCTGTTTTGGAAGAATTCTGGGGTATCCATATTGTCCAGCAGTGCCAAGAATCTAATTTCAGAAAAATAAGTTTCTTTGGAAAGGTTAGGAACTGCTTTCAGCTTTTTGAATTGGGAACAGAAGCTTCATTTTGCATTATTTAACAAATTCATTAGAAGCATGATTGGTGACTGACTCAGTGTCACAAGATTATATTCTTATTATAATTCACATCTTACTGTTACTAGCCCTGTACAACTGTTTTTTTTTATTTCAGCCAATTTATTATTGTACAGGACCCACATGCCTTTGCCACAGTCACTATATTCCTAGCTGTATAAACTGCTTAATGTCCCTCAGGATTTCTGTGTAAAGGCTATATCTGCTATTTACTGATCTGATTTGGTTTTCTAATGACCTCCACTCATTTATTTGGATGCATTTGGAGAGTCGTAAGTTCTGAAAAGTTGCACAAGACTCTTGTCCCTTGATGCTGTCATATGTATTTTAATAACTAATTGAAGTGATTGGATTGTAACTTTGAAAGTAGTGTGCTGAGAGAGCTATTTGTAGAAATAATTATGCTAGTTAAAAAGATTTATTCTCATGGTCAGATTTAGCTTTTTGTTGAATAATGTTCAATCTAGTAGTATTTTAGACTTAGAAGTTTTATAGATGGAAATGAGCCCAGCATGTGACCACTTCAGATGGTGATTTCCTCTCCCATGTGCTTTATTTTCAGTATATTAATAGAGGCAACCTTGAACAATTATTGGACAGCAGTGATCATCTCTCCTGGCGTGTTAGAGTCAAAATAGCACATGATCTTGCCTGTGGACTCAGCTACCTGCACTCAAAGGGTGTCTTTCATCGGGATTTGACTTCTAAGGTTCAGTATATGGAGGGAGAAATTAAAAATAATTGCTATTTAATTCTTAGGGTGTTAATTCAATCTTGCTATCCTTGGGAAACAGTAATTAACATTTATTAAGACTATTTCACAATAATTTAATAACTAATGGAGCAGAATCAATTCATAGGAAATACATTTTTGCTAAGTCTAATTTTTTTGCCAAACATAATTTAAGTACATGTTGATGAAGTCTTACTCTATATAGGGTAGTATGTACCTTGGCATTTAGTACACTAGAATCATTACATTGCAAATGCGTGGTACTGCATATAATGGTATACCCCCAACATTACATAAAACTGGATATCATTAGCTTGCACTATTACCTTGCTTTTTCTCTAACTTTCCAAATCTTCACTCAAGAACCTTCTACCAACTGTTCAGTTTTTAGTGGAGAAAAATTCACTCATGATATAATATTCAGTTTGATGTATAGTTGGGGTACACCATTATAATTTGTAGGACCCCCAACAATTCCCCTACAGAAGAGTATACATTAAGGATTGATGGGGTTTTGAAGAAAAGTGCTGCAATTTGCGTCAATTAAGCAAAGGGAATTCAGAACAATTGGCTAAAGGAGGAGTTCATTATGTACTTGGTACATTTTCTTGAAATAATACTATCAGGCTAGATCATTTTGACCCAGTTTTGTGTAATGAAGCAGGATGAATAGTGAATATAGCATGATAGGATTTCTTACTCAGTTTGTGTGTGAGAAATGAATCTGTTACTGGTATCTTTAAACTTAACTAAAGGCAATTACGAGGCAGTGAAGTTTCTCCATCTGCTGTGATGGGATTTAAATCTGAGAGCCTGGATCATTAGAACCTGGATTCTGGATTTTTATTTTTATTCATTCATAGGATGATGGTTTCACTGGCTGGGCCAGCATTTATTGCTCCCCCCAGAGAGCAGTTAAGAGTCCACCACAATGCTGTGGGTTTGAAGTCACATGGGACAGACCAGGTGAGGATGGCAGTTTCCTTTCCTAAAGGACATTGGTGAACTAGATGGCTTTTTTGACAAGCGATAATGGTTTCGTGGTCATCTTTAGATTCTTAAATCCACGTTCTTTTTTTTTTGGACAATTCAAATTCTACTATAGTGGGATTTGAACCTTGGTCTCCAGAACATTACCTGGGCTTCTGGATGATCACTCTAGTGATAATACCACTAAGCCCTTGCCTCCCCTTAACACTATAATGTTGTGCTGAGAACGTGGGAGGCATTGAAGTCTCGATAGTTCCTACAACTGCCGCAAGCACTCTTGTTCTTATAGCAAAGGATTACGGCCTCTGCACCTCACAGGCTGGAGGATTGGCCCTTTCCTCCAGCAGAAAGTGAGAAAGCTTTGTAGTTGCTACAGGATGCCCTGTGTTTCTACTAATTGTGCTTATCATTAATTAATGCTGGATTCTCTCCAATCCTGTAGAAGTGCAAATTACTTTTATATCTCAATGGTGCCTCAATTTATATTTATTGTAGTTGCTTAGAGACTATTGCTATATTCATCCCATTGGTTTCGTATAAGAATTAAGTTGGTTTTATTTTGCAAATCTTTTAAACTCCTTAGAGCCTTTAGTCCTCATCTGAGTGTAAAAACTTTCCATTTGCAGTGAATCTGTAATATCTCTGGTTATGTGTTTAGGAATGTTGGTGTACCTTCCAAGTATATTTGCTCAGGATGATTTGAGGTTGTACAGGATGTTGGTGAAGCTGCTTTTGGAGATACTATGTACAGTTTTGGTTGTCTTGCTATAGAAAGGATATTATTAAATTGGAAAGGGTTCAGAAAAGACTTACCAGGATATTGCCGGGACTGGAGGCTTCGAATTATGAGGAGAGGTTGGTTAACCTGGGACTCTTTTTTTTATTTTCAATGGAGTGTAGGAGGCTTAAGGGGTGATTTTATAGAGATTTGTAAAATCATGAGGAATATAGATAAGGTGAATAGCAAAATTCTTTTTCCTAGAGTGGGGAAGTTCCAAGTTTGATGGCAAATTTTAAAGTGAGAGGGGAAAAATTTAAAAGGGACCCGAGGGGCAACATTTTCACACATAGGGTGGTTCATATGTTGAATGAACTGCTGTTGGAAGTAGTAAATGCAGTTTTAAATGACATTTAAAAGACATTTGGACAAATACACTGACTAGGAAGGGAAGAAAGCGAGCACTGCAGATGCTGGAGATCAGAATCGAAGAGTGTGATGCTGGAAAAGCACAGCTGGTCAGGCAGCATCTTGAGGAGCAGGAGAATCAATGTTTCGAGCATAAAGTTTTCTTCAGGAATGAAGGGGTGGCCCAAGGGGGCAGAGAGATAAATGGGTGGGGCTGGGGAGAAGATCGCTGAGAATGAGATAGGTAGATGAAGATAGGTCGGAGAGAAGGATGGAGCAGATAGTTGGGAGGGAAGAATATCCAGGTCAAGAGAGCAGTATCGAGTTGGAAAGTTGGATCTGGGATAAGGTGGTGGGAGGGGAAACGAGGAAACTGGTGAAGTCCACATTGATCCCGTGTGATTGGAAGGCCCCAAGGTGGAAATTGAGGCGTTCTTTCTCCAGGCATCAAGTAGTAAGGGTTTGGCAGTGGAGGAGACCCAGGACCTGCATGTCCTTGGCGGAGTGGGAGGGGAATCGAAGTGTTTGGTCACTGGGCGGTGGGGTTGTTTCGTGCGTGTGTCCCAGAGATGGTCTTTGAAGCGTTCTGCAAGTAGACATCCTGTCTCCCCAGTGTAGAGGAGACCATGTCAGGACGAACAGATACAATAAATGACTTGTGTGGAAGTGCAGGTAAATCTCTGACTGGTGTGGAAGGCTCCTTTGGGACCTAGGACGAAGGTAAGGGGGAAGGTGTGTGCGCAGGTTTTGCAATTCTTGCGATAGCAGGGGAAGGTGCTGGGAGAGGAGAATGAGTTGGTGGGGATCTCCACTACACTGGGGAGACAGGGCGCCACACTGTAGGGATTCTGTGATTGGCAAAGCAGGTAGATTAGATTTTTTTTTAGATTAGATTACATTAGTGTGGAAACAGGCCCTTCGGCCCAACAAGTCCACATCGACCCGCCGAAGCGCAACCCACCCATACCCCTACATTTACCCCTTACCGAACACCTACGGGCAATTTAACACGGTCGATTCACCTGACCTGCACATCTTTGGACTGTGGGAGGAAACCGGAGCACCCGGCGGAAACCCACGGAGACACTGGGCGAATGTGCAAACTCCACACAGTCAGTCGCCTGAGGTGGGAAATGAACCCGGGTCTCTGGCGCTGTGAGGCAGTAGTGCTAACCACTGTGCCACCGTGCCACCCATAAAGTATGTTTCCTTTCAGAAATAAGATTCAATGCATCGCTAAGTTTGTAGGTTTTATCATAAATTTTGTTTCTTTGTGTTATTCCCAGGCAGGATAGGAGAAATCATTTGTTTTCTTAAGCTTTTGTGTACTATTTGAATATTTGTTTATAGGGATCCTCTTGAGATCATGTATAATGAAGCTGTATGTCCTCTTGCAAGTTTCCTCAAGAAAAGTCTTCTGACTAGCAATCAGAATATCATTTGGTAGTTGTATAGAAATAACTCTTGACTTTTTCATTCCCTAATCAGGAATAATGTGAAGAATTTAAGTTGTGTTGGCATGGTTTGAGAAGATTTGTAAATCAGGTTGAGGTTCTGGATGTATGTTTGCTCGCTGAGCAAGCAAACCTATATCCAAATTAAGTTCGATGGTAGCATTTACAAACTATGCAACAGTTTAGAGTCTTGGTTCCAAGGGGAAAAGAACACTTGCCTCTATAGTATAAAAGACTTTTTCACAAACCTTGTAAAGTTTAAGGAACAGCATCTCTTTTAGGAATGCTAAGGTTTTCTGGGCTCGTAAGTTCAACAGTTTCACTTTATAACCTGTGCCTTGTTTTATTTCCTTGCTCTTGATTTGGTTTTAATTTTTCTTTTTGTTTTTCTATTCTCCCTTTCTAAGGGCTGATGTTCCATAATTTTGCCAATCAGACCTCCTCCTGGTACCCCTTTTTTTAAAAAGAAAAAGCTTGTCCTAATAATGCTGCTTTTGGCCTTGCACTAGTGATCTTTTGTCATTTTGATTACCTCTGCCCTCCACCTTGTCAGACCTCCCCTATGAATTTTTTCTTTTTTTTTCGCCCCCCCCAAAAAAAACCTGTCCAATGGACTTTTCCGAACTTGCTCTCTTACAATTGCTCAAATTACGTTCCATATCCTTACTACTTTATTCTTTCACAGGATGTGGGCATCACTGGAAAAGCTGATAGTCATTGCACATTTGTTAATTTTCCTTCAACATAATATATTGCTAGAGCTTTTCAGAGGGCACTTAAAAGTTGATCACATTGTTGTATACCTGGAGTCACATCAAGACTCAATCAGGGAAGGATTTCCTTCCCGAAAGAACATGAGTGAATTGGATGGACTTTTGCTCATTATGTAAAGTGTAACTGAAGTGTCTTTTATTGTGTATGACATATTTGTTTAGTGGGTGAGCCTGAATTATGATGATACTACTCCCTAAATAAATTTTGTATCCAAATTGTATCCTCCATGGATTGTTTATCCAGCAAGTGTTTATTGTTCATAATCATAGTAGCTTTTCATTCGCTGAGGTGTAGGATTCTCATTTACATGAGAGGAAGATGGTTAAAAGTACGTAGTCCAAAATATGAACCGTAGTCCAAATATAAATAGCGGAGATCTGAAACACAAACAGAAATAGCTTGAAAAACTGAGCAGGTCTGGCAGGATCTGTAGAGAGAATATTTTGAGGTCAGTGACCTTCTACAGAACTGAAAGCAGCCAGGAAAGGTGGTATTTTTAAGATTAGATTAGATTCCCTACAGTGCGGAAACAGGCCCTTCGGCCCAACAAGTCCACCGAAGAGCAACCCACCCAGGCCCATTCCCCTACATTCACTCCTGATTAATGCACCTAATATTATGAGCAATTTAGCATAACCAATCCACCTGACCTGCACATCTTTGGACTGTGGGAGGAAACCGGAGCACCTGGAGAAACCCACACAGACACTGGGAGAACGTACAAACTCCACATAGACAGTTTTCGAGGCGGGAATCGAACCCTGGCGCTGTGAGGCAGCAGTGCTAACCACGGAGCCACTGTGCCACCCTGTGCCATCAACTTATGTTGATAAGGCATGGGGGCTAAAGGAGTGAGCGGATAGGTAGAGATGCAGCCGAGAGACAGGGGGGAGAAAAATAAAAGGTCATTTGGCAAAGGAATTACTGGTAGTAAGCTGGGAAGAAGAAGAAGAATCTTGATAGTGAGGGCAATGAACAGTTGTAAGTAGTTTGGTTTCAGCATGGCCAACCCGTTTCATGATAGAACCTGGGATAGGTCGTGACATCATGACCTCTTTACTTGAGATGCATTTGGCAAATGGAACTTCACAAAATAAGCATGTGCATTGACTGACAAAAAGAATGCTTTTCAAAGTTTGGGAGAAGATTTGTAGCTCGGGTGCTCGTTGTTGTGGTTCTGTTCGCCGAGCTGGGAATTTGTCTTGCAAACGTTTCGTCCCCTGTCTAGGTGACATCCTCAGTGCTTGGGAGCCTCCTGTGAAGCGCTTCTGTGCTGTTTCCTCCGGCATTTATAGTGGCCTGTCTCTGCCGCTTCCGGTTGTCGGTTCGAGCTGTCCGCTGTAGTGGCCGGTATATTGGGTCCAGGTCGATGTGTTTGTTGATAGAATCTGTGGATGAGTGCCATCAACAAACACATCGACCTGGACCCAATATACCGGCCACTACAGCGGACAGCTCGAACTGACAACCGGAAGCGGCAGAGACAGGCCACTACAAATGCTGGAGGAAACAGCACAGAAGCGCTTCACAGGAGGCTCCCAAGCACTGAGGATGTCACCTAGACAGGGAACGGAACGTTTGCAAGACAAATTCCCAGCTCGGCGAACAGAACCACAACAAAGAATGCTTTCACTAAAAGGTTGCTTTCAGATAAGATTAAGAGCACCGCACCTTGGTGGGAATTGATTCAGACTTTATCAACTCCATACTGTACACAGTGGAATGCAATGTTTTTGTAAGAACAGAGAAAACTGGATATAACTTCATTGCTGAAGGTGGAATTTAGAATTCGCATCTGAATCAGTGGCCAGTTCAAACACTACCATGACAATTGAGAGAAGTCTATTAATATATCTGAAATGGAGTTATTGTTATTGTTAATTATTCTAAGTAATTTACCAGATTGTTACCAAAATCCATCTGGTTCACTATGTCCTTTTAGTTCAGAAAGTAAGTTGTCAAGAGGATATCAGGAGTTTGCAAAGAGGCTATATAAGGTGCTGGAGGGTTACTCATGTTGTCCCCCTGTAAAGGAAGGGTAGTAGGGATATTCTCTAACTACAGACCAGTGAGTCTGATGTCAATGGTGGGAAAGTTGCGAGAGAAGGTATTGAGGGATAAAATCTATTTCTATTTGCAAAAGAATGGGCTTATCAGTGATAGGCAACATGGTTTTTATGCGGGGGAGATCGTGCCTTACCAACTTAATAGAGTTCTTTTGAGGAAGTGACCAAGTTGATAGATGAAGGAAGAGCTGTACATGTCATATACATGGACCTTTAGTAAAGCGTTCAATAAGATTCCCTATGGTAAACTAATGGAGAAAGTGAAGTCACGTGGTGTGCAGGATGTTCTAGCTAGGTGGATAAAGAACTGGTTGACACAGACAGAGTAGTAGTTGAAGGGAGTTTCTCAAAATGGAGAAAGATGACCAGTGGTGTTCCACAGGGATCAAGTGCTGGGGCCACTGTTTGTGATATACATAAATTATCTGGAAGAGGGCACTGTTGGTATGATCAGCAAGTTTGCAGGTGACACGAAGATTGGTGGAGTAGGAGAAAGCATAAGAGACTGTCAAAGAATACAAGAGAATATAGATAGACTGGAGAGTTGGGTGGAGAGGTGGCAGATGGCGTTCAATCCAGGCAAATGTGAGGTGATGCATTTTGGGAAGTCTAATTCTAGAGCGAACTATACAGTAAATGCAAGAGCCTTGGAAAAAATTGATGGGCAGAGATCTGGGAGTGCAGGTCCGTTGAACCCTGAAGGTTGCTGCACAGCTGGATAGTGTGGTCAAGAAGGCATATGGTGTGCTTGCCTTCATCGGACGGGGTATTGAGTATAGGAGCTGGCAGGTCATGTTAAAATTGTACACAACATTGGTTTGGCCACATTTAGAATACTGTGTACAGTTCTGGTCACCACATTACCAAAAGGATGTGGATGTTTTGGAGAGGGTGCAGACAAGGTTTACAAGGATGTTGCCTGGTATGGAAGGTGCTAGCTATGAAGAGAGGTTGAATAGGTTAGGATTGTTTTCATTAGAAAAAAGGAGATTGTGGGGGGACCTGATTGAGGTCTACAAAATCATGAAGGGTATAACAGGGTAGATAGAGAGGAGCTTTTTCCCAGGGTAAAGGATTCAATAACGAGAGGTCATGCTTTCAAGATGAGTGGTGAAAAGCTTAAGGAAGATACACGCGGCAAGTACTTTACCACCTCTGCTGGCAACACGTTCCAAGCACCTACCACCCTCTGTGTCGAGGCAAGCATGGTAGATTCATTTAAGATGCGTCTGGACAGATGCATGAGTAGGTGGGGAGCAGAGGGATACAGATGCGTAGGAATTGGGCGACAAGTTTAGACAGTGGATTTGGATCGGCTCCGGCTTGGAGGGCTGAAGGGCCTGTTTCTGGGCTGTAAATTTTCTTTGTTCTTTATTCTTATTATAAGTGAAGTGAGTGGGAAAAATTAGCAGGTGGAGTGTAATATAGGATGTGTGAACTTTGGCAAGGTGAAGAGATCTTAATCTGAATTTAAATCCATCTCTATTGAAATCTATCCTTTTCTCATTTCTGCTAATTTTGGGGAGGCAGTTCGTAATTCCAAACTTTATGCTAATGTTCAAGGGACATAGGTTTGAATCCACTATGAAGTGCAGGGAAAACTGAAATCTATAATCTGTTCCTTTTAGCGGAGGAAACCTGCCATCCTTGCCAGTAATGCCCTCATCAAATGAATGAATAGGGAAAAAAAAATCCAATGTGCTAGTTTCTCACTTCAGACTTGTGCTTTTTCACAGCTGCCAGTTTCCAGGACATAAAGGCATGAATTGTTATTTCTTATGCAATAAGTCCTGCTTTTATGTCCCACAGAACTGTTTAATTAAGATGGAAGAGAATGGGTACACAGGAGTTTTGGGTGACTTTGGACTGGCAGAGAAAATCCCTGATAAGTAAGTATACCACATTTTCCCCTTTTAAATGTAATTTTCTACTTGAAGTAGCAGAATTATAATCCTCGGGCAACTATGAGAAAATAACAATGAATAGAAAATTGCATCCCTCAAAATTGTTGAGATATTTAATCATGTTTTTAATAACTGTTGTTTTGAGCATGAATGAATGTGGTTCCCATTCAAAAAGGTATATGGTGATTTGTGGCAGTGTCACCAGACTAGTAATCCAGAGGCACTGGCTCAAACACCACCATGACAACTGGGAGAACTCTATTAATATATCTGGAATGGAGTAATTGTTACCTTTTTAATAATTCTAATGAATTTACCAATTTGTTACCAAAACTCATCTGGTTCACTCTGTCCTTTTAGTTCAGAAATTAAGTTGTCAAAAAGATATCAGGAATTTGCAAAGAGGCTATAAATAGGTTAAGTGGGTGGGCAAAAATTGGCAGGTGCAATATAATGCAGGATGTGTGAGCTTTGGCATGAAGAATAGTAAAGCAGCATATTTAATGGAAAGAAGTTGCAGAACTCTGAAAGATCTGAGTGTGTTAGTACATGAATCACAATGTTAGTATGCAGGCACAACAAGTGAAAATAGAATGTTGTTTATTGTAAGGGAATGAAATTGAGAGGAGGGTATGTTGTTACAGTGGAATAAAAGTTGTTGAGGCCACCTCTAGATTACTGTGTATAGGTTTTGTTGTCTCCTTTAAGAAAGGACATAAATGTTTTGCAGTTCGTAGAAGATTTACTTGACTAATATCCAAGATAGGAAAGTTACCTTAGGATGAGAGGTTGATCAGCTGAGCCTGTATCCATAGAAATTTAGAAGGGTGAAAGGTAAGTCCATTGAAACATTTTAAGATCCTGAGAGGACTTAACAAGGTGGATAATGAAAGAATGTTTTCCATTTTCAAGATTAGTAGGGGACATAATATAAAAATTAGGGGTCTCACATTTAAGATGGGGATGGGGATGAGGAGGATTACTTTAAGGGTGCAAGTCTTTGGAACTGTTTCCCCAGAGAGTAGAGGAGGGGGGTTGTTGAATGCTTTAAAGGAAGAGGTAGACTAAGAAGAGAGTTGAGTGTTATCAATGGTAAGCAGGAATGTGAAGTTGAGGCTGCAATCAGATGGGTTATGTAATACTAAATGTCAGAGCAAATGGCCTACTGTTAGTTGTTATGTTCCTATTAACCAACATAAGACACAGTATAATGATTTGCTTTGGAAAAATCTTGAAACAATGTTGTGGTTCTGTTCGCCGAGCTGGGAATTTGTTGCAGACGTTTCGTCCCCTGTCTAGGTGACTTCCTCAGTGCTTGGGTGCCTCCTGTGAAGCGCTTCTGTGCTGTTTCCTCTGGCATTTAGAGTGGTTTAAATATAAATGATATAAATGCCGGAGGAAACATCACAGAAGCGCTTCACAGGAGGCACCCAAGCACTGAAGGTGTCACCTAGACAGGGGGCGAAACGTCTGCAACACAAATTCCCAGCTTGGCAACAGAACCACAACAATGAGCACCCGAGCTACAAATCTTCTCACAAACTTTGAAATCTTGAAGCAATATTTGAATATCTATTTACATGTGATGACTGAATAATAGGGAATTCTGCTAATTCCCAATTGTTCTCATGAAGGTTCTAGAGAGCCTTTTTTTAAACTGCCGTAGTCTAGATTATGAAGACATATCCATGGTGCTGTTAGTCTCCCAGGATTTTGAACTGGTAATTTGGGGGAAAAATAGTGTGTTACCTAAAAGTGGTGGTTTTCCCTGATGCCTATGTTCTTCTGTGTAGCAGAGGTCCAGGTTTTGGAGGTTCCATTGTAGGAGTCCTGGTGAGTTGTTGCATTGTATTTTGTAGGTTGTAAACATTTGCAGCCTTGATTCATTACTGGTAGAGGGAGTGTATAATATTATGGATGAAGTGTCACTGAGTGGGCTGAACTGCTTGAGAGTTTTTGGAGCTGCACTAAAACATCATATTTCAGACAGGTGCCTTTGTAGATAGTTCATAGTCATTAGATAAGTTGCTAATGATATTTAGCCTCTGGCCTGCTCTTGCAGCCAGTGTTTAAAAGTGCAATTTGTTACGTTACAAGTAGCAATTGTCTCTCACGCTTAAGAAAAATGGACATCTTTCGACTTGCATCAAACTAAGTTAACAGTTTTTTAAAAAAATGTATTCATTTGTGGGATTTGGATATCACTGGCTGGCCAGCATTTAATGCCTATCCCTAGTTGCCCTTGAGAAGATGGTGGTGAACTGCTGCTGCAGTCCACCTGCTGTGGGTTGACCCACAAAGCCACTAGAGAGGAAATTGCAGGATTTTGATATAGCGACAGTGAAGGAATGGCAGTATATTTCCAAGTCAGGATGGTGAGTGGCTTGCAGGGGAACTTGAAGACGGTGATGTTTTCATATATCTACTGCCCTTATCCTTCTAGATGGAAGTGGTTGTGGGTTTGGAAGATGCTGTTTGCAGATCTTCAGTGGATTTCTGCATTGCATCTTGTAGACAGTACACACTGCTGTCACTGTGCATGGTGGGAAAGTATCAAAGTCTGTAGTCTAGAGAGCTGTGTTTGCCATCCTAAAGGGATGGGGGAAATGGTTTAACTGGAGTTCTGGGTTGGATGAGTTTTAGGCAGTGGAGCCAGGGTTCAGCATGCGCAGCAAAAGGAGCAGCTGAGCATAACTAGTTTCATATCTGCCAAATTCAGTCTCTATGTCCTGGTTTCACAAATTCAACATTTTTTAAAAATTTAATCAAAGCATCTGTTGTATTCTGTAAGCTGGTCAATCCAACAAATAGGAGTCAATACCAAAGACGCACTGGAGGCTGATCCTAGAGCAGATGCTGATGACAAAAACTTTATCACTGGAGACCCAGGCTTGACTGATACAGCAGAGTCATCTCTGGTGACTTAAATTTTTCAATAGCCAACTCTTCTGTTTCAAAGAATGCATGTCATTTTTGAAGGTTGAGGACTTGCTGTGAGGTATAGGGTCCAGGAGCAAAGGAATAGAAGAGAAGATAGATGCGAGATATATGGTAAGGAAAAATTCGCAAAGGATATAAGTTAGGTTATCTCACTTTTTACTTACCAAATGCTCACTAGGATTGCCAACCCTCCAGAATTACCCTGAATGAATTAAAGATCAATCTCCAAGATATTGCTGCAAGCAAAGCCAGAAGGAAAATTGTTGATGCATTATAAAGAATTGCGTTTATTTTTAATTTGCTTTGTTTATCAATTATAAAAGTTTTGGAGATTGACAGTCAAGAATCATCTAATTGGATTCACAAAAAATTCTGTGCATTTACCAATTGGGCTGGAGGAGCTGGTGCATTGTGGTGATGGACATCTTTGTTGTATGACTGTTGGAAACATCAGGTTATCGATTGAGTGAGTGAAGATGAAGGACAACTGCTGGGGTGTGGGTATTTCTGGCAAGGCCAGCCTTTCGTACAATCTATATTGATGTGGTAAAATGGGATCATGTTGGAAAATAGTTTGCAAACCATTGTTGTCACCTTGTGCTTTGCTTTCCTTGTACATAGTCCAGTATAGTTAGGTTATTTTGCTTGTTTGGATTTCAATCTGTATCAGAGGCACTAAATAGATTGAATGCTAAAATGTACAAATCACTTTCGTGACTTGATACAAATGTATTGGTCTGCAATTCTGACTTCAATAGAAGATATACAAAGCGACGGTGAACATTCCTACCCACTTGGTATAACATAGGAAAAGTGTGAAGTTATTCACTTGGATATAAAAATACATAGTCCAGAATATTTTTGATATGATGTAGAATTTGTCAGTGTCGATGCTCAAAGAGGCTTGGGTATTCTTAAACAAGAAATGTAGAAATTTGATGTGCAGTTATGGCAGCAATTAGAAAGGCAGATGGCATGTTGGCCTTTATTGAAAGGGAGACTTTGTTTGTTGTGGCGTGTGGAAAAGTACAGTAAGTTGGTTCCTGGGCTAAGCAAATTGGGTCTAGGTCCACCTGAAAGTTAGAGCAATGAGAAGCAATCTCTTCAAAGATTCTGAAGAAATTTGATAAAAAAAATTGGTCTGCTAGTTAGAAATCTAAAATATAGGGTAGGTGAACAATCACTTAAGATTGAAATGGGGAGAAATTACTCCATCCAAAATCTTTCGAATCCTCTACCCAGGATTGTGGATTCTCCATTGTCGAGTGCTTTTGAAGCTGAAATACATAGATTTTTTTGCTGTTTCAGGGAATGAGGTATATGAGAGTGGGCAGGAAAGTGATGCTGAAGTTAAAGATCAGTCATAATCATATTGAATGGCACAGCAGACTCAATAAGCCATCTGTGTTTATCCTTCCTATTTCTTGTCTTCTAAAGTCTAATTGTACCACCCCATTCGAATTGGAGTATAAGTGGTATAGTTATGTCATCCTTGTCACTGAAGACTTGCAGATGTTTTTGTCCTTGGCCTCCAATTTTCAGACTTTTCTTTTTGCCTTTGACCATTCTCTACCCTGGTCAAAAACCTTTTGCAATTAAGATAGGGCTCCTCGATGGTTTGTGGGCATTATGATTGTCTTTGTTCACCTGGGTCATGATTTACTGCAAAAAAAAAAGATACTTTAAGTAACTGGTTCTATGGCAAACAATTTTTATGTCAATATTACCATGCACTGAATATCAACATTTTAATGCTATGCTAAAGAAAGCATATCAAGTAAATAGACGTTTTTGTAAAATAGCAAAGCATGTTACTTACTTTTTTATTTTAAATTTCAGTGCAAGTGTAGAAAAGTTGTCAGTGGTTGGATCACCTTTTTGGATGGCTCCAGAGGTACTTCATAGTGAGCATTATAATGAAAAGGTAAGTGTTCTGTCTTAGATTAGCAGCAAACATCATTGTTTGCAAAATAAAACTGAGTGTATTGTTTATTCCTTTTTTATTTCACTTGAATTTTCCTTGATTTGTTAAAAAGAACAAGGAAAATCTGCTATGTAATAGAAAATATTTGTGTACTTAAAGCATTAAAGCTAACCAAAGTTGCATATCAGGTAGTTATTCAATCTGTGGTTACTTTGCTTCTTCCAAAGTCCATCCAACTATACCATATTAACCTTTTGAGTGTCAGTTTTGCCATTTATGTATCTCCCCAGGCTTGTTCTTGTCAGGCAGTATTGGTTCTCAACAGCAGTTAGAAAAGGCAACCTTCAGTTCTCATGTAGTCAGGGGCATGTTTGTCAAATTCCAGGCACAATGAAGCAGAGTGAGGTAACATTCATTAATTTACAGTGCTTTAATCTGTTGGACGTATAATATGGATGCCTGAATATTATGAATGGTGATATATTTCCTTATGTGGATGGTGAGTGGCTTGGTGGGGAACTTGCAAATAGAGATTTCCCATGTATGTGCTACCCTTGTCCGTCTAGATGGAAGTGTTCGTCGGTTTGGAAGGTGCTGACCAAGGATTTTTGGTGAACTTCTGCAGTACATCTTGTAGACACACATTGCTGCATGTTGGTATTGGAGGGAGTGAATGTTTATAGTTTTGGTGCCAATTAAGCGGGTTGCTTTGTTCTGGATGGTGTCTAGCTTCTTGAGTGTTGCTGGAGCTGCACTCATCCAGGCAAGTGGAGATTACTCCATTACACTCCTGACTTGTGGCTTGTTGATAGACTGCCTTTGGGCAATCAGGAGGTGAGTTATTTCGGTATTCCTAGCCTCTGACCTGCTCTTACAGCTACTTATTTATATGGTGAGTCCAGTTCATTTTTTGATAATGCCAGGGTGTTGATTATGTGTGATTCAATTATGGTAACACCATTGAATGTCAAGGGGGTGGTGGTTGGATTGTCTCTTTTTGGCGATGGTCACTGCCTAGCATTTGTGTGGCACAAATGTAAATTTTATCCCAGGCATGCATGTTGTCAGATCTTAAGAACTGCAGATGCTGTAAATCAGAAACAAAAACAGAAGTTGCTGGAAAAGTCTGGCAGCATCTGAAAAGAAATCAGTTAACATTTTGGGTCCGGTGTCCCTTCCTCAGAAGGCAAGTCTTGTTGCGTTTGAACATGGACCGCTTCAGAATTCAGCAAATGGTGCTGAACACTGTACAATTAGCAGTGAACATTCCCACTTCTGACATTGAGGGAAGCAGCCGAAGATGGTTGGGCTTGGAACACTAATTACCTCTGCAGAAATGCTCTGGAGCTGAGAAAATTGACCTCCAACAACCACACCAATTTTCCTATGTGCCAGTATGATTCCAACCAGTGGAGATTTCCTCCAATTCCCATTAATTCTGACTTTGCTAGATCTCCATGATGCCATATTCTTTCAAATGTGGTGTTAATGTCAAGGGCTGTCACTCTCACCTAGTCTCTGGAATTCGGTTCTTTTGAATCAAGGCTGTAATGAGGGCAGGAGTTCAATGGCTCTGATGGAACCCAAACTTGGTGTCAGTTGCTGCTGAGCTAGTGCTATTTGATGACACCTCCTATCACTTTACTGAAGAGCAAGAATAGACTGATGGGCTGGTAATTGGCCAGGTTGGATTTGTGCTACATTTTGAGTACAGGACATATGTGGGCAATTATTTACCTTGGAGAGATACCAGTGTTGTAGCTGTACTGGAACAGCATGGCTAGGAGGACAGCAAGTTCTGGAGTACAAGTCTTGTGTACTATTGCTGGAATGTTATCAAGGCCTGTTGCCTTTGCAGCATCCACTGCCTCTTATTGTTTGTTGATATCAAATATACTCATTGATACTGGCACGTTCAATGGTACTGAATTTGTAAGTGTTGTGTAACAGGAAAAACTTTTTTAAAAAAAACTTATCTTGCTATTAGCATCACTGGAGAGGTGATGACCTAGTGGTATAATCATTAGATTATTAATCCAGAAACTCAGCTAATGTTTTGGGGACCCAGGCTCAAATTCCAGTATCTGCCACTTTGGGATTTGAAGTGGATTTCTAAACAAAATTTGGAATTAAGACCGTGACACCATTGTCAATAGTCAGAACAACCCATCTGGCTTACTCATGTTCCTCAAGGAATGATCTCTGCCAACCTCACCTGGTCTGACCTATTGTAACACCAGAACCACAGCAATGTGTTGAATCTCAACTGCCCTCTGAAATGGCCCAGCAAGCCAGTCAGTTAGGTAAATTGCTGCAAAGTCTCAACATGTGGACTGCAGTGGTTCAAGAAGGCAGCACACTATCATCTTCTCAAGGACAACGAGAGATGGGCAATAGATGTCAGCGACATCTATGTTTAACTTGATGCATTGTCATGCAGCTCTCTTGAGGGAGGAACTAAGTGACTTAATTCAGTTCAAAATCCTGTGTTCGTATGCGTGATGAGAAATGTTTTGAATTTGGCTTTTTTCATACTTGCTAAGCTCTGGTTACTGTTTCATCTGTCCTTTTTCATATTGATGTGATAAGCATGTAACTGACTAGAACTTGTAAAGATAATTAGTCCAGGGAATTTCTGTGCAAAGTTTTGAAGGACCATTACGTCTTTTAAAGAAGACACATGGTTTTTAGAAGAAAATTAAGTATATTTTCTTTTGAATGAGTAAGTAGCAAAATATAACTACTGAAAAATGTTTTGTTGCTGCCTGCACTCTTTAATAAATCTGTTTGGTAGCTAAAGGCCAAGATATGACTTGGAGGAAATGTTATTTCACTTTCACTAGCTCAGAGGGTCCATTTGGTGTGGTATACAACTTGTATCAAAAATTATACATATAGTTCTCTGCTACCCTGGATGCACGGCCACACTTTATTTGAATATTTAGCAACTGGAAAGTTTTCAGCAACTGGATTTTATTTGCAACAAAAGGATATATTTGATTAAATAAGTCATGCCCAAATATGTCAGGTCAGATAGATTTTGAAAATCCTGTTATGATATTTGAAGGTCATCGTTACCATCACTGACTCTTGTCTGCCTCACAGACTGTTGTCTGACTGTGTGCTGCAAATGATGTTTAGAGATGTTTTTGGTATAATCATGGAAGGAATGGAAAAGGTTAGTGGGGTAGGTGTAGATAGCATGCTGGGCTTTTTTGCAGCGGCTTTGGAGAGTATCATAGATGTTTTGCTTCCATCGTATAAACTTTGGATACATAGCTCTAATTTTCAGCGTAGTTTAGACTCTAAAGTAAAAAGACATACTCACCTTGGTGGAATAGTGAAAGTTTGGTAGATTAGTCCTTGAGATGAAATAGTTGTCTAGTGATGAGAGGCTGATTAAATTGGGCTTATTCACAAGATTAGAAGAAAGGTGATCTAATCATAACATAAAAGATTCTGAAGGGGCTTGACAGGGTAAAAGGATTGATAGGTTGCTTTCCCTGGCCAGGGTCTATAGAACATGGACACCCAGCCTTATTTGGGAAAAACAATGACTAATTAAACTGAAATGAGATGTTTTGGTGGTCAGAGTTGTAAATCTTGGGGTTCCATACCATTCATGAGATATAGCATCATCAAGAATGTATGGAATATATAATAAAAAGGAGTGGTCGCAGATTAACCCTGATGGTATTGAACGGTAGAGCAGACTTGATCCATGGGCTCCTGCTCCAGTTACATTTAAGTTCTGGTGGTGTTATGATTCTTTCTTTCTTGGCCGTGAAGTACTTGAACATAAATTATTCTCCAATAATTAATTCAATTTTTAAAAGATTTATGTATAACTGTAATAATTTAATAGCTAAATTGCCATAAAGCTTTGTTTCTAACACTGTTTGTAATTTAATGACAGGCAGACGTGTTTTCGTATGGCATTATTCTATGTGAAATAATTGCCAGAGTACAAGCTGATCCTGACTATCTACCTCGGACAGTGGTAAGGAGTGAGTTTTTGATCCTGCTTTGTTAAGCTAAGAAAATATCACTTTTCATAAATGTTCTGTGGTTTAACATGTTGAAGGTGTACTTTTAGAAGGTTTTTTAAAAAAAAATAAGTTGGGGAATCTTCTTGCATTTGCCTAATTATGTCAAATGATGGGCGAACATCCATATGGGAATAGGAATGGAAACACTGATTCTTAAATATACCAAATTGGTTATTTCTCAGCAGACCAGTGTAATGCTGCTATGTTGATCAGTAGTATTGTAGAAGTTGAATTTGTGACCCCAAACCTGACTCCTGCAGAACTGCAATAGTCACTGGCTGCCATCCTCTGTCCCCACTCTCTGCCTTCTACCAGTCAGCCAATCCTCTATCCATGCCAGTATCTTGCACCTAATGCCAATGGCTCTTATCTCATTTCACAGCCTTTGTCAAAAGCCTTCTGGAAATCTAAATCAATCATACTGGCTTTCTGTTTCGCTTGCTTGTTACATTCTCAAAGAATTCTTACCAATTTATCATGTATGACCTTCTCTTGACAAAGCTGTGCTGACTTTAGCTCTATTTTACCATGCACTTCCAAGTAGTCCACAGTCTTATCCTTAGTAATTGACTCTAAAATCTTACCAGCGACTGAGGTGAAGCGATCCAGTCTATAACTTCTCATTGCTGCCTACCTCCCTTCTTTAAACAGGAGTATTACATTAACCATTTTCAAGTTCTCTGGGACCCTCCCTGACTCCATTGATTCCTGAAAGATCGTCACCAATGCCTCCATAATCTCCTCCTATCTTGTTCAGAGACCTTGTAGTCTATTGGGTCAGGATGATTTTTCAGCCTTTCAGATCTTTCAGCATCCCCAGCATCTTCTCCTTAGTGATAGCCACTACACTCCTCTCTGCCCCTACTCTCTTGAAGTTCTGGTATGTAGCTGACATCTTCCACTGTGAAAACTGATGTGAAGTACCAATTCAGTTTCTCTGCCATTTGTGTTCCACATTAGTACTTCTGCAACCTCATTTTTCAGTAGTCCAGTGTTCACTTCTGCCTCTCTCTTGGGTATCTTTTTTAAAAAAACTCCCACAACCTTCTTTTATATCACTAACTAGCAACTCTAATTTCATCTTTTCCCACCTCCCCAAGTTACTTTTTCAGTTGTCTTTTGCTTTGTAACAGCTTCCCAATCCTCTGGTTTCTCACCATCTTTACCAAACGTTATGCTTTTTATTTTGATTTTATGCCATCACTGATTTTCCTTGTCAGCCACTGTCGCCTTGTACTCTCCTTTTTAAAATGGTTTTCTTCCATGGGATGAATTTCTGCTGTGCTTGCGAACTACCACCAGAGACTCCGGCCAGTGATTCTCCACTGTTTTCCCTGGTAGGCTAACTTCCAAATCCACTTTGACCAGCTCCTCCTCATGTTTATACTGTTAACTTTACTAAATTTTAATATCATTACATCTGATTCCAGTTCTCCCCCTCAAACTGTAGGATGAATTCTATCATCGTACAGTTTTTTTGTTCCTGAGCTGGAACTTGTCTGCTTTTCTTCTCATTCCTTTATTTGTTTTCTTTCTCTCCTTTCTTTCTTTTCTCTATACCTTTTTACTTACCTCTTCCTGAGCTGAGGCGTCAGCGAGAGCCCAGCACAGACCTCAAGTGGAACCAGCATGAAGAGGGTTGGCCCGGGGCAGACCTCAGGAGTGAGCCCTTGCTTTTCCTGAACGAGCATAGGAATTGGTGGCTGCTACATCATCAGAGGGGACGTTGACGAAGTAGGCCCAGTGGCAATGGGGATTGCCGACTTCATCGTTGATTTGTATTTGGTGTTAGAAGGGCATCAAAGTGCCATTGGCTTGGGTCCAGCAGTGAGATATGTGACGCAGCACAGGCAGCAGCGAGGTGGTGGCAGAGGGGTATTAGCGCTTTTGTGAAAGATGGTGCCTGCGGATCGACGATTTTGTTGGTTGGATCCCGTGTAGACAGCAACATGGTGGAAGAGGGATGGCGGCCCAAGTGTTGTTGATGCTGATAAGCTGGCTCAGGACTGATGGATTCTCTTTAAATTGTATATAATTGCTCAAAATGACACCAAATTGTGGCAACAAATGAAAGCTTTTTACAGTATTTTATGGCATTCTCCCTGTAAAAATCCGCGTTGACAATAAAAGCAATAAATCAAGATAAGCTCCCTATCGATTTGATTTCAATGCACATCACCAAATCCAGAATTGCCTGTTCCTTAGTGGGCTCTGCCACAAGCTGCTGCAAAAAACCATCTCGTAGATATTCCGTAAAATTTTTTTCTTGACTATCTGCTGACCCAACTTTCCTAGTCCACCTGCATGTTGAAGCTCCCCCATGACACTTGCAGCAGTGCCTTTTCTACATGCTTTTTCTATCTCGTGATTTATTTTTTGTCCCACATCCTGATTATTGCTAAGAGGCCTGTACACGACTCCCATCAGAGTCTTTTTTTTTAAACTTTGCAGTTCTTCAGATTCAACACATTCTGACTCTACATCACTTACTGCTATTCGTTTAATTTAATTTCTTACTAACAAGGCAACCTGCCCCCATCCTTTCAAGAGGACTCGTCCTCTTGGATATTTATTTCCCAGATTTGATCCCCGGCAACCACATCTGTATTGCCATGATATCGTATGTGCCAGTTTCAGTATGTGACTCATACTCATTTACCTTATTTTGTATAGCATGTGTATTTAAGTACAACACCATCAGTCCTGCATTGACTGCCCTCATCTAATTGTTGTCCCCTTGTAGAGTCATAGAGATGTACAGCATGGAAACGGACCCTTCGGTCCAACCCGTCCATGCCTACCAGATATCCCAACCCAATCTAGTCCCACCTGCCCGCACCCGGCCCATATCCCTCCAAACCCTTCCTATTCATATACCTATCCAGATGCCTCTTAAATGTTGCAATTGTACCAGCTTCCACCACATCCTCTGGCAGCTCATTCCATACCCGTACCACCCTCTGTGTGAAAAGGTTGCCCCTTAGGTCTCTCTTATCTTTTCCCCTCTCACCCTAAACCTCTGCCCTCTAGTTCTGGACTCCCTGACCCCAGGGAAAAGACTTTGCCTTTTTACCCTATCCATGCCCCTCATCATTTTGTAAACCTCTATAAGGTCACCCCTCAGCCTCCGACGCTCCAGGGAAAACAGCCCCAGCCTGTTCAGCCTGTCCAGTAGCTCAAATCCTCCAACCCTGGTAACATCCTTGTAAATCTTTTCTGAACCTCTTCAAGTTTTGCAATATCTTTCCGATAGGAAGAAGACCAGAATTGCGTGCAATATTCCAACGGTGGCCTAACCAATGTCCTGTACAGCCGCAACATGACTTCCCAACCCCTGTACTTAATACTCTGACCAATAAAAGAAAGCATACCAAACACCACCTTCATATCCTACCTACCTGTGACTCCACTTTCAAGGAACTATGAACATGCACTCCAAGGTCTCTTTGTTCAGAAACACTCCCTAGGACCTTACCATTAAGTGTATAAGTCCTGCTTTTCCAAAATGCAGCACCTTGTATTTATCTGAATTAAACTCCATCTGCCACTTCTCAGCCCTTTGGCCCACCTGGTATCTGCTGTGCTTAGAATTAGATTCCTGACCCTTTGATTCTCTGTCCTATTACTTGTTCTGGAAGCTTTAATAAACACCCTATATCCCTGCTGAATCCCCTCCCTCCTTTTTTTTTTCAGTATAGACAATTGCTTTGCAACACTCCATACCAATGAACAGAAGTGCCTCTTTGTTAGTTATTAATGCCTTTTGTTCAGAAATCTATTTTGCAATCTAATTAAATTTTGTATAATTGGTAATTTTACATATTTAGCTATTACGTGATAGCCAATATACATCTTGTACATATTCATTTCCTGAAGTATGTGCATCTTTTAAATGACTGAATTCAAGTTTTTTTTTCTGAACCTTTCCATCAAAATTTAGAACTTTGGATTAGACTATGATGCATTTCAGAACATGGTTGGGGACTGTCCACCTAGCTTTCTTCAGCTTGCCTTCAACTGTTGCAATGTGAGTAAAATATGGTAATCTATCTTGATGATCTTGTGTATGATTACATGAACATAATTTGAAACAGAAGTGAGTACACAGTTGCTAAATTTTTTTTCTGTGTCTGATAAGATAACATTAGAGAAGTTTTGCATTGGGGTTTCTTTAATTAAAGCCAAAGACACTGATTAGTGTAATGGACTATTGCTGTTCTGATGTTGCAACCTCCAGTAGATTTCCTATGTCCTTTACTACTGAAGATGACTCTGAGACCTGTTGAACTCTTTTTTTACAGAAATTTTGTCCTGTATAAGAAAATGCCCTGATAGCTTTCTGCCTGAATGCAATGGAGTCAAAATGTTAAACTCATTGCACATGTGAATTAACTTGCTGTATAAATAATACATCTATAGAGAGAAAAGTTGGGGTGGTAATTTTTGTTGAAAATGTGTTGCTGGAAAAGCGCAGCAGGTCAGGCAGCATCCAAGGAGCAGGAGAATCGACGTTTCGGGCATGAGCCCTTCTTCACGAATGCAGGCTCCTGCCCGAAACGTTGATTCTCCTGCTCCTTGGATGCTGCCTAACCTGCTGCGCATTTTCAGCTCTGATCTCCAGCATCTGCAGTCCTCACTTTCTCCCCGTGGCAATTTTTGTGTATGTTCCCTTTGTGTGATTATAGCAGAAGGAATGTATTTCATGTGAAAATATGTTAATAAGTTGATGTTGTTCTATTTCTCTCTAGCTAAGATACATTTTTGTAATTGATACTGTATACAGTGTTGTAAACCATTTTCTATGATGCGAACAGAATGAGTGTGCAATCAGTCAACAGTCGGATATTTTGTTGATGTGTTAATGTCACAAAAAGTTATTTTATTGTTTGTTGAGAAGATGCTGCTGCTTGCTGCTGAAGCCCCTCCCTGGTCTACCCCATACCACCTCAACTTTAAACAAGTTTGTCTTGTGTCTGAATCCCCTTTTGTGGCTTGCATTTTTCTGCAGCTGGTGTCATGTCTGACTCTCTTAACATTTTGACCTCACCATTGGTGTTCATTCCTTTAACTATCTAGGCCCAAGATATGGAGTTGAGAACATAAAACAGCACAGGCCGTTCGGCCCTTGATGTTGTGCTCTAATATCAACTAACCTACATACCCTTCATTTTATTATCATCCATGTACCTGTCCAAGAGTCACTTAAATGTTCCTAATATATCTGACTCTACTACCACCATTGATGGTGTATTCCACGCATATACCACTCTCTGTGTAAAGAACCAACCTCTGACACTTCCTCCTGTCCCCTTAAAATTATTTTTTTATCTCAAAAATATACTTTATTCATAAAATAATGTGATGGTCTGTACAGTTGGTCATGCCATACATATGTAAACATTTACATACAGAGATCAGAATTTATCATTTTTATATACAGGTCTGTACATTTTTCAACCATATGCCCATATATTTAGCTGAGGTGTCAGCAGAGCCCAAATGACCTGCGTGGGCCCCCTGTTCTTCTTAGGCAGGCAGATGTTACACGGTAGTCTTTCCCCACCGCACCTTGGCGGCAGCTGCCCCAAGCTTCAGTGCATCCCTCAACACGTAGTCCTGGACCTTGGAATGTGCCAGTCTGCAACACTCAGTCGGGGTCAACTCCTTCAGCTGGAAGATCAACAGGTTTCAGACCGCCCAGAGAGCGTCCTTCACCGAGTTGATGATCCTTCAGGCACAGTTGATGTTCGTCTCGGTGCGCGTCCCGGGGAACAGACCATAGAGCACGGAGTCCCGCGTCACGGTGCTGCTTGGGACGAACCTCGACAAACACCACTGCATTCCTCTCCAGACCACTTCTGCGTAGGCACATTCCAGAAGGAGGTGTGTGACAGTCTTGTTCCCCCCCCCCCCCCCCACAGCAGCTTCGAGGGCAGCGTGCAGTGCGGCTGAGAGTCCTGGCGTGCATAAAGGACTCACAGGCAGAGCCCTTCTCACCACCAGCCAAGCCATGTCTTGTTGGAAAGTTCTGGCGATAAGGCATTCTGCCAAATGGATTTGACAGTCTGCTCAGGGAACCACTCGATAGGATCCATCCTCTCCTTTTCCTGATGGACTTGTGGTCAAAGATGTTTTTCTTCACAAACTTCTCCACGAAGGACAGGTGATACGGAACGGTCCAACGACTCGAAGCATTCCGCAGCAGCGAGGCCAGGCCTTCACAACACAGTGGACAGGTAGAACCTCAGTACGTAGTGACACTTGGTGTTTGCATACTGGGGATCCACATCCTGATGCAGCCACACACAAAGGTGGCCATCAGAGTGAGGGTGGCATTGGGTGTATTTTTTCCCCCATTGCCCAGATCTTTGTACAGCGAGTCCCTTCGAACTCAGTCCATCTTTGACCTCCATATAAACTGGAAGATGACCCGGGTGAGTGCAGCGGCACAGGTTCTGGGAATAGGCCAGACCTGTGCCATGTATAATAGCAATGACAGTGCCTCACACCTGATGACCAGTTTTTTCCTGTGATGGAGTGTGACCGTAGCTTCCATCTGCCTAGTTTCTGCCTCACTTTGCTGATATGCTCCTCCCAAGACTTGGCGTACGCACCAGTCCCGTCTCCACTCTCTCCCCCCCGCCCCCCCAAACCAAATACCCAGCACCTTCAGGTGGTCGTTCCTGACGGTGAATTATGCCTCCTTGTGATAGTCATTTCTGCCCTGGGAAAAACCTCTCTGGCTATCCAGTCTATCCATGCCTGGCATCATCTTATACACCTTTTTATCAAGTTACCTCTTGTCCTCCTTTGGTCCAATCAGAAAAGCCCTAGCTCCTTTAATTTTTCTTCATAAGACATTCCCTCCAGTCCAGGCAACATCCTGGTAAATCTCCTCTGCACCCTCTCTCTAAAGCTTCCACATCCTTCCTATATTGAGATGACCAGAACTGAACACTGTATTCTAAGTGTTGTCTAACCATGGCTCTATAAAGTTGCAGCATAACCTTGCAGCTCTTAAACTTAATCCCCTGCTAATGAAAGCCAACACACCATACACCTTCTTAACAACCCTATCCACTTGGGTGGCACCTTTTGAAGGATCTATGGACATGGACCCCCAAGATCCCTCTGATCCTGTACACTGACAAGAATCCTGCATTCAAATTCAACCTTCCAAATGAATGAGTTCACATTTTCAAGATTGAACTCTATCTGCCACCTTATCAGCCTAGTTTTGCCTCCTGTCAATGTCCCTTTGCAACCTATAACATGCTACCTACTACTCCTCCAACCTTCATGTCATCGGCAAACTTAATAACCCCCCCCCTTTCCACTTCCTCATCCAAGACATTTGTAAAAATCACAAAGAGCAGATGTCCCAGAACAGATCCCTGCAGAACGCCATTGGTCACCAAGCTCCAGGCTGAATACTTTCTATCTACTATTCATCCTCTTCTATGGGTCAGCCGCTCTGTATCCACATAGCTAAATTTCCCTGTATTCCAAGCCTCCTTACTTTCAGAATGGGCCTACCAAGGGCAACCTTAGCAAGGCGTTGACTAAGATCCATTACATCGCATCCATTCTCTACCTTCATCAGTGTGTTTCCTCACATCCTTGTGAGATATGACCTGCTTCCCTCAAAGTCACGTTAACTATCTTTAATCAAACTATGGTTTTCCAAGTAATCATAAATCCTGTTTCTCAGAATCCTCTCTCATAATTTGCCTACCATAGACGTCAGATTACTCTATTTCCTTTCTTGAACAAAGAAATAACATTTGTCACCCTTCAATCATCTGGCACTACTCAATTGGACAGTGAGGATGCATAGATCCTCACTAAAGGCACAGCAATCTCTTCCCTCGCTTCCTATAGTAATCTTGGGTATATCCCGTCTGGCCTGGGGACATATCTTTCATTATGTTCTCCAAAATTTTCACATCTTCCTTCTTAACATCAACCTGTTCCAGCATATCAGCCTGTTTCACACTGTCCTCACAAACAACAAGGTCCGTCTCAGTAGTGAATACTGAAGCAAAGGATTTATTAAGGACTTCCCCTACTGCCTCTGACTCCAGGCACAAGCTCCTTCCACTATCTCTGATCTCCACTATAATCACTCTGACCATCCTCTTGTTCCTTACGTAAGTGTAGAACACCCTAGGGTTTTCCTTACTCCTACTCGCTGAAGCTTTTTCATACCCCTTCTAGCTCTCCTAAGTCCATTCTTCAGTTCCTTCTTGGCTACCTTTGTAACCCTCTAGAGCCCTGTCTGATCCTTGATTCCTCAACCTTTAAGTAAGCTTCCTTCTTCCTCTTGACTAAATGTTCTACGTCCCTTGTCACCGAAGGTTCCTTCACCTTACTATGCCTTCCTTGCCTCAGTGAGACAGACCTGTCCAGCACTATCAGCAGGTGCTCCCTAAACAATCTCCACATTTCTATCTTGCATTTTCCTGAAAATATCTGTTCCCAATTTAGGCATCCCAGTTCCTGCTTAATAGCATTGTAATGTCCCTTCCTCCAATTAAATGCTTTCCCATTCCATCTGCTCCTATTCCTCCTCTTGACTATCGTAAAGGTCAGAGAGTTATAATTGCTGTCACTGAAATGCTGTCCCACCAAATGATCTGACACCTGACCAAACGCCAAATCCAAAGTGGCCTCCCCTCTAGTTGGCCTACTGAAATATTGTGTCAGGAATCCTTCGTGGATGCACCTGACAAAAATTGCTCCATCCAAACTATTTAAACTGAGGAGGTTCCGATCAATATTAGGGAAGTTAAAGTCACCAATGACACCAACTCTTGTTACTTCTGCACCTTGACCAAATCTGCCTTCTGAAACTTTTCCATATCACTCCTTCTTTTGAGCTGTTTTTGTTTGTTTGGACCCATTGTCTTAATCACTTTTGGGCTGAGTGCGAATTTATGTCAGATTATATTCCTTCTGATTTGCATATTAAGTGTGCTGTATAATTGCAACTTGTTGCTGTACATTTGCAACTGTGAAAACTTTTTGAAGTTGTGTATTCCAGGAAGACAGACAAGTTTATGCTCCACATAAACATTTGATTGCCTCTTCCCATCCCACTCTCTCATTTTCTGTTCTATTTTGCATGTGTGCATCAGCCTCTCTTTACTTAAAAGTGCAGAAAGGTTGAACTGTACTAAATTTTAATTTTGGGTCTATTTATCTATCCCTGCCACAAAATTGGGGGGACAAAAGTTATTTTGGCAGTGATGGCCCACAGCAGTTTCTTTTAAGGCCTATCTTTTAGTCTACAGAAAGAATGGGAAAAGCCAATGAAATCACGTGCAGTGTATTCTTTGCTCAGTTTATTGAGTTCAACAAGGGGTATGTGTTAAGGTGTTTGATTTGCTTCTTCTCCGTTGTGATGTTTGATATATTTCAAGTATCCTTAGGACATTGGAACACATTTACATCAGGAAACAAGTGACACTATTTAATTACGTCCCCTCACACTAGTTTGTTTAATCTAAGAATTGTGAGGCAGTTTAAATGCTGTTAGCTGTTCTCCTAAATAAATCCACCCAAGGGGAGGGTAATAGCCCAGGGATATTATCGCTAGACTGTTAATTCGGAGTCGAGAGGGTGGCGCTGGAAAAGCGCAGCATCCAAGGAGCAGGAGATTTGCCATTTCGGGCCAAAGCCCTTCATCAGGAATTAATCCAGAGACCTGGTAATGTTCTGGGGACCAGGTTCAAATCCTATTGTAGTAGACTTGATGAATTTCTTTAGGTGAATTTTGAATTCGATAAAAATAAATCTGGAATTAAGAGTCTAATGATGACTGTGAAACATTGTCGATTGTTGGGAAAATCCTATCTCGTTCTCTAATCGGGAAGGAAATCTGCCATCTTTACCTGGTTTGCCTCCATGTGACTCCAGACCTATAGCAATGTGGTTGACTCTTCCCATTTGGGATGAGCAATAAATGCTGGCCTGGCCAGCAATGCCCACATCCTGTGAATGAATTAAAAAGTGTTTAAAAAGCATCAGCTATTTAGAAGATTCTTGAATATTGGTGCACAATGTGTCTGAAACTCAAAGCAATTATCTGCAAATAATTACATTTTCAATGAAAGTGTTTGAAATGCAGATTTCTACAATACTGATTATCTGTTTCATTAGCATATTGATCCAGCTGGTTTAAATCTTCAGCAACACTGATTCTTAGTTCTTTGATTCACAATCTTCTTTCTCCACGTTCTCTAGGAAAATATATTTACAAAGGGAAGATTGTATAAATTATGGCGGAAGTTGCAGATAAAACTTTGGATCATTAACTTCAACAATGCTCCATTTTAATCATTAGTTCCTCGATTTTCTCTCATGTTTACTTCCCACATGTATACTGGTTCATTTCCCATTGCTAGAACTAGCTGTGTTGTCTCCCTTGTTTGACTTGTGTATTAGGTCAGAAAGATGTCTTATGCACATAATAAATACTCCCCTTTCCCCTTCTACTTCATCCTGTTGAGTTTTGTTTAGGTGTGGTTACTGCTATGACTAGGTGAGAAATGATGGACTATTTTTCTTCTTTTCCCCCTTGTTTCGTTGTTGTAGAGGTTTTGAATTTTAGAAAGATGCTGATTTGCCAATTTACTTTTTGCTCAATTTGTAGCTCTGAGCCAGGTAAGTATTCTTGAGTTATTTGTAAGGAATTACTTTTATTGCTTTTGTACACAGATACACCCTAGTTCCTACTAACATGCATAAACACACACTCCTCAACCAAGCAAAAAATGAATTTCCGTTTTACCGAGTATTGGATATTTAACTTGATGAAAGAGTACAATTAATGACTTTTTACTGTATCTGAATGTTTTGGTATAACTGAGGCAATTGCTTTTCAGTGTTGTCTGGTATTTTCCCTTTTTTCGCTATTGTCAAATGTTCAGTGGCTTTCAATAAGAATTCTGTCTGCTGTGGATATAAATGTAACTTTTTTCTTAGCAAAGTAGGATTCCAACTTTTGAATGTTGAAGGAGATCTGCTCACTGGGGCAGCTGATTTTTCTGCCCAAATCCCAATTCAAGCACACATACTGAAAGTTTGTCACATGACCTCTCCATTCTGACTGAATTTCCCAACGAATATGGAGAGCTAATTCACATCTCTCAAAGCTTCTTTTTGCCATTGCTTCATAGCTCAGGTGATTAAATTTAAATGTCTGGCCATTATCTTCGGAATAGATCATACTTCATTAATGAGAAAGGAAGGAAGCTATCATCACTTCCAGGCAATCTATCTACTTGTTGGGGCTATTTTGTCTCTGTCCCAAGAAAATGGGAATGTGTCTCAACAATTAGTTTCATCCATCTTAAGTTTGTACCCTTCTTTCAGTTTAAAAACTGCCTTTTAAGATGGCCAAAATATGAAAACATCAATAAAATTAGAAATTAATATTATATTCTAAGCACATCTTCATGATATAGCTCATTTTATATATAAGATGTCACTTGCATTTTTTTCTGCTGCTAAGTGATCTGTAGCTGCCCACTAATGGTGTAAACAAATCCTTTCTTTGTTACCAATATTCTCTTTTTTAACCTTTTGTTATTCATATCCTTTCTTGCTAGATGTTGCTATTCTTGATCGCCATAACCACCCACCTTTATCCCCTATTTCAAATTAAATTATAGCATATAGCCATGAATATTTTTGATTTATGTAACACGTTTGACTCAAGATGCTCTGAAATAGTTACAACAGTTTATCCAACAAGTTTGATAAAAGTACTAAGTATGGCATACGCATTGTGCAGAACTTACAGTTTCTCTTTGTGTCTATATGTTATCTCCTAATCTTTTTATATATATGCTACACATGCCTTGCCCTGCAGAAATACCTCTGCACACAGAAAATAATTGAATGGTAATGGAGTGCCAGTCTTAATATATTGTACATCCCTGTTTAATGTTATTCTATTTTAACATAAATCAGCTGATAGGGCTGTTTTCTTGTTTAACATTGTAATCCTAAGCACCATGATTTTTGGTGAAGTTAGTTAAATAGTGAAGTGTCACTTAATTTCTTCATTTGCATTTGCCCCACTGGGATTGTAAGAAGGTTGAGATAATTTTATTGAAATTTTCAAGGTGATGAGAGAGAGTGGGTACATGCGAAGAATTTTTTTTCATTTGGTTGGGAAGTCTAGGACAAGAGGTCGAGGTGTAAAAATTAAACCCAACTCTGTCAGGAGTAAAATTAGAAAACACTAGGTTAGGATATTTTATTCATGAAAAACAATGTATGCTTGATAAGTAGCCAAAGGCCTGAAGAAATACAGGAAAGGGTGAGCACATGAATTTAAGTCATAGGTTAGCCATGATTTCATTAAATGGCAGAAAAATGAGACCACTGTTTCAATATGTTACTGCAATGACTCAGTTAGGAAATTCCAGTGGGACCTTTTAAGTATTTGATCCATATTACACTTGTGTGTTAAAAATACTTTTTAACTTAAAAATGAAATGATGTTCTTTTATGAAATGAATAGCATTATCGTTAAAGAAGTGAAAATATTTAATTATAAGTAACTGTTCGTTTTTAATAAATTAAAATTTTGCAGCATTTGAAAACAGGAAAAATTGTAATGCAACCCAGAGGGAACAGACATTCAAAAGGTTGTAATAGTAAAGTTGTTCTCAGTTTGACTGTGTGTGTATATATAAGTTTCTGAATTTAAAATTTAAACCTATTAACTGTGAAGTACTGTGTTTACTTCAATAAGGACAGTGTTTTCCTCTTCAGATGGATCCAAAGCTTCGTCCATCCTTTCCAGAAATAGTGAAAATGATAGAAGAGATAATGCCACAATTAGAAGAGGAAGACCAAGAGAAATGTGTAAACAGTGAAGAAGGTAGAGAAATCAAGCCAATTAATCTTCAGAAAAGTAAGCACATTTTTTTAATGGCCAGATAGACACTTTTTAGACACAATTTTATTAATGGAAATTAATTTTGCTTTACTGTATATTGAACTGCATAAAACCAATTGTATTGGATCCTATTGTTGAATTAATCCAGTGCACCCATAAATGAGATGAGGTTAGAGTTTGCGTCAGTATTACTTGGACAAAAGGGGTGAAATAGGCTGGTATTATGTTCGGTGCAATAGAGCTGTGTGGTTTCCAATCTTTATTCAAAAATCATTTCTTCAATTTCTCAAGAAATTCTGAGGAGATTCCGAAGCTGAATGTGCCTCCAGATTAAAATAATGGGCAAGGTTGATGGTCAATGACTGATAGTTTTGTTTTGTGGACATTGAATGGCTTTTCAACTTGAATTTTTTTAAAATGCTAGTTTGCATATTTTGTGTTTTTACATTGTATTTGCTAAGAAACTGCTAAGTGCTGTTTTCTTCTTTAACATTGTAATCCTAACCACCATGATTTTTGGTGAAGTTAGTTAAATAGTGAAGTGTCACTTAATTTCTTCCTTTGCATTTCCCACACTAGGATTGTAAGAAGGTTGAGATAATTTTATTGAAATTTTTAAGGTAATGAGAGAGAGTGGGTACATGGGAAGAATTTATTTTTCATTTGGGAAGCCTAGGACAAGAGGTCAAAGTGTAAAAATTAAACCCAACTCTGTCAGTAAAATTAGGAAACACTAGTTTAGGATACTTTTTCATGAATAACAATTTATGCTTGATATGCATTAATGAAACTCAAAGTATTCAGCTTAATTCTCAAGTAATTTTCAATGACCTGCAGTTGTTACCTACAAGTGGAGGAGGACTAGACACTTGAATTTAAATTTTTTTTGAGTTAAATCCATTCTTAACTCAAACTGTAATAGGTTACTTGGCTTAATTGCATTATGAATATTTTGAACTCAACAGAAGAATGCAAATTACATTCCTTTTATATTGACTGGCTTGTGGAATATGTTAAATTTGTTTATTGTAAATGAATTGGGTGAAAACTTAAAACAGTTAGCAAGCAGCAGCAATTCTACCGCAGTTTAAATCCAGTTTCCTGATCGCATTCAAAGTGGAAACTCTACCCTGATTGTTTGCTAACACTTCTGAATTTGCAGTGTTCCTATGCATGGATCCTGAAAGGTATGCAATTCCATGTTGACCATATTGTTTTGTATTTAGGCAGCTGTAAGTTAATTTTGTTTTGGAAATTGTTATGATTATTTTTAATTGTTCCAGAATTCCCCAAACCTTTCTGCATGCATCGGCGTTGAAACTGGTCACTATGAACTGTGCAGTATGTGGGCAGTGCTTAGTTTGCAGAACAATTGCTCCAAATTATAATTGATGTTTGGTTCTCTTGTTAAATGTTAATTTTAAAACCAAGTTTGCAATGAGGTTAGGAGCTGACTAGTGAAATACCAACTGAGTGTCAGAGTGGGTTGTTGCTGAACAAGTGTTACTTGCTAGCACATGATCAAGTTTAAAGTGAAAGCAGTAACTGTCTTGGTTGGATTTGTCCTGCTATTTGTCAACAGGGTGTAGCTGTGCAGTTTTTCACAGTTTTTGATATGTGATGCCAGATTGGTACCTCTTTTTTTTTACAATGTTTGGTCCTGCTTCTGGTGTGCCCTCTTGCACTTATTGAACCAGCATTGATCCTCTGGTGTGATGACAGTGGTAGAGTGACAAAGTTAGTATTCATTTTAAGAAGGATTTTTTTCTAACATTGCATTTCCATTTTTTTTAAACATTTCAAACTATGTGGTTTTATTTCTGAGCCTTTTATGAGTGAGAATAGTTTCTTCCTATCTATCCAGACCCTTGTGATTTTCAAAACTTGTATCAAATCTCCTCTTGGTTGTCTCCTTTTCAAGAAAGATCACCACACCTTCAATCTATCTTCATGACCCCAGCACCATTCTTGTAAACTTTCCCCTTTTTTCTGATGGGTTCAGATCCCTCAAGTGTGTAACCAGAACTGTACATCGCACTGGAGCTGAGGTTTAACCCTAATGAATTTGACATAACCTGTTTTGCTTCCGTATTCCAAGATACCTTATGCTTTATTAACTGCTCCCTCCCACCTGTGTTGCTACTTCTAATTGTGCACAGATATGCCCATGTTACCCTACTCGTACACATCCACTAGTATCCTTTATTTGATATTGTCTCACATTCTTTGTACCAGAATGTATCACCTCTCACTTATTCACATTGAATTTCATTTGCCACCAACTCCAACAACTTGCCAATATCCTTTTGGAGTTCTCCACTATCGCCCTCACAATTTACAATGGAACAACGTTTTGTATCGTTCTCAGCCTTTGAGATTGTACTCTGCATGCTAAGATCTATTTGATAAGTATAAATCAGGAAAGGTTCCAATAATGACCCTTGGAAACTCCCATACAAGCCTTCCTCAAGCCTGAAAAGGATGTATGAACTATTAATCTGTTTACAATCATTCACCCGTTATGTATCCACATTGCTAGTGTCCCTTTCCATGAGCTCTGATTTTTGCTTGTAGGTCTATTGTGTAGCACTGTATCAAATGCTATCATGAAGTTTGTCGTTAACTCAATTATCTCTTCAAAAACTGTACAAGCTTGTTAAACGTAACTTTTCCCTTAGGAAATCCATGCTGGCTATCCTTAGCACACGTTTTTGTCCATGTGACTGTTAATTCTATCCTGATTTATTGTGTCTAGAGGTTTCCCCACCAGCACAGTGTTTGCAACAATCAGATGATTCAGGTTCAGTGTTAATAAGACGTAGCTTTTTATTCCAATTTTACTAATATATTGATTTTTAAAGTTCCACAGCTGCCATGGCTGCTTTTGAACATGTGTTTACAATAGTTTTTAGTTTGTGTTGCTACTATAACCAGTCCCTTTTAATGGGTTCAGATATAAAGTAATAGCATAATTAAAATACAGAGGAACCTTTGAATATCCGCCATTCGATTATCCGAATTTCGGATTATCCGAACAAGATCACAAGGTCCCAATGCTCGGCTAACTATTATCTGGCACTTGATTAACCGAATAAAATACACCTGCCTGTGTCCTTCAGATAATTGCGGTTCCTCCGTATACTAAATGTTGGGTAGATCAGGAAAAGAGGAAAGCAATACGTAAGGAGCTAACTTTAAGATCTCTTAAACTTATAGCTTTTAATGTTAATAACAACACCTTCCAAGCACAAAGCCTTCATGATTTGTGTAAATTGAACTAAAAAGCCAGCAGTCGTCATCTGAAGTCACATTTACTGTACTGTTAAGGTCCCTTTTCAGTACTGCATACTCTAGCATTTACTTTGTTTATTTCAGTCTATTGTATTTTAACCATCTCAAAAATGCCTAAAATCTCTTTTATTAAATGAAGTCGTGACTATATTAACTCTACTTGAATATTACTGAGCTGAAGTATAATGGGGTAAGTTTAATCCTGGGTAATGATAGAAATAGCAACATGTAGAATAAGTTATCAAGTTTACTTCACTAAGAGGAGATCGAGCAGGGTGCGAAAGAAAGTTTTTTTTTATTTGTTCATGGGATGAGGGTGCCACTGGCTAGGACTACACTTCTTGCCCAATTAAGAGTTAACCACATCACTGTGGGCCTGGAGTCTCACGTAGTCCAGACCAAATAAGGGCAGCAGATTTCATTCCCTAAAGGACATTAGTGAACCAAGTAGGTTTTTATGACAATCAACATGTCACAATTGGGCCATCTCTTTATTCAATATTACCATAGTTCAAAGTTCTGTTTACATCAGTGAGTATACTTGCAATAGAAAAATGAGTTAACATTTCTTGGGTGCCTGTTTGTTTTTTTTAAAAAGAGCTTATAAAATGTGCTTATATATAACTAAAAAAATGTTAGGATTAATGTGCACAGTGCAACTAGTTGGCTGTCAAACCCTGCGGAAAGCTGCAACTTTCTTGCTTATTTCCTAAGTGATTTTTGGAATAAAGATCTGCCTCTGTCTTTTCTCAATGACTGAACAATGGCATGTTTTGGTCTGCTTTATTACCACTAAGTGCAAAGATTTGGGATTCAATAGATTTACCTTAAATGCTCAACAGATAAGCAACCCAACCATCCACAGATTTTAATACATGTTGAGCTAGGGAATGGAAGAGTAAATGATTCTAATTCTGGACAATCCAATTAGCTTCACTTGACAGTTTGTGCAGGCAAAAAACTTGATTGGGCTTGACTTTGATGCTTTGTATGGTCCTGTTGCAGAGAGCAATATCAAGAAGGGCTTGAACAAGCAATAGAATAGGTACCAATATCTTTTGACATTCATTTCAGCTAGAGTTTTATTTTCTAAACAGGACTGATAATTGGGGGGAAATGTCCTCCAGTATAGGAAACCAGATTGTTTAAAGCCATGTGCTAAAGGGTCAGGTTAAATGGCTTTGTCCTAATTTGCACTAAAAGAGCTGTATATTTTTATTTAAAAATACAGGTACCCCATTACATTGCATTATTGCTGCCAGATGTAGCATTGTAATGTAAATGAGGTGGCACGACTACTGGAGGAGGTAAGAACTAACTTGGTGGTTTTCCAAGACTCTTCCAGTGCCACTCATTAAAAATGTACACATTTTGAGCTGACTGTCTCTTAATTTTTGACCTCTGTCGGGGGTTAGATGTGATTTTAATAATGCTGGCTTGTATAGAAATTCTGCCTGTATTGAGGTATACTTGTCTTCTGAAAACAAGTTGGAGAATCATATGTTATTACAATATAGGTCTGGTAAATCTTTTGAGGTTTTTCTCCACCTGTTCCTACTGTATTCTTCTGCTTACTCCCTATACCTCCTTTTTTTCATAATTGCAGCAGCTGAGTTCTGGGAAAACGTGGTTTAGCAGCTGTTAAATTTAAATCTGACTCATAATTGGGTTGATTTTAAATATGATTGATTGAAATATCCCATCTCCTAAAATTGAACACATGCGCAACAGGCTGGGAGTTTTAAAAAATGCATGTGTTTCCACATTGTAATGTTAACTCCACCCACTTTGTCCTTTTTTATCCTTATTCACTTTTAACAGGGGTTGTTAATATCAGGTTCATTTGTTCCTGAAAACAGCCATGTTTGAATTTTGGTAGGAGAAGACATTTTATAGATTTTAAACCAAAATATTAAAATTGTCACTTTTTATTAATACAGTAGCAATATTTGCAATTAAATGTTTGCTTTTGATGTATATACTATCATGAAGCTGAAGCACTGGGAGGAGACAGATTTATTTCTCTTTTCCTTCAACTTTTCAGTATGTTGTGCAATAGAAAATGTGAATTGAGCATTTGTTTAATGTTTATCTGGGAAGTGCTCATGTGTAAACTAGCATACTTCAAAAAATTAATGGATAAAAGGACTAATCCATTTCTTAATAACATGGTAGCTTTTCTGCCAAATTGTTTTATGTAGAACATTGTTTCTGTTTCTGGTAAATTGATTGCTTATAATCTTGGAACTGTGATCATAATACTCTTTGTCCTAAAACTCTTTTGTGATTGCTTGTAGGTGCAGGAGAGAAAGGACTGGCGATAAAAAGGTGCAGCCCCCTTAGACTTCCAGGTGATAAGGTTCCTCCCAAATCTCCTCGACCTCGTCGAAATATATGGCTTTCTCGTAGTCAGTCAGACTTCTTCACACGAAAAGGGAGTCGGAAGATTAATGTCCAAGATCCTTACTATACCCCGTGCAAAGGAACGTCACGCAAGGTTAACCCCTTCGATGCTAGGCAGGATCTGAAAGGTGGAAAGATCAAATTCGTGGACACACCAAGTAAATCAGTAATATCACTTGCATTTGACCTGCCATCACCTGATGCTGCAAAGTACCCAGTCACTTCAACATCCCAGGTGAAACAGTGCTGCAGTGGAGATTTTCAGGAATCTTTACTCTCTGAAAGACAATATAGGTCCCTTCCGGCTTCTCCTGATCTTTCAACAAAAGAATGTCACAGTTTTGGGCCCTTTTCTTTAAAGCTTGGTAAATGTGACCCTATGCAGATAGAAACAGATGTGCGGCAAAAAGTGTCAAGCAATTCCTTGTACTCTGAGTTGGAAATTCCACCATTTAAGTTCAAACCACAGACACGGGAATCTGAATCATTAGAACACTTTGATATGGATTGTTCAGCAAGTGAATGCCCACAGGATGAAAATGAATCATGTGCAAAGAACAGGAAACTATTAAAGCTAAAAACCAATGAAAGTATGATTGTCCTTGGGCAAGAAAATTTGAATTGTAGTAATATAACTGGAGATGATGGACCAAATTTAGTTGGTGCATCATTCAGCCATTGGAATAGTTTAGTTTCTGGTGAAGAAATGGAGGAACAGGAAATGCAGAGGCACCTATCTAAGTTAGCGATACCAGAACCCAAGTCATCTTACCATGTAAATACAATTCTGAAACGAGATGAAGTGAACCCAAGTGATTCTGTTTTTCCACCTGAAGCTTCTGACATGGAAGGGCATCCATCTGTAGTACTGACTCCATGCATGACCTCAAATCCATGTCATCTTCAGTCAAAATGTGACATTTGAAAGGCATACATGTACTAACCTTGTTCGGAGAGGCTTCATATAACAGCTATTTCTGCATAATAAAAATGTTATTTTATTTTGTCAGAAAAGGTATATATGAGAGACTCTAATTCCAAAGCTATTTTGGCAGGTGGGTGCTGGTACCATAGACATTAGTCTGTTCTGATAAATTACTTGGCTTAATATGTGATGATAAGCCAGTATTATAAGTTATCTTATTCGAGTAGACTTTGGATCCTCTGCAAGTTAATTTGAACCTTTATGACAGTAGTCTATCCACACTCCTTTTTTTTTATATATCAGTATGAGCACATAAGCAGTATATCCATTTGCAACTTCCAGTATTTGTAGGATCACTAATGATTTGAACAAATGTGTTAGCCATTCTTCTGTCAATTTAAATGCAAATAAGGTTCTTTTAAAACTTTCCTCAATTCTGATGCAGTTTGCTGTAACACAGGTAGCTATCATTTTAATGAAAACCTAGTAGGCACGTTAATTATAAAATAAGTCTTACTTTGCATTTTTCTTGTCAAGATCATATCTGTGCTGCAGAAAGGTTATTTGAGTGAAGGAGAGTATATTTACTTCATGTTTGCACCCAAGTCTGCTTGAGATAAGATTGTTAAGAACAGAGTTTCATTATAAGAAAGCTTGCATGTTTAGGGTACCTGAATGTAATAAACTGTGCTGACTGTCAGTATAGTTTTTCCTTTGTCTGCAAAAAATATATTTTTTCTAAATTTGTTTAAATTTTCTAAATTTAAATCTAATTTTTTTTCTAAATTTACTCACATTAAAGACAAGTCACCAAGGTTTTTTATACATGAGAAGCACTTAATCACTTTCTTTCTTTCCTATAGCTTGAAAGATGTTACTACTGTATATTTTGTATTTCAACCTGGACTACTGTAACTGGAGTCAGCAGCATGGTGCCATATTAAATATAGCTTATGGTGGGTCAACCCTCAGAATTAGTGTGAAGAATATTTAATTTACAAAACAACACAAGGTGTATTTATCTTTTTGAATCCTGTGAAATGCAGTTCCATTATAATGTGGCAATTTTGTTTGACTTGGATATATTCTTCCTCTTGTCTCCCAAAAATGCATTGCATTATACAGGTCAGTAAATGTTTTCCACAACAGTTTCTGCTGCCTTGTAATTGGCAGCTAGGCTGTGTCAGACATTTATTTGCCTTTTCTGTTACTGTCCTTTCTATCCCTGTGCTGAAGTATCTTATACGTATCTAGTGCTGCACTTTGTAGAACCTAGATTGTCCTGTTGTATATGTTCAGTTAATTAGGTTTTAACCATGAATGTGAATTATAAAGTAATGGTTCTTTTACACTCCATTTAAAGTAGCGCTATTGATATGGATCTGATCTATTAACAATAAGTCAGTATCAAGGTAAATTGGTGCATTTGACATTCATCTGAACTAATGGGAAATTTACTTCAAATCATCTTCAGTTAACCGGACTCCTTGTTTAAATATATTCCAGGTTTTTCCAAAGCTATATTGCAGATATTTTCTGACCTAATCAGTTTTGACACATAATGAACAAATTAGTTGATGGGGAATATTTTGGTGTTGAGGCCCATGAATTTATAACACTTTCATTTCGTTAAAAGTTTGTGTATTTTCTCATCTTGGGACTACCAGTGATTATTTAGCATCCAATTTGATTTTCCAATTACAGTACAGTAATGGTGAAGCAGCAGTTCATTGTTAGTTTAACTATGTTTTTAAAAAAAAACTTGGTCAAGCTGAACAACGCATTTGACTCATTACTTTGGCTTGTTATGTGTTATTTACATTATTTTGAGTTTTTTTTGTATTCACCATATCCACAGGATTTTTTAGTTCAATTCATAAAATCACTCTGCAAACATACGAGAACGACTTGAGAGTGTTTTGGACAGTTCTTAATTTTTAATGTCTCAAACATTTGTAATATCGAAGATTGTGTTTATAAATAGTTTGCTAAAATAGCATATAAGCTTGATTTGTGATTTGATTGTCAACAAGGGTCTTTGAATAGAGAAATTTGTAAATCTAATACTAGAGTGAAGAGTTCTTGTAATTCTAGTCAGTTTACCATTTTGACAAAGTTGGTGATAGAAATTGTATTCTTTATCTGCCTTGATTACTAAATTTATATATTTTGCAAATTACACCTTTTGCTGGGGAAAAGGACTATTTTGTATTTCGGCATAATTGACCACATAGCTTGATGTTTTATTTTAGAAAGGTGAACCATTTATCTTGGGACCATCCTTCCCCAGTCTTTATATTGGCCTTGATTTGGGTTACAAAAACAGCATTAAGTGAAAACCCAGACTATTTTGAGTGTTGTAAACTTATGGAGACCCTAAGAAGTGACCTAATTTTGATCAAAAACCATAATTTTTGGTGTAAGTTAAAATTCTTATGCAGTTATGAATCTGTTTTCCAAGAAGAATGTGCAAATAAAAGGCTTGTGGGTGATGGATTCCAAAGGTACATAATTAGTACATATTGCATGTCTATGTACTAATTAAGGAGAGTTACTAACGTGTTGATTTGGATAAAGTTATCAATGGAATCAAAGTTAACCATATGCAGCAAGCGAAGAAGTTGAATAATAAAAATACAGTCTTTTAGGAAGAAAGCAAACAAGGGAACATAGTAAGGTGTACTTGTTGCTGTCATAGTATGTTTGTTGATTTTTTGAATCTGGCTAACCCTAACATTTTGGGTAAAATAAATCCTATGCAACTTGCAAAATTATAAAAGTTTTAGTTCTGCTTGAGCTCTTGAAAGGACTTTGGTTCCATCTAAGAAATGGCTCAATAAGCAAGAAGGACACTGTTTTCTTATCCATCAGCCTTTATTTGCAAGCCTTGACTTGGAGCGTGGAGGTATTTCAGTTGGGCCTGAGCTGTGTATATTTGATGCCAAAAAGATTGTTTTGAAAATACCTGCCCTAAACTTGGCTGAATAACAATGAATGAAAATATAAATAGTAAGAGGTTTACAACATATGGATATGGTTGCATTAATATTTACATACTGTATATCAAAAGAATTTTAACCGAGTTCAGCAAGTTTTATATAGAAATGTGCCCAAAACACACTACATCTTCGAAGGGTACGAAGTATGTAAATTCTTCTCTCATATTTGGCATGTAGCACTTATGTGCTATTTGATTCAAGAGAGGCATACACTTGCACAGAAGTTTTGTACCTTTTTAAAAAAAATTGTATGGCCCAAGATTCCAAATCAATCACTTATTGGCTCTCCTTAACCATCACTACTTGCCCTCATCTCAAACATTGAATCCTGATCAATAATGGGCTTTGTGCTAGTTTGGCTTGTAGTGTATGTTTTCAGGAAATTAGACACAGTTGAGATGTAAGGTGTATAGCTTTTACATCATGTATGCTACTACAGTTTCACAATTTAATACAGAAATTATGACTGCAATAGATAATGCAACTGAAGTCTTGATTTTTTTGCATTCTATTGTGAGACAAAAGGTATTTCAGCACTAAACCAGTCAGAAACCAAATGGAATCTCATGTTAAAATACCTTCTGGTTTTCATTTTGATCAACAATGTCACTAATGTACAAAAAGCAAAGCTGGGCATCCAAATTCCTCCAGCCCGACAAACTTAAAAAGACATGCATTTGCAACAAGCAAATAAGTGTGTAGCTAAGTTCAAGGCCATTTGATTTTATGAATATTTGGGTGAACACCACCAAATAACAGTGATTGAGGTAAAAAGATCCACTTTCTTAACATGACTCTGTATTTCTACAGAATGTAATGTATAATGTGTAGAATAGAATGACAGGAATCTGATGGTTTGGCTTCACTTTGTGATTGCACAAAAGATTTTGCACAAAAAGGCATGTAGCTTTTGTAAATTATTTTGAATTTCTGTATATTTGATTATTGGTTCCCAGTAATGACACCACAAGCTCTTTGCCCTTGCATTTAATTGCAAGAATTTCAGACTGTTTACACTGCAATGTTTCACTGGGGTGAGAAGAAAACCTATCCAAAATAATAGGGGCGAAGTCCATTCAAATTTAATGCTTGCTTAAATGGAAATATTTAGGCATGTCTTTCATTGAAAGATTCTGATCGTGGATAAGGAATTGGAACAAAATGATAAATACCAGGTTTTAAATATGCTTGTTGTTTGCAATATATCAGTTGTTACAAAGTTGAAAATATAGCTTAAATCATTCCGACTGATTGCATGGATTATATCAGCATTAACTCAGCAGTAGCACTTCTGCCTGAGTCTGAACATTGTGGATTCAAGTCTCATTTGATATTTAAGTACACTATCCATGTTGACACTTCAGTGTAGTAGTGAGTACTTTGCATTGCTGGGAGTGTCATTTCTTGGTTGAGATATTAATTGGATCTTGTACAGGATCATCCACCATGCAATAATAGCAGTATTATTTTCCTGGTGTCCTGACCAATATATTTTCCCTCTACTAATCATTTTGGGGAACAAAAAGGCAGATAATGTATTGTCTTCTGTTGCTGTAATTGCTATGTCCAAACTGGCTACTCCATTTCCTACTTTACAACAGTAACTATACTTCAGAAGTATTCCATTGGCTGTAAAACACTTGGAATATCTTGAGGCTGTAGAAAAGCATTTGCTTCTGAGCAAAGTGTAGTTTTGAAATGACCTTTATAGTGCTTTAGTTTGGAATTTTTAAGTTATGCATGAACCATGTAGATCACAGCTTTTGAACCGAGGCACGAGTTTATTCTTTGTTTGGTACTTTTCCATTTCATTGTGACATTTCCATATGAGTGTTGCTCAATATATGGATATTAGTATTTCACATGTGCACTCAATTTTTTGTAACCTTATACCCGACAATGCAGGAATTTAGTGTGGAAAACCCAATATCAGTATGTTTGAATACCAAATATGCTGTGCAACTGAAGCACAAGTCTGCACATATTTAAAATACAGGCTTATGGAGGGAGTGTGCAGAGGTACAAGGAGGATACAAATCTGTAGCCTGCTTTGTAATGCTGGGTCGTGTAATCCATCTGCAGTTACTTACAGTTTTGAAGAACTTGCTACACGATGCTGCATATAAATTATAAAAAGGCTTATATATAAAATATATAAAAATGTAGCGACCCGAAATGAATATCTGACTTTTGCAACTATATGCTTCGGAAAAGCAATTATTTTTGTTGAAATAGAATGCATCAAGTGGACTAAGCACACTGATCTGTGTAGAAGTTCCAGCTAAGTAATGTGTCAACTATAGGTGGAGAAGCAACAGGTTATTCAACTTTAAATCCATTTGTACCGTACCAGTAATTTATAGAAATGATACATTTGGATCAGTTTAATTGTTCAGGAACCATTTTGTTTGAATGGGAATTGTTTTGTGGTTCAGTTGCTGATCAGATGCAATTTGCTTATTTTCATGCAGGAGTATTCCTTTGTTTCAATTAGTCCTAAGTTTTGAACTGCCTGTTTAAGTAATAGTGATGAGCTCACAAATTGATTTCCTGCACCTAGTGGAATTTTTCCCAAAAGGTACATTATTGTGCATTATGTATTACTAATTAAGTTTGGCAAGATGGAAGTGCATAATTTTGGTAATAAATTTCAATGTACTGATTGCTAGGCTTTAAACTTTAGTATATTTGGGAGAAACCAAAGCATTTTACTGTGACTCATTTCCTGAATTAATTTCCAAATTAAAACTAAATTGCCATTTTTGTCCATTATAGAACACCTGTTTCGATGAAACAATTCAATAATTGCTAAACTCATTGTTTAAATTTAATTACTAGGTTAGGTTTGATTTGCTTCCCATCTATTTTACCTATCCCAGGTTCAAACAGCCATTTAATATACAGAAAACTACGGTTTTAAAATTGAGAATATTAAATCGTTCCACAAAATAGGTCATGACAATACTACTACATTGCAAGAGATATATAGCCCCAGATTGTGGTGCATACCTTAGCTCAAATTAACACAGGTGATTTTTTTTCCCCAATTGTTCAGAGTGCAGGAAAGCTTTTAATGAGTAACTAGCTTTCCATTCTAATTATTACAATCCTGGTTTATAATACCTCAATGTCTCTGGTATTTTTAGTTTTCCTGTACACAACGTGTAGCAACAAATGGTCTTAACTGCTTTTGCTGATCATGACATATTATTGCTGTTTGATTTGAGTTGATAGTGTTAATTACTATGTGAAGTGTGCCGTTTCAACCATGGAACCTGCTATAGTAATCATAATGCATTTTTAAAGTAAGTACATTGCATTTTGTTTTGCTTGCAACTCTCCATCCACCAGCAAATTTAACATTTTTGTCATGATATTGTCAAAAGTGAGACCACTCTGAAGCTTACTGCCTGCATGAAAGAAGAACTTTTCTAATGCTTTCAGTTCTACAGCTTGGGAAACTATTTTGAGAGTTCAGGTTTTGAAAAACTTTTAGTCACAATAGTTCAGAATGGTAATTTTTATTTCAGGTATTTTTGCCTGCTTGAGATTTAGCAGAATTCTTTATTTTTGTAATAATTATGGAAAAATCCCTGTGAATTTTAATACTGCAGTTGACTAGCAAATACTTTTTACTGTTGCATCCTATCTATCAGGTTTAACTGAGTAGAAAGCTAAAATTGCCATCTGCCAGTTACTCATTACATCAAGAACTGCAATTATGCTATAGAAAAAAAATAGATTGATATCAGTGTTCTTCGTCACAAATATTCTGATATCCAACAAGAAATCTATTGCCTTGCCATTTTCACTTCTACTATACCCAAATAATTGGAATACCATCAGAAAATGTGTATAATACAAATAATAATGCCCAGTCCATGAAGTGTTATCGTAACTGCTAAATCAGAGCTTTTTTATTCTTCAATATCAGCAACTTAAATTTGAGATTTCTGATCACTGTTAATTGAAAGTTTTGCAGTAAGTTATATTCTTTCCTGTAATCACCCTTTGCTTTCCTCCCCCTCTCTGGAAATACTGAATGTTGACAAATGAATCAGAGGCCAATTTGCAGTTTTTCCTGCAACCAGTTTGCCTTGAAATAACACAAAAATGGAAGTGCTGTTTCAAGTAGAAAGTCATCTTTCCTTTTTAAGAGGAAAGGAACAGTTATTGTAAGGGAACATCTTTTCCGGAATATAACCCCATGTTACTGAACAAGGTGGGCATAATATGCGGTCGTATATTTTGAGAAAGGTTGATCGCCTTTGCAATTTTTTTTATAGTTATAACCTAATGCAATGTGCTACAACAGAAACTTTACAAAATGTTAAAGTACACAGTCTAAAAGGGCATTGGTAATGGCAGAATGTAGCATGTTCTGTCTAGATATACTTAGAATCGGTTCTTGTATCACTTGCATTCAGAAGAAGAACGAAGATATAGGAGAACATTGATATAATTTTGAATTGTGGCTCAGAGTACTTTCAAATACAACAAAATAATTTCCTAATTTGTTATAAACTTGAACAATTAAACTGTAAAAATTCCTTTGCCAGTTTGCAGTTACAACACTTGTATAAACTAGATCATTTGCACTTGTAATAAGAAGCCTTTCTTGTCACTACATTTCTATGCAAAAATGTTTTTCTCTTTTTGCAACCGGATGAAAATGATGATTGTAGATCTATTTTCTTATTTATGAAGGGGTTTTTGCTAAATGTCTTAATATTCAGATCTCTAATTAAAGCTATAATTTAAGAACAATCTTGTAGCAAGTTTGTTTTGTGACTTATATTGAGTAAGCAACTGCATTGCTCTCCTTTTGGATATGGGCATACATCACAAAACCGTTCACTCTAGAATAGTCGAGCAACCACAAGACATTGCTGTGGAAAATCTGATATACCTTTAGTCTTTGCTATAAATATTAACCCATATTTTGCAGTACTGACTACAGTAGAACTAAGCTTTCTGAAACTGACAATCTTTCGAGAGTCTCACCACAAGCAGTGTGATGCCTAAATCCAGAATTGTGTTAAAACACTACCAGACTTCAAATTATAGAAAATTGAATGAAATGGTACTAAAAACAATGCAATGACACGCAACCTTCAATGCTGAGGAAAAGAATCTTAAGCTTGCTACCTACATAATCATTACTATACACGCCCAGTTGTCCTTAAAATCTGATTTTACATTCAATTCATAGAAGTTCAGTAAGGATTAAAGTTTAATACTTTGAGTTAAATTGATGCTAATCACAATAAAAATTAATGCTATTAACTTGCTTGATTGTGCAAACTTCAATGTTGCTATTACTGCTGCTAAATGCTAAAGAGGGATCCCCTTGACTTACACTTGCTTTACATTGTCAATGGAAAGGAGAAAACTGCATCATGGTTGGCATTAAGCAGCTTTGCTTGGCCACTTAAGCACAATCCAACCCAAAACATGCCATTGTCCAGCACTAGCCTGATAATTTTGTTTGTTGCAAATTATGAATGAACGTAATATGGACGGAACATCTTTGATCCTGTTATTTATGCTGAGTTACAAGGTATCAAATGAAGTTGGTCAATCCTGATTTCAAATCCCTGCTCAAGTAAAGGTATGCAGCATATTAATATAACCATCTTCAGCCAGTTTGATATTGGCAAATAACACTTTTTTTTATGCTGTCAAAATACAATAAAGGATTGACATTTCTGCAATTGAAAAACTGAATTTTAATTATATTCCTCTCCAGAAAAAATCTATTTTACTACATTTTCTGAACACATTTACAAGGAATCGAAAGTGTACAATCCAAGTTAATTCCCTGAACTCTCATTACTGCAGCCAGTTTTTTTTTAAAAAATGGTTCCGACCTCACTCTTTTCCCCAAAGCAATTCAATCTTAGCCTGGTGAACTTTTGAAGATTTTGAGAATGAACTTTTACAAATCTGTAAGGGAAGGGTCTTCCCACTCAGGTAAAGTTTATTGTGACAGTCAGGGAGCCATGGGTCCATCTTTGTGCTATTACTTTCACCATTCTTCCACATCAAAATGTAAGCCATTATGAATCCAGTCATGAAAGCATCAAATCCTGCACGGTGGGTGCCCCCTTCACATTTTTCAATTTTGCTTTTCTCCACTAATTTGGTTCCTGTACATTCTTGACCCTCTGGGTGGTTTTCCTTTTTATTGTTGCTTAAAATTTTCCCCTCTGTGTCCATTACACCACAGGGATTATCTTTACTTTCCTCCTCAAAGGTGGTTTCTGGGAGTTGTGCATCACTTGCAGACTTTTCCTGCATTAATTCTCCAATGATCTCTCTTTCTGGTTCCATACTTCCATTATTACACAATAACTTAGATGGTGGTATGTCGGTAGGAGTTACGTTATCTGCAAACATGCAGTTAGTAGGGTTGTCAGTCAATTCCGCAGTATTCTGTTTCCGTTTTCTCCTGACCTTTTTCTTCTTTTTGTCATTGTTGCGTTCATCTTCTTCAATAATGAGGTCAGTATTATGTGACAGGGAGCATTTCATTCCATTTGGACACCAGCCATAAGCCTGAAGAGAGATACAAATAAATTACCAAGGAACACATTTCCCATTATCACTATTAAATTGGGCAGATCAGGGGCATGATAAAGCATAGTATGATTGACCCATCAAAAAAAAACCCACAAAACAAAAATGAGACAATCATAGGCTTCTGTGTGCCTTTGAAAAATGCTCATCTAACTGGTTTTGGGTGCAAATCAAATGTCTACCTGAAGATGTATGGGAATATTACTGACACTCATTTCTTAAAATTTGATTTTAGTTATACTCACGGAAAATCGTTCACATATTCCCTCTTCTGTAACCTTTTTGTCAGCCTCTGGAAGGTTGCAGCACCGGTAGTCAATATAACCTATGAATGCCTGTTGATAGTTACAGAACTCAATGGAAAGATGACTGTTGCTAGCATCAATTAATCTGTTGTTTTCCCTTCTGCTGCAATTTGGAACAATGCACCATTAGTACAGTCAGAATATAAGAGGGAATTTCAACAATGCTTTGCAGGATTACGAGAGCAGAGTATGTTTTGAACCATGAGGTTTTCCAAGAATTTTGTAAAACACTGAATTCCCTCTAATGATATTCAGGAGAGAGACATTACTTAAAATTTAAAGTGTAATTCAAATTGAGTTTTTTTTAACTATCTGTTGTAAAACAATGTTGTATTAAGAAGAATCTCTTGTTAACATTTTGAAAAGGGTTTTACTATTTTTGTATTGTGCAAGGTTGGAGCTGTATGTTGAAGAGTAAACCACTAACATACTCTGTCTGCATCAACCAAGTATCAAGTAAAGTTTCAGACATTCCTTTAAATGAGTTCTGGTTGTACGCCCAGGCAAACAACAGCGTCAAAAGGTTGAAGGTTGTCCCATTCCAAAGACTTGTGCACATGATTCTGGCTTACATGTCAGCATAATATTGCAGAGTACTACCTTTTTGTTAAGACCATGTATGTTCTCAAATATGGACAGAAGATGCCACAACATTTAAAACTGTTCTAAGTCCTGGCCAATATGTTTTTCATTAAAAATGTTACAAAATTTCCATTGATTTGAAATAAATGTAAAGAAATTCACAGCATATTGAATATCTGAAGCATAAGGTAATTTAAAACTTTAACCTATAAAATGTAATATCATCAATTTAATTTAAAAAAATTAACTCATTACACTTTTAAAATCACCACCTGGGTCCCTTAAATTCAAAGAAAAATGATTTGCATACACTATTTACCATTTTTTGTAGGCATATTCCAAGTATGACGATACAAAGCGAGTCTCAACTTCCGAAGTATATTTGGTATCATAAACCCCAGCTGGAAACATCTCCGATACATCAGCTGTGAAGGTCATGAGTTGGTCTGGCAAGTTGGCATAAAAACACTGGTACAGGAATGCCAGGTCAATCAGCCCATTATGAAGAATTAAAGGCTTTTTTGACTGGATGATTTCTAGGAACAGACCCCTCATATTCTGACCACGACATTCGTTAGGCTGTCAAAATCCAAAACCGGATGTGTTAAAAGTGGAAGCAATTGGGCACTGAGTTAAGTAAGGACGTTCAAATCTTAATTCCTGCTGTTGAAACAAAAAACTCCCTGGGTAAACTAAGTTTGAGCAGTATCCATCACCATTAAAGTGGTTTAACCTGCCACTAGCTTGGCAAATTCTAGAGTAAAATAAATTGTTCAAGTAGTGAGAAAGTATTCCTTTCAATTACAATGGTATAGCTAATCAGGCAAGGCTTCATGGTGCAAATGAGCAACTGGGTGCAGGCAACAAATAAATGCTGACTTAGCTCAGTGACACACGCATTCTGTGAATGATATTTTTTAAAACTGGGAGCCTTAATTAGCAAATATTCTTTGCCACTGTGCACTACATTCTAACATGAGATGATAACATTAGATTGAGCTATATTATGCTACTGAATATCATACCTTATGCACCAATAAAATAATTGTACACAATCTGCAAAATCAAGACGTTCAAGTACATAATTCTAATTGAAAGAGCATGAAGAAATTGAGCATAAAATGTAATGTTAAGAAATTAAGTCTGTTACCTTGTCATTTCCTTTGTGGTATGGAATCCCTTTAGAGTACTGTTTATTGAAGTCAAAGCCATGCTGGACCAAGAACTGAACAGACTGTGGTTCAATTATATATTCATCCATGCAGAGGAGGGTAAGGTTGTACACTTGAGTCAAGTAGGTACTACCTGGCTGAAATATTTACAATTGTGATCCAACCAACATGCAAAATAAGAGTCTATATCTAGTAAAAATCATTGGGTCAAAACTTTGTTTCAAAACATTAAAATGACCTAGTTCATACTGTCTTACTAGGATAATGCATTAAAGAAACATTGACCTTAATCTAATGTATGCGTTACACCTGCAGGAAACAATGATAGTGGTTTCTAATGTTGAATGTCACAATAGCTGCTCTGAAGAGCAGTAATTACACATACTGAGAGTGAATATCAGCTGCTACAGGCTCTGTCCATCAAGTATCTCTCCTGCCAGCCTTAACCTTTTTTGCACTCCAGCAGCCACATTATATAGGGAAGCCAAAAAAGAAACTAATAGCGTGAACTGCTCACCGCTCTGCACTTCAAATACAAATTCTCCCCATAATCAAGTTACTTTTTCTGTACAGCATGATTTGCAGTAAGAGACATACCTATTGCTTAGTAACCAGGGGCTTCAAAACATTCTCACAAGCATTCCTGAGGAGCCAGGTATTATGGCACTATCCCCAACCCCTAAATTTCCTTCACCTTTTCCTCCAATAAATATTCATTTACCTGCTCATGATCACCGTTCGCTGACTTTGATATGGTGTTTAGGTTATTCTGTATGAATGATATTCAAAGCTGAATCCTAACCAGCTCCAGATTCCATGGGAAACAAAATGGATATAAACTTTATTACAAGGCTGGAATAAGGATCTAGATATAGGTGCAGGAAATTATTTTCCCCAGTCCTATGAGGGAGATACGGAGATGGGAAGGTAAGAGACATCACTGCCACTTATAAAGCTGGGCACAAAAATGCCCAATTATCCTTTGCCCTCTTATTCTGTTGCCCTTTACACTCACTAGATTGGAATATAGCTATATCTTATGCTCAGGTACACCATTACCTTCACCAAGAACCTTTACTGGGTGATACAAGATCCCCCATCAAAAATGAGGGCCTGGGGAACAGTTATAGAATCTCTACAGTGCAGAAAGAGACCACTTGGCCCAACGAGTCTGCACTGAAATCTGCAAAGTGCACCCAATACCATCTCGTAACCCCTGCCATAGCCAATCCACCTAGTCTGGACATCTCTAGATACTACAGATTGATGTGGCAAGGCTAATCCACCTAACCTGCATGTTTGGACCATGGGAGGAAACCAAAGCAGTCAGCTGAAATCTGTACAGTCGTGGGGAGAACCTGCAAACGCCACAGAGTAACCTGTGAAATTGTACCCAGGTCCTGAGTGCTGTGAGGCAGCAGTCCTAACCACTGTGCCACCCTTTTGTTTTTAAAATCCTCAGTTCAGTTCTTGCTCCTTTTCCCAGTCTCTAATCTGTTTATTTCCAGATGAAGAGAATTCTGTTTGTTATAACACGATTTCTGGCTCTGATGCAAAGTTGTGGATATTTCAACATTTTTCCTCATTGTTACATGATTTCAAAGTGAAACTCTTTATCTCGTTAAACTGCCGAGGGCTGGAAATGCTGCAGGGTGCCAGGAGAAGATTTAGCAGATCACTGAGATTAAGTATATGCAGAATGTACTGTGAAATGATTTTATCATTGCTTCACTAACAATGTAGATTCCCACTCCAACAACTTGTTCCCTCTCTTTCCGTTCTTCTGTCCTCTTCTAATCTGATTTTCTAACACTTGATCTTGACATTTTGTTTCCTCAACATCATGTAATCCTAGGGAATTACTAGTATAATTCTAAAGGACTGATTCACAGCTTTTATACATTTACAGGGAATGGAATTGATTCAATCCAAACTAGAAAGCTTTCAATCTTAGCAATGTTATTGGAGGAACTACAGAGAAACATTTGAACAATGCCAAAGGGAAAAACAATTCTAAATACATGAGATTATCTCCTATTCGTCAATTTGGTTCAAACGTGGGCAGAAGAGCAGAACTCCAGACGTGAGACCACAGCTAAAGTCAATAAGAATTACAGGAAAACTCAACTGATTGGAGTTGCGCTTGGTACAGAGGAAGATGTTTGTGGTTGTTAAATGTCAATCATTTCAGCTCCAGGACACTTCTGCAGGAGTGGGTAATGTCAGAGGCCAACCATCTTCAGCAGCTTCATGAACAATCTTCCCTCCATCATAAGGTCACCAGTAAGGATGTTTATTCATGTCTATACAATGTTCATCATCATTCATGACTCCTCAGATATGAAACCGTCCATATCCAAATGCATCAAAACCTGGAAGATATTCAGGCTTTGGCTGACAAGTGGCAAGTAACATTTGCACCACATAAGTGCCAGGCAATGACCATCTCCAACTAGAGAGAGTCTAACCATTGCCCTTTGGAATTTCATAGCACTACCATTGCTAGATCTGCCATTATCAACATCTTTGGTGTTAAAATGGACCAGAAACTAAATAGGACTAGCTATTTGAATACTGATGAGGTACACAGAGGTACACATTCTGCAGCAAGAACTTCACATCCTGACTTCCTAAAGTCTGCCAATAAGCCAAAAGTCAGGAGGGTGATCAGATATTCCCCACTTTCCCAGATGTGTGAAACTCCACCCACACTTGGCACCATCCCAGACAAAGCAGTCCACTTGATTGGCGCCACATCCACACTCATTCACTCCCTTCATCACCAGCACAAAGTAGCTGCAGTACATACAAGTTACAATAACTCACCAAAGCTCCTTAGTCTGCAGCTTCCAAACCTCCAATCACTACCATCTAGAAGAAGAACAGCAGATACATGGGAACCCTACCAGCTGCAGGTGCCCCTCCAAACCATTCACTATGCTGACTTGGAAACATATTTGTAGTATCTATAAAAGGACAAAACGTAGTTCTGTAGAAGTCATACTTGACTGATGTTATTTCTGTTTTCTCCCTCCATAGATACTGCCAGCCCTGCTACATTTCTCCAGCATTTTCAATGTTTGTTTTGAAAATATATCGCTGTTCATTCGGTGTCTCAGAGACAAAATCCTGGAAGTCTAACCCGAACAGCATATTGGGTGCAGCTACACGAAATTGACTTCAGTGGTTCAAGATGGCAGCTCAATACCATTTTCTCCAGAGCAATAAATGCTGGCCTTGCTAGTGGAGCCCACGTCTTATGATGTAGAAAGACCAAAACAAAATCTAGCAGTCAGATGGCAATAAGCATCTAAATGCATAGGGGATCTGAAAATATTAAAAGGACAAAATGTAGTTCTCTACATGGATTACACCAGAAGAGGGTCAAATGCTTCTCTAGTGAGATGAATAAATAAACTAATAAATGTCGCTTCAGAGGACTTTTCCAAAAAAAGACAACAGATAAACCAAACTTCTTCAGAAAGTCTCTTACTTTGTGTGATAGCTCTTTGAAACTTGCTATCCCGAGAGATAGAACTGAACGAGTTCTGGCAGCGTTGCATATTGCTTTGTATCGGTCTTCAATTGACCTGTTACACATCGAAGAAAGCAAGCATTATTCAATTTCCCATTAGAAACAGATACTTCATATTTGACAGCCACAGAATGAAAAAACTTAATGTATTGCTGGAGATTTGTTTTTTCAATTTTAACAAGTCATTTTACCCAGTCAACAGCTCAGCAGAAAAACTGGAAAAAAGAAGTTCACTAAGTGTAGATGCCTGCTTACTTTTACTGATAACAAGGCCCTGAATAGGGGTGTGTGTACATCAGGGTCTGAAACACTAGAGGTTTCCACTTGCTTGCATCTGGGGGGGACACAGTCCTCAGTCAGGGTTAGAGCTAGGGTGCACATCTGGAGCAATACCAGAGCAAGTGATTTCTGTCCCTGCCCCTGAATGACCACATCAGCAATTTATTATTAACTGTTAGTTGCTTTTGACCTCACTACTACATTTCTGACAGCTAACTGAAAGAATGCATAAGTTAATCTTTATTATGTTTAAAATTTATTCACAAACTGAATCATTACAAATGTACAGCTCCTAAATCTTTAACCTATCAGCAAATACACTGGTTTTATGAACAGGTTTGCTGACACAAATCTCACGAAGGCAATCAGACTCTCCAGCTAGCACTTTTAGCTACCATAGACGGCAATTTCCTGTCATGGCTGAGGTGGTGTTGTCGGCCCAAGGTCTGCCAGCCACCATTTTCATGTAGGATCCAGAATGTCAGATACTAAACACCATTTGTTTCTTTACCCAGAGAAGGAGAAGATATATTTGACATGTTGGCTGATGAATGTAAGTTTGTTTGCTCAACTGGAAGGTTCATTTTCAGATGTTTCTAGGTAACATCATCAGTGAGCCTCCCATGAAGTGCTGGTGTTATGACCTATTTTCTATTTATGTGTTTAGGTTTCCTTGGGTTGGTGATGTCATTTCCTGTTCTGTCAGAGGATGGTAAGGGGGAGGGGGAGGGGTCCAAGTCGATGTGTTTGTTGATAAAGTTCCACTTGGAATGCCATGTTTCTCGGAATTCTCGAGTGTGTCTCTGTTTGGCTTGTCCTAGGATGGATGTGTTATCCCAGTCGAAGTGGTCTCCTTTCTCATCCGTATGTAAGGATAGTAGTGAGAGAGGGCCATGTCTTTTTGTGGCTAGTTGATGTTCATGTATCCTGGTGGCTAGTTTTTTGCCTGTTTGTCCAATGTAGTGTTTCTTACAGTTCTTGCAAGGTATTGGACAAACAGGCAGAAAACTAACCACCAGGATACATGAACATCAACTAGCCACAAAAAGACTTGACCTACTATCACTAGTATCCTTATATATAGATGAGGAAGGACACCACTTTGACTGGGACAACACATCCATCCGAGGACAAGGCAAACAGAGAAAAGCACAAGAATTCCGAGAAGCATGGCATTCCAACCGGAACTCTATGAACAAACACATCGACTTGGACCCCATTTACCATCCTCTGAGAAAAAGAACAGGAAATGACATTACCAACCCAAGGAAACCTAAACACATTAATAGAAAGCAGATCATAACATCACTGCTTCACCAGAGGTTACCTAGAAGATAACATCTGAAAATGAACCTTCCAATTCAGCAAACAAACTTTTATCCCAAATCTCAACCTAAGCTACAAATCTTCTCAAAACTCACTAATGGTTGGCTGATGTCAAATTTTTTCATAATTTTTCAGTAAGCCTACATGGCGAGTTTACCATATTTCCCCAAACTTTACCTTCTCACTTTGCTATCTTCCCAGATATGTTTAAGTAATTATTGAATGAGTTCCCTCCGACTTGGTATATTTAACCTCAGTTTTTACAATTGCCGCCCACTATGTTTGCATCATTGATTAAAACACAACTGAAACCGCAAAAAGCAAGAAGCTCACACAAATAGAAAGATTTAACAGCAAGCTTAATCTTGTAAGCTTTATGCCACAGGAGGCTTTTTGGCACATCATCTCTGATTTGACAGGCTGGATAATAACAATATCAAACTGTCCAACTAACTTCAGGATGGTTGGACATGAACTCAAAGTCTCTCTGTTCCAGTGTATCTTAACTTTTATGCATTCCCTGGCCCTGTTTGCGTAAGTCAATGATCTCACCACTCCTTCAGACTGAATATCATTTGCTACTTTTCCTAGTGGATGGATATGAAAACAAGGATGACAATTTTAAAATAGAATCATTGCTTAACAAGAAGTCAACATTAGCTTTTTAAATATATTTTATTGTGGAACGTGGACATTGTTAGCTAGACCAGTGCTTTTTTTACCCATCCCCAATTGTCCTAGAGGTGGTGTAGGGACATTCTCAGTGCTGTTAGGAAGGGAATTGTAGGATTTTGACTCAGTGACAATGAAGGAATAGTGATACAATTTCAAGTCAGGATGCTCAACGACTGAGGAAACTTGCAGATGACGGTGTTTCCTACAGCAGTACCTGACCAGTCCAGCAAGAAAGGAAGCACTGCTCAACCTGGTTCTGGGAAATGAAGTGGACCAAGTAATGTCAGTACAGGAATGATCATTGGAAAGGTTTAAAAGGTTCATTGAAAATGGGCAATCCACATCATGATGGGAGGTTTGTAATTTACAGATAATTTCTTTACAACATAATGGTTGCATTCTTGTACAACTCCACATAATAGAAAATCATCCTCTAGAAACAGCGCTTAAAGTTTTGGTGATGTAAGCAGGTAACAGCCAACATACGTTTTAAAAGTTTGCGCTTCAGAAACTGTGTGCCCAATTCATCAATCTTGCAACAGTGAATTTGTGTTAATGAAATGTACATTATTGTAGAATAACATGTATATTTTAATTGAATTTATTTTAAAGTTTGGAAGCACCTTTTAAACAAAAGTATAAAATAGTTCCAGGAATGCTAATGAGTGTTTTACAAGTGGACAGGATAAATATTGATCAACATCACTTGCTTTCATTTAGATGGATTAGGGATCAATTGTTTTTGATGAGGGAAAATACTCAGCTTTGGAAGTTTTCATTTTCAGTTTATAGAAGTTATGTTGAAGATGGAGTTAGAGAAAGGACTTAGTTTAGAAATGACATGGAAGTGCTGGTGTTGGACAATGTTAAAAATCTCAACACCAGGTTATAGTCCAGATTTATTTATAAGTATAAGCTTTTGGAGTGCTACTCCTTCGTCAGGTAGCTACTGGGGCAGGATCGTAGGACACAATTTATAGCAAAAGGTCAAAGTATCATACAACTGATGCAATATATTGAACAAGTCTAAATTGCTGTTAAGTCTTCCATCTTTTAGAATGGGTTGCAAGTTTTGATTCATTAATATGTAAATCCCAGAACTACTTTCAAGTCATATTCCTGAGATAAAAAGGTTTTATAAAAAATGGTTTTGTAAAATAACCTGGTATTGTGTGATTTTTAACTTAGTTTAGAAAATAGCTTACCTCAGTGTAAGGGTTCTGGTTTGAAGGTTCCAGACCGGAAATGTTTGGTTAGAACCCTAAAGGGGTTATTTGACTGTGAAAAGTCTAAGCTCCTGTGTGAATATTCAAGGAAGAGGCTAGTGGATTCTCAAGATTGGGAATTGAAAATAACAGTTAAGATAAACTCAAAAGTGATATAGAAGGAAATTCTCCCTGCTGCTGGAATAATTGGAAGTGTATTTTTACCATTTATTTCACGATCTTTCAAACTATTATATGGAAATAACTTGACTCATTTGACTTTTTTTTCGTTGTTTTCAAAATAAACTTATTTTGTGGTTAATACTTATTTCTGTGAAAGACTACCTCATTAAATTAAACTAAACAAAATGTAAAGTATCAAGCTAGATTTCAGAATGGGATCTGACTTGTCCAATAATAGCATCAGCTGTGATCATAATAAGAACAGAAATAGTCAATTGGTGGAAAGGAGACTTCATTACAGAGCTGGACCAGACAGACTTATCCATTCTTAACTCCTCTTACTTACTTCCTTCACATCAAAGGGGTATCCATGGGTCCAGACATGGACCCCAATTATGCCTGTCTCTTTGTAGGGTACGTGGAACATTCCTTATTCCCATCCTATTCCAGCCACCACCCAATAACTCTCCTTCTGGAGTATCGATATCCTGCTCGCCCAGAATTGGAAAGGCTTATCAATTTTGCTTCCAATTTCCATCCTGCTCTCACCTTCACTGGGTTTGTCTTCAAATTGTCCCTTCCCTTCCTCGAATTCTGTTTCTATTCCTGAGGATAGGCTGGCCACCAATATCCACGACAAACCAACTGACTCCCACAATTACCTTGACCATTCATCCTCACATCCTACTTCCAGCAAAGACTCTATTGCATTCTCCCAATCCTCCATCTCTGTCATCTGTTCAGATGATGCCAACTTCAACAAGAGGTCCTCTGAAACATCCATGTTCTTCTTCAATTTCCCCAGCACTGTCGTTGACAGGGCCCTTAGCCTGGTCCAACCCATTTCCCACACTTCAGCCCTCACTCCCTCTCTTCCCTCCCACAATAGCAATAGCATCCCCTTGTCCTCACCTACTATTCCACCAGTATCCACATCCAGAGGATCAGTAGCCTGCCATTTCCACTACCTCCTGATGCTGTCTGGCTTGCTGTGTTCTCCCAGCCTCCTGCTTGTCTACCTTGGATTCCAGCATCTGCAGTTTTTTTTGTCTCATTTCCACCATCTCCAGCAGGATGCCACCGTTAGACACATATTCCCCATCCCTCCCCTCCCTTCCCATGTCAGCCTTCTGCAAGGACTTTCCCTCAGAGACACCCTGGTCCATTCCTACTTCATTCGCCACATCTTCCCATGGCACCTTTCCTTGCAACCACAGAAGGTATAACACCTGTCCATATACTTCCTCCTTCCTCAGTATCAGGTGAAGCAGTTCTTTACCTGCATATCACTAAATCTACTCTACTACATTTGCTGCTTATAATGTGGTCACCTCTACATTTGGGGAAATGAAGTGTAGATTGGGTGGCTGCTTTGCACAACACCCATTTTCTGTCCACAAAAACAACCAGGGCTTCCAGTTGCCTGCCATCCTACTTGTTCCCTGGCTAACATCTTGTCTCAGGCTTGCTGTACCGCTCCAGCGAAGAACAACACTTCATTTTCTGCTTGGGAACTCTACAGCCTTCTGGGCTGAATATTGAGTTCAACAATTTTAGGGCTAGAGGCACTTTCTCCCTTGTTGTTACCCCAATCCCGCACACACACATGGTCTGCTATTACACACTACCTTTTGTCCTCCACTAATAGACCACATTAACAGCCATTCATTCTCCAAGGCTGACAGTTATCCACACCTTTGTCAGTCCAATTGTTCTTCTCTCTCTGAGCTCCATCTCTACCTATCATTTACTCTTTACTCCTCCTCCATCCTATCTTCTGTATAAAAAGCCAACTTCTTCCTAGCTACCATTAGTTCTGAAGAAAGATTACTGGACTCCAACATTAACTCAGATTTCTCTCCAGATACTTCCAGACCTGCTGAGTTTTTCCAGGAATTTCTGTTTTTGTGTTAAGAAAACAGGCAATGCGTTTAGGAAGCAACAACAAATTCAAGGACATTGGAGAGACAGTAGTTTGCAAGGATGGAATTGTCACTTTTTCTTTGAGAGGGTAAGGCCATCATTCTTCTTATAACACTATAACATAGAAGGATAAGCCTCTATTATCATAATTCAAGTTTCTACTCACTGTGCCAGCAAAGCTTTTCGTGTGCCAAGTCCACTCAGTTCCTGTGATTGAACAGTCAAATAGAAATAAAATGTATATAGTTTCAAAATGACTTCAAAGCAATTAAGAGATAACAAATGTTACACTCACAGTATCAAGGGCTATGAAACTTGCTGTCCTTACTGCAAGTAGCATAGAAGGCCACACCTCCTTAAAATTGTCAATGTGGACATCGACAACAGGCACTTTTGTAAAGGCCATCTTCATCAGATTCTTGATATGACAAAATAATTTATATGGTTAAATCCACTTCTCATTCACAGTCTTAAAAAGAATGTATACATTACATAAGATAACTAGAGAATCTCCTAAACATTTGCAATCTTTTTACAAGAGAGTCTTTTTTTCCCTAACAGAATACTGTCTTTTTAGTTAAATCACATTGTATTGCTTACGTATCACAAGTTTATAAAACAGTACTTTGTTGTCATGACAAAAGTAAACTTAAACGCGTCTGTTTCAAATTCCATCCTGAACTGAACTGCCCACTAATCAGCCACCCTACAGCTTTGCTATACGCTTTCAAAGTCAAAATTAATAGTAGCAGAATTTTCTTTATTTAGCTGACATTTGTAAATACTAGGTCTTATTCTCCTGACAAGAGTAATCATGTCAGTGAATGGCAACTTGCAAAGGTGATGAGTACTTTCGACGCCAAGCCATTAGTCCGAATTAAAAAATACCAAATCATAAAAAAGTAAACTTAAAGCTATTTTACCCTTGTTGTTGCACTGGCTTCCCTTGTTTGTAGTTTAACCAGGCTCTTTTAAACTTCACTATGTTATCGCTGACTGCTTTCTTTTGAGAAATCACAGATATTTCCCCAAAGCAAGACCTTCATGTAAAGCTAATTTAAACAAAAAAGACAGCGTATAGGAGGCACAGCTCAGAAATCTGCCTGCCCCCGCCCCGTAGAGAATGATACAGAGACATTTACACAAAAAGAAAACACTTCCATCTGATTTGGGTTTTCCAGTTGTTGATGTTCATTCTCTACATCTATTACTCCCTCCTTCCCTATTTTTCCCGTTTTCGCTGGAGCCCTCTCTTTCTCTGTAATTAATAACTAACTGTCATTCTCCCAGCTCAGACAGACACACTCCACAACCTCACACAGACACGGGGCCCTTCCCTGCTGCCGTTCCAGCTCCTCCCGGAGGGTGGGTCACAGGGATTTATAAACTAAGTGATAAAATTAACACCGTCAGTTTAAGAACGGAAAATCGCAGCTTTTGGGCTGATACGCTCCTAAAAGGGGGAAACTCCTCAGCGATGTTACACAGGCAATCCAGTAGACAGTCTTGGAAGGGTCCTTCCTTACTGTTGTCGCGGTGAGATCCTGCTGCGTTCCCGGATGTTGGAGGCGGTGGCGGTTGTTGTGAAGCGGCGCGTGGTCGGATCCTGTATTGGGTCATACTGAGCTGTGAGTTTTCACTAGACAGACATCAGTCCATTATCTTGGGGCGAACTAACGCTCTATCCGCTGACATTGACTTCACGCTCACTGGGATCCCTGTTATTGCCTATGTTCATTCCTGATGAAGGGCTTTTGCCCGAAACGTCGATCCTCCAGCTCCTCGGAGGCTGCCTGACCTGCTGTGTTTCTCCAGCACCACACTCTAATCTAGACTCTTATTCGTGTAATCTGCCTCATTATCAAAACAAAAAAGAAACTACATTTCACTCGACTGGGCTCAATGCCAGATCCCGGAGTGGTGCCTCCCCCAAACCACTTCCCAGGAATTCACAGATTTCTTATCCTCTTTTAGCACAACAGAATTTCAAAATGACAGAGACTTGTGCAGCAGTCAGCGTGTCCCAGCTGCTACACACGACCATTCAGACCTGCTGCACCATTCAGCACGTTTGGAATTAGGTTTATTGTCAGGTGTACTCAACTTACAAACGAACACGAGTACAGTGAAATTTATAAATGATTGTGGCCTTTACTTTCGTATCAGTTTTCCACTTTAAACGGTGCTGTCTTGTCCATCAAAAAATCTAACTCTGCCTTTAATAAATTCACTAGCACTGATTCCATTGCTATTTGAGGATCCGAATTTCACAGACTTCCTTATCCCTGATCTTATGAGAGAGAGAGAAAAAAAATCAAAGTGACTCCTTATTTTTAAATAGTGTTACTTGGTCCTATTACCTCCTGCAAGGGGTACTTGGAGTTCCTCATCCCATCAAGTCTTTTCTAGATCTTATATTTCTATAACATCATCTTTCGTTCTTCTAAACTAATTGATACAGACCCAAACTGTCCAAGCTTTTTTCATAAGATAATCCCTTCATTCTAGGAATCAGCTGAACGAACCTCCTTTCAACTGTCTCAACTGCAATTATATCCTATCTATAGTAACAAAACCGTACCAGTATATTCCATTCTTTTAGCAATAAAGGCTGACATGCTATTTACCTTCCTAATCACTTATTGTATCTATGTAGCAATGTTTTGTGATTTCATGTGCAAGGACACATGAATTCTCTGTACCGCAAAGTGGTTGAGGCTGGTACAATAACAACTTTTAAAAGTCATCTGGATAGACACATGAATAGGAAGGGCTTCAAGCGATATGGGCCAAATGCTGGCAAATGGCACTAGATTAAATTTGGATATCTGGCCATCAGGGACAAGTTGGACTGAAGAGTCTGCTTGACTGCTGTACAGCTCTATAACACTATGTCTGTCACCCCATTATATAATATACTGCTTTTCTGTTCTTCTGCCATAGTGGGCAAGTTCAAGTTTATCCATATTATACTTGTGGTGATACAATGGCTTTAAGAGGTGCATTTTGTCCTTTCTTTATGAAGAGTGGTTGAGACAGAGGTGATGAGAGGTCTGTTCCAAGCCAATAAAGTAAGAAGCTTGTGAGGCTTGGGGATTTTTTCCTAACTTGGAACAAGATCTATTTTACTGAATTTGCCGTTGCCATTTATGTGTTTATGGGATGTTACTATCTTGCTGTTTAGAAGTTTAATAATCTATTCTGTTAAAATCTCCAGTTGGGTTGTTATTCCAATTTATCATTGTTTTGTTTGTACTTTAACCATAGTGTAAGAATAAAGTGTTTTGCTTCTAGCCCGCCAGTTTAACCAATCGCATTGCAGTTCGAACACAATGCCTTACATTGACTTTAAAAATAAGAAAACATTAGGTTTAGGCTATCTTCTCAAACTATTGCGAGGGGTATGATCCGGTCCATAACCTATTGAATATGCAAAAGCTTTGTCCGCTCACTTAACATTTCGCAGACTCTGTATGTCTTCTTCATAACCTTTGCATATCCAGATTTGTGGGACCATGCAATCTATCCCTTCATCCAAGTTATTCAAGTCATAGAGATGTACATCATGGAAATAGACCCTTCGGTCCAACTTGTCCATACTGACCAGATATCCTAACCTAATCTAGTCTCATTTGCCAGCACTTGGGCTATATCCCTCTGAACCCTTCCTATTCATATACCCATCCAGATACCTTTTAAATGATGTAATTATACCAGCCTCCACCACTCCCTCTGGCAGCCATTCCATCCACGCACCACCCTCTGTGTGAAAAAGTTGTCCCCTTAGCCTCTTTTATATCTTTCCCCTCTCACCCTGAACCTATGCCCTTTAGTTCAGGACACCTCCACCCCAGGGAAAATACCTTGTCTGTTTATCCTATCCATGCCCCTCATAATTAATAAACCTCTATAAGGTCACCCTTCAGCCTCCAATGCTTTAGGGAAAACAGCCCAAGCCTATTCAGCCTCTCCCTAAAGCTCAAATCCTTGAATCCTGGCAACATCCTTGTAAATCCTTTCTGAGCCCTTTGAAGTTTCACAGCATCCTTCCAATAGGAAGGAGACCATAGTTGTATGCAGTATTCCAAAAATGTCCTGCACAGCTGTAACATGACTTTAAAGGAAAATATGCCAAATGCGTTCTTCACTATCCTATCTACCTGTGACTCTCCTTTCAAGGAGCTATGAATCTGAACTCCAAGGTCTCTTTGTTAGATTACTTTACAGTGTGGAAACAGGCCCTTCGGCCCAACAAGTCCACACCTACCCGCCGAAGCGCAACCCACCCATTACCCCTAACCTAACACTACAGACAATTTAGCATGGCCAATTTACCTGGCCTGCACATCTTTGGACTGTGGGAGGAAACCGGAGAACCCGGAGGAAACCCACGCAGACATGGGGAGAATGTGCGAACTCCACACAGTCAGTCACCTCAGGAGGGCATTGAACCCGGGTCTCTGGCGCTGTGAGGCAGCAGTGCTAACCACTGTGCCACCGTGCCGTTCAGCAACACTCATCAGCACCTTACCATTAAGAGTAATAAATCTGATTTGCTTTTCCAAAATGCAGTACCTCGCATTTATCTAACTTAACCTCCACCTGCCAGTCCTCAGCCCATTTGCCCATCTGATCAAGATCCCGTTGTACTCTGAGGAAACCTTCTTCGCTGTCCACTACACCTCCAATTTTGGTGTCATCTGCAAACTTTATAAGTATATCTCCTATGCTCACATCCAAATCATTAATATAAATGTTGAAAAGTAGTGAACACAGCACCTATGCTTGTGGCATATGACTGGTCACAGGTCTCCAGTCTGAAAAGCAACCCTCTACCACCACCCTCTGCCCTCTACCTTTGAGCCAGTTGTGTATCCAAATGGCTAGTTCTCCCTGTATTCCATGAGATCTAACCTTGCTAACCAGTCTCCCATGAGGAGTCTTGTCGAATGCTTTACTGAAGTCCATATCAATCACATCTACCACTCTGCTTTTATCAATCCTCTTTGTTACTTCTTCAAAAAACTTAATCAAGTTCATAAGACATGATTTCACAGTTAAATAGTTAACCGAGAGATGAAACCCCAGCACTAATCCCTACGCTTAGTTTGCTGGTATTTATTCATATGCTGTAAGGTTTTCATTATTACTGAATTATTTTATAGAATTTTGAACACATTCATCTCTGGAGAATATGAGCAAGATGAGAACCACAGAGAGACTTAGAAAAGCATCATTAAAGAGAAAAAAGAATGTGAAAAGTTCATCACAGAGCAAGAAGCTATGTCAAGAACAGATCAAAGTAGGTGGGTAGTAAAGTCTGAAATAGTTGCTAACAATTTCAGGTAACCTGTTTTCAGTTTTCTTCACTTACTGATTTTAGTTGAATTGATTTTTGCAGCTTTCTGACTGTTTGATGTAATGTGTCCTATTATGTATTTTGTCCAGTAAAAACTAGCAGTCTGTGTGTTTATATGGAATTACAACTGGCCTCTCAATGTTTGACCATGACATGAAAGTATGTTTACCATTAATGCATAGAGTAAATGGCTTGCAATTTCTATATATCAATAATAACTGTCCATTTCTCTGATATTTGTTGTTTTTATTGCCTTTGCAGAGGTACCAAGAATATTAACTGGCAAGGAAGCTACCTACCATTCCTTTAAGGATCTGATTGAAATCCATTCCATTAGAGCGTGCCTTCTGTCCTGGTATGATAAAAGTAAACGAGAGTTACCTTGGCGGAGGATGGTATGTTCTGGATGTCCAAATTTTATTGATGTGCTTACCCTAAATTGATCACACTAAGATTTGTTATTTTAGCGTGTTTAATTCATGCAACATTTCATTTTTAGGCTGTGACAGAATCTGATTTGAATAAAAGGGCTTATGCAGGTATTGTGAACTCTATTTTTGTTACAAATTTCTACCTCATCCCATTGTTTCTGCGTTTTGATCTCATGTGTCCTCTTGCTAGCTAAAAAGACAACTGGGTGAACAGTTTTAAAGTCTCTGGCAATATTACTGTTTGACATAATCAAGAACGTGTATGAAGTTACTTTTTTAATTGCAGAGTTTGGCACTTACTCCCTCAGTGATCAGTTTTGATCAAGTCTTTGCAATAAAAGCTGTTCCAAATTCCATTCTCCATTATGACTCAGTGCAGTGTACCTGTTTGTGGTTAAACGTCTTGGCCTGGTGCTGAGGTTCTCAGTATATGTTTGCTTCCTACTTTCCTGATTGCTGTCTTTACAATGCTATGCTCTGTCATTTGACTGGAAAGGTATAAAATACTGTGGGTGGAATTTTCCCAACACTTCAATGACATGGGCAGTGCTGAGTCAGTAGGGAGAATATGGCAAGATTGGAAAATGAAGTATAGACATTGAAAAAAAATTCCGATACTGCTGCCAACTTTTCAATAGTGAGATGGGAATCTTGCTCGTGAGCAGTGAGAGGCCAATTTGCGTGTATTACCGTCTTCTTATTACCTATCCTCACCATAATTATAAGGCCATAAGACATAGGAAGGGGTTAGATGGATATAGGCCAGATACTAGCAAGTGCAGTTAGATTATGGGGTAGCTGGTCGGCATGGAGGAGTTAGACTTAAGGGTCTGTTTCCGTGCTGGACTTCTCTATTATTCTATGACTCTTTGACATAGGAGTAGAAGTAGGTCATTCAGCCCATCTAGTTTACTCTGCCTTTCAATGAGATCATGACTCAACTTCACTTTCCTTCCTTTTCCCTATGACCCTTGATTCCCTTACGGATTAAAAATCTCAGATCTCAGCCTTGAGTATTCTTAACGAACCTACCTTGACAACCCTCTGTGGTAAAGAATTCCACAGATTCACTATTGTCTGACAGAAGAAATTATCCCCTGTTTTAAATGTGTGACTCCTTATTTTGAGATTACGCCCACTAGTCCTGGAGTCTCTAACAAAAGGAAACAGCCTTTCCATTTCTACACAATCAAATCCCCTAAGAATCTTATATAATTAAATTATTTTGCTTTTCATTCTTCTAGATTCCAACAAGCAGAGGCCCAGTCTTCCATACCAGTTTCTGGACTGTCTCCCATGCTAGTATAATTTTCCTTAGATTATTCCAGCTGTGGTCCAACTAAGCCTTATATAGTTTTCACAAAACCTCCCAATTTTTATTCTCCATCCCCTTTGAAAGAAAAGCCAACCTTCTGTTTATTTTCCTTGTTACCCACTGAACTTGGATGCTGACTTTCTGTGATTCATGCACAACCTGTGTTTTATAGATTTCTGCAGTCTTATGCCATTTAAATAATATTTAGCTCCTATTATTCCTGCCAAAGTGCATAAACTCACATTTTTCCATATTATATTTTATCTGCCAAATTATTGCCTGCTTGTTTAAGTTATCTACGTTTCTCTGCAGAGTCTTTATGGGGAGGTGACAGCTTAGTGGTGTTATTGCTGAACTGTTAATTCAGAGACCCAGGTAATATTCTGGAGACTCTAGTTTGAATCCTGCATGGAATTTGAATTCAATAAAAAAAACTGGAATTAAGAGTCTCATGATGACCATGAAACCGTTGCTGATTGTCAGAAAAAGTCATCTGGTTTGCCAGTGTCCTTTAAGGAAGGAAACTGCCAGCATTTATCTGGTCTGGCCTACATGTGGTTGACTTTTAACTACCATCTGAACAATTAGAGCCAGCGATCCCCTCGTCCAGTGAATGAAGACAGGTAAATCTCACCACTTGTCTTCTGACCTATTTTTGTGTCATCTGCAAACGTGGGTATAATACCTTTGCTTTCCTCAACCAAGTCATCAGTAAATGATTGTGCCCCAGACCTGATCCCTCTGGCATTCAACTAATAACAGGTGGCCATCCGAAAATGTCCCCTTGTTCAAACTTGCTGTCTTCTATTAGTTAGCCAATCCTCTAATCTTGTCAATGTACTTATATTATCTTATTAAGTAGCCTGATGTGTGGTACCTTTTTCAAATGCCTTCTGAAAATTCAAATATATTCTGTCCGTGGGTTACTTATCCGGTTTGTTACTTCCTCAAAGAATTTTATTAAATTTGTCAGGAATCATTTCTCCTTCATGACTCTGCTTGATCATATTATGTATATCTAAATGCTGTGTCTTTACATACTTTACAATATATTCTTTAACATTTTTCAGAAACAACCATTACCTTTTTGTTATGTCCTTCCCTTATTAACTAAAGATGTTACATTGGCAGTTTTCCAATTCTCTGAAACTTTTCCCAGAATCTAAGGATTCTTGGAAGATTGCTAGCAGTGTATCCACTATCTCAATAGCTACTTCCTTTTAATATCGTGGGATACATCCCATCAGGTCCAAGAGACTTATTGGTCTTTAGCCCTTAAAAGTTTTCTGAGCATGTTTTCTCTTGTGACAATTATTGTGTTTATTTCCTACCTTCTTTTGGCCCCTTGATAATTTGGTAATTTTGGAATGTTAGTGTATTCTACTGTGAAGACAGATGCAAAATATTTATTCAACTCCTCTGCCATTTCCTGGTTCATCATTATTAGTTTCCAGCTTTGCTGTCTAAGGAAACCTGTGTTCACTTTGGCTTCTATCTTCGTTTTTATATACTTATGTATATTTTTTATATATAAAGAAGCTCTTGCTGTATATCTTGATATTACTTGCAAATTTACTCTCTCGATTTATCTTTGCCCTCCTTAGTTTTTGTTGGTCATCTTTTGTTAGTTTTTAAGACTTACCTAATGCTCTTGCTTACACTAATGTTCGCTAAATTGTACATTTTTTCTTTCAATTTAATGCAATCTTTAACTTCCCTGGTTAACAATGGTCACCTTATTCCCTTCCTAGAATCATTCTTCCTCACTAGATTATATAATCAGAATTTCTACAGTGTTGAAGCAAACTATTTAGTCCACCATGTGTATAGAATGTTGTTTTATTATGAGGGGAATTGAATGCAAGAGTAGGGAAGTTTTGCTTGAGTTGTACAGATTAGATTGCATCTGGAGTACTATGTACAATATTGGTCACTGTACTTAGGGAAGGACGCTTATTCTTTGGAAGAAGTTCAAAGATGGTTTACTAGATTTTTGGAGTGAGTGGATTGTCTTATGAGGGTAGCCTAGAAAGGCTAGCCTTTATCCTCTAGAGTTTAGAATAGTCAGATTGATTTAATTTAAACAGAAGATTTTGGGGGGATTTGACCAAGCAGATTTTGAAGTAGGTTTGCTCTTGTGGGGCATCTAGAATTAGAGTCATAGAGCTGTAGAGAATGGACCTTTTGGTGCAACTCGTCCATCCTGACCAGATATCCTAAATTAATCTAGACCCATTTTCCAGCATTTGGCCCAAATCACTCTAAACCCTTCCTATTCATATACCCTTTAGGTGCCTTTTAAATGTTGTAATTGTACCAGTCTCTACCACTTCCTCTGGCAGCTCTTTCCATAAATGCATAACCCTCGGCGTGAAAAGGTTGCCCCTTAGGTCCCTTTTAAATTTTTCCCCTCTCACCTTAAAGCTAAGGCCTCTAGTTTTGGACTCCACTAACCTGGAGAAAAGACCTTGGCTATTCACCCTATCTATGCCCCTCATGATTTTATAAACTTCTGTAAGGTCACCCCTCAGCCTACAACATTCTAGGAAAAATGCCCTCAGCCTATTTGGCTTCTCCCTATAGCTCAAACCCTCCAAGCCTGGCCACATCCTGTAAATCTTCTCTGAACCCTTTCCAGTTTCACAACATCCTTCCTATAACAGGGAGACCAGAATTGAGCAAGGGGTCATAGTTTTAAAATAAAGGGTCACCCATTTAAGACAGAGATGAGGGAACTTTTTTTTTCTCAGAGGGTTCTGAGTCTTTGGAATTTCCTTCCTCAAAAGGCAATGGATGCAGAATCTCTAAATATTTTTAATGCAGAGAAGATCGACTTTTCATTACCAAGGGGACAAAGGATTATCTGGGATATCCATGTAAGTAGAGTTGAAATTAAAATTAGATCAGCTGCAATCTTCTTGAATGGCAGAGCAGATACAAAGGGCAGCATGGCCTAAACTTGTTCCTTGTTCATAAGACCTGTTTTGAGTCTGATTTTTCCTCACAGGAGTTCACAGGAACTGTGACCAATGGATCTAGTCACAGATGGGGTTATTGTAATTGTTGTTGTGCAATAGACGAGTTGAGAAATTGAGGCAGACCAAATGTGCCACAAAGCTCAGGACAAATAGCAGCATCCAGCGGTAGCTGTACAGCAGCTAAAGATGACCCCAGGATGTAGAGGAGCTACAGGAGGCCAGAATCTATTGTCCTTGACATCATTTCCTGCACATTGCCATTGCAGACTGACGATGCCCCTTGAAACTGTTTTGGAATTACAGCATCCACTAGAGTGGGACTTGCAACCTGAAGGGATTAGTGGCTGTTCTTAACCAGTGACTGTCAAAGTCATTAAATTTTCATGCACTTGGCTGCTTCCAATAATTTACTGGAGACCTATGTGAGATCTGTCAACCAGCAATCCATAAATGTATCAAAGCTGTTACCTATGCAGTTTGTGACAGATTACATGATTTATCTTGTTTCTTCACGATGAGGTCAGAGCTCCAACATGGGCAGTAGGCTTTGCTAACATAGCTGGCTTCACCAAGTGATACAAACTGTGTTACATCGAAAATGTAACTAGCTTTATCAATAGAAAAGAGTTTGATTCCATTATTATACAAGTCATGTGATCATCAGTACCACATTTCAGAAGTTTGTGGCAGCTAACCTGGGAGCTGCCCTAATGTCTGTATCCTTGGGAACTCTCATGTTTCTGCTTCGATTCAAGGACCAAGTGCCTTCCAAGGATGTTCACTCGGGGACTAGGGCTACCCTTTTCAGTTATAACTGGGTCTATTGTTGGCTAATGAACTAATTGTTGCTATGAGTAATCAATGATTCTACTAATGTTATTTCAGGCAGCTACAGGATAATCAAAGACAAACTTGAAGAACTGTTACTTTTTTTAATATGTTCAGCAATTGCCAGGACCCCCATTACTTGTTTTACTTTTATGCCAATGTTCTGATTTTGTAAAATCTTAGCCTCATCTTCCTTCACAGTTTGGGTGTCTGAGATCATGTTGCAACAAACCCAGGTAGTTACTGTGATTAACTACTATAACAAATGGATGCAGGTAAAACAAAACCTCAATGGCCTCATTCTAAGAATAATTCTGATTGTTGCAGGCAACACAAGTCTTAATATCCTGTCACTGCTTTCATTTTCAGAGATGGCCAACCTTGCAGGATCTCGCTAAAGCTACCCTTGAGGTAAAGGATGCTTTCATCATCTGATTATATTAATTTCACTCAGTTTCATTTGAATTTTTATAGAAGTATATTCGTGAACAAATGCTGTGAATTGACATTTCCAAAGGCTTCTTTTATTTTGCAATGATGCTGCTGGAAAGAATTAATGTTCGCAGAGAAAAGAGAAGTTTCAGTATTCTATGGCGATTTATTGCATCTTACTAAGAGGTTTCACATGGTGAATTGGGAAACAATAGTTTGTGAACGTTCTGTTTGTGTTTGCCCATTCCCAGTAGAAGTATCAGCTTATGGACACAATCATACTTCCCAAAATGTTAGATCTGATATTTTTGGTTGTCTGTCCAAGATGCATCCATTCATTTTCTGGATTTAAGTCGAGGATTTCTCCAATGTGTACTTGTCATTTTAGAAGGCTACTAATAACGATGACATCACATGCTTTTGTATCACATTTGAATGTGCACTGAGTTTAACCATTGATTGTCATTTACTGGATCAAGCAATAATGGTAAATTGTTGAAGTCGGTCCAAACAATAGAAAGATTTCAAATTAGTTTATGAAAGAGTTAATCTATACAGTTGTTTTCTTTGCAGATGTCCTTAAAGGCAAAACATTAATCAGAACAGGTAGTTCTCCCATAATGCCGTAATTGCGTTCCAGCGAAACCTCGCTTAATAGAAAATTGCTTAATAGAAATAATAGAACCTGGGGAAAAATGGGATTAGAAGCAGAACAGCAAAAGATATCACACATGATCACTGAAAAATCATCCAGAAGTCTTATGCAAAGTAGAGTGTTATGACACAGGGTTAAACCCTCTGGCTTAATTTCAAACCAGCAACACAGAAAAGATTTGTCCTGTGCAGCAAACTAAAACTTTAAGTGGCTAAGAACTATTTAACATAAAAATTAATAACTTTATTTCTTAAAGTATAACAGAGAATAATTAACTAATAACTATTTACAATTCCTTCCTCTAACCTATCTTTTACCTTCCCTTCTATAATACTAGTCCGATAAAACTCCCAATTAAGATTTACAGGAAAATTGAAATTTTAAAACCAGCCAGCGGTTGAATCTTCTATTTATCTTTGGTAGATTGGCTCTCCAGGTCAATATTGAGGTTTTCTCTGGGCAAACGCCTTCTCTAGACAGGTACCTATCAGAGAGTTCTGACTAGCAGTCTATGGCTGTTTGTGTGGTGGCAGTTTTCCTCCCAACTGTTCAATTTTCCCCAGTTTTATACATAAAAGCATCGGATTGTGTCATTGGCTTTTAAGATTTTCAATGTACTCAATTCAAGCTTGATTGGAATTTGATATTTTTTCGGGGCATAATTTAAACTGATTGGTATAATTTGAATCTGTTTTGTCATTTCCAGGCAGCTAGATTCTGCAGTAGCTGGAGCACATTGTGTCTTATTGAGAACACTTAGTGTTGTCATTGCTCACTTTTACTCTCTTAAAGGTACAGTACACCCACATTTTCATGACACCTCCCCCTTAAGAAAAAATGTACCATCATAATGAAAAGATGGCTTCATTTTTTTTCTCTACTTTTTTAAACACATTTCCCCAGCATACAGATAACTTTAATATAAGTTCACCTTAACTTCTTCCTATACGTATGTATAACATTAAATAAAGACATCTCATCTAAACTCTTATAACGCATCTGGGATTACATTCTTCCGACCTGCAGCATGTATGATTTTTAAATTAAAAGTCTGTAACATAAGATTTCAATGAAATAATCTCATATTCTTGTCTTTAAAACGTTCTAAGAATGTAAGCTGATTGTGGTGAATGTACATAACCGTCTCCGACACATTGCTCGTGACATACACATTAAAATGTTGCAAGGCCAGAACCAAACTCAGTAGTTCTTTTTCGATCGTGGAGTATTCCTTTGGTGGATGTTGATCTTCTTTGAAAGGTAACCAACTGGCAGTTCAGTCCCATCCTCCCTTCCTGTAGGAGTACAGCTCCAACTCCAGTGTAACAAGCATTGATGGCAACTTTAAAAGGTTTTGAAAAGTTTGGTGTAGCTAAAACTGGTTTTGTGGTTAATATTGATTTCAAATGGTCGAATGCCTCCTGGCGTGGTTCTGTTCACTGAAACTGTGTTCTTCTTCAGCAAATTGCTTAACGGTGTCAGAACTCTGCTGAAGTTTGGAAAAAGCTTCCAATAGAATCTACTGAGTCTGATGAATTGGAGTACCTCTTTCTTCGAGGTTGTTTGTGGGAATTCCTTGATGGCCTTTTGTCTTTGCATTCCGTGGGGTCAGCCTTCCATACCGCTGCTCGTTGGATGCTGCCTGAACTGCTGTGCTCTTCCAGCACCACTAATCCAGTATTTGATTTTCAGCATCTGCAGTCATTGTTTTTACCTTCCATAATCAATGTTATGTGCCAAGAATATCACCTCTGCTTTCGCAAATTCCATTTTATTTAAGTTTATCACAAGTTTTGCTTCTCATAGTCGTTCAAAGAGCTCTGCCAACTGTATCATTTGATCTTTCCAGGACTTACTAAAGATCACTACATCATCCAAATAGACTGCACAGTTTGTTAACTCAGCCACAACTCTGTTCATGAGTCTTTGAAATGTGGCAGGTGCGTTCTTCATTCCAAAGGGCATCACTTTAAACTGATCTAGATCATTTGGGATTACAAACGTGGAAATTTCTTTCACTGACTCTGATAAAGTTACCTGCCAGTAACCATGCATTAAGTCCAACTTGGTGATTAACTGGCTTGTCCGACTTTCCAATCTAGGAATTGGATATGAGTCCGATTTTGTAATGGTCTTTTCCCTCCGATAATCCACGCAGAATTGTTGAGTCCTGTCCGGTTTGGGGACTAAGACAATCGGCGAACTCTACTTGCTCTGGCTTGGTTCAGTGATGTCCTCATTGAGCATGGCCTCTACCTCCTTCTGGACCTGTCTGGCTTTGAAAGGAGGAAGCCAATAGGGATGTTGTTTTATCCGAGCAGTATTTCCTATGTCTACATCGTGTACAATAGCATTAGTCCTCCCTATCTGATTCTTACATATGTCCTTATACTGATCTTTTCTTAATCTTCGTCGGTAGATTGGCTCTCCAGGTCAGTGTTATGGTTTTTCTCTGGGCAAGCTCCTTCTCTAGACAGGTACTTTTCAGAGAATTCTGACTATCAGTCTACGGCTGTTTGTGTCGTGGCAGTCTTCCTCCCAGCTGTTCAATTTTCCCCAGTTTTATACCACAAAGCATCGGATTGTGTCATTGGCTTTAAAGATTGTCAGTATATTCAATTCAAACTTGAATGGAATTTGATATTTTTTTCGGGGTATAAGGCGTAGTTCAAATCTGTTTTATCATTTCCAGGCAACCAGCTACCCCAGTAGCTGGAGCACATGTTACATTGTGTCTTATTGAGAACACTTGGTGCTGTTACTGCTAGCTTTTACTGTCATTTCCATAATAGCACAGCCTGAATGAAGGTTGAAATCATATTTATTAATGAAGCAAAAGTAAATTTAATGCAGTACATCTAAAATATGCAAGAAAGCTGCTTTCTGTACAGTATGTCTCACACAAAGCTGCTCTGTCAGCAGCTGATGTCAACGCATGTGCAGATCGGCATGAAGACCAGTGTTGACTTTGCGCATGTGCATGATGGCACAAAGACTGGTGCTGACATCGCCCATGTGCATAACGGCACGAAGATTGGCGCTAGCATTGTGCATGTGCAGGTTGGCCTGAAGACCGGCGCTAACATCGCACATGTGCATAACGGCATGAAGACCAGCACTGACACCATGTGCGTAACAGCACGAAAACTGGTGCTGGCATCGTGCATGTGCAGGTTGGCATGAAGACCGGTGCTGACATCGCACATCTGCATAACGGCACGAAGACTGCACTGACATCGCACATGTGCGGATCGGCACAAAGACCGGCACTGACAGCACACATATGTGTAATGGCATGAAGACCGGCGCTGACATCATGCATGTGCATAATGGCATGAAGACTGGAACTGACGTGGTGCATGTGTGCAACGGCACGAAGGCCGGCGCTGACATCGCACATATGCGTAACGGCATGAAGACTGGCGCTGACACTGCCCATGTGCAGGCTGACATAAAGACCTGTGCTGACATCGTGCATGTGCATAATGGCATGAAGACTGGCACTGACACTGCCCATGTGCAGGCTGACATGAGACCTGTGCTGACATCGTGCTTGTGCGTAATGGCATGAAGACTGGCGCTAACATCGCACATATGCAAGATGTCATGAAGACCTGTGCTGACATTGCACATATGCGTAATGGCACGAAGACTGACACTGACATCGTGCATGTGCATAACAGCATGAAGACTGCACTGACATTGCACATGTGCATAACGGCACGAAGACCGGCACTGACATCACACGTGTGTAACAGCACGAAGACCGGCACTGACATTGCACGTGTGTAACAGCATGAAGACTGCACTGACATCGCACATGTGCATAACGGCACGAAGACCGGCGCTGACACTGCCCATGTGCAGGCTGACATGAAGACGGTGCTGACATCGTGCATGTGTAACGGCACAAAGACCAGCGCTGACATTGCGCATGTACGTAACGGCACAAAGACCAGCGCTGACATCGCACATGTGAAGAATGGTATGAAGACCGGCACTGACATCTCACATGTGCGAAGACCTGCTTTGACATCATGCATGCACGGAATGGCACAAAGACTAGTACCAATTCATGCATGCGCATAAAAGCATGAACACCAGTGCATAAGCAGAATGGTGCGGACATCGACATATGCGCATAATGAAGCATGCAAATCGATCCCCACTGGATTTGCGCTGTTGCCAGTGGAGGTAAGCATTCTCGAAAATACCGTTTCCTAATTTTTCAGTGACGTTATAGCCAAATCTTCCTGCCGAAATGTACGTTATCCCAGAACTACCTGTACATCAAAAATGTCACATGCCTGCATGTATAAGTCTCTGGAAATAACCTGACTTCCTAGAAGTTAGTTTGAAATAAAACTGTACCTTCCTTGAATGAAGAAATATGATAAGAACATTAAAAAATCTATTTTTCAAAACAGTAGAACACAGTAGGGTGGAAATTAGTCTTTAACAATGATGCAAAACAGACAGTATCCTACTGAGTTTCTTCAGCAATCTGTGTGTTTTGTTTCATATTCCAGCATCTGCAGTAATTAGCTTTTAACTGCATTGGCTGTCTGCTATATGCAGTGCCTGGTATTTAATTGTATTGATTGCAATGGAACTGAATATCAGAAAGTGCACATAACCGGTTACCAACCCAGTACTGACCCCTGAAATTATGAAGTATGAGTATGAAAGATTGCCCATTTTTAGAGAGAAAACATGTTAATCAGGAGTTAATTGAAGTATGTGACTCTAGAGGTGTAATCTCTAAAATTAAACTTGGTCCTTTGTTATTATAGTAAATTGTCGTCTTAATATTATTCTTGCAGGAAGTGAATGAAATGTGGTCTGGCCTAGGATATTATTCTAGAGGAAGACGATTATATGAAGGAGCACAAAAGGTATTGGAGGCATTCTTCCACGACTGGTACAATTGATATCCTTGTCATCTCTCTGCTTTTACTTTAGATAAAAATGTCCACGATTTATTGGGAAGGAGTCAATAAATACACTTCAAAATATTAACAATATCCACGCAGTGCACTGTGGTAAATGTACTGAAGTTTGACTGTTGCTCTGTGATAGGATATTAGCAGTCCAAATGATGACCTCAGTTGTCTGTGTAGTGTGTTCCTAATAACAGTTATGCTGCTGTAAAAAGAACTGTACAGAGGCCACATGTGTCATTGTAAGAAAATGACAAAGAATCATAGAACTGTTCTAACTCATTCTTTATTGTTGCACGACTACATTCAAAGCAAGTTGGAGGAAATGTCTGAATACAACGGTGCCACCCTTTGAACCAGGGAAGGCCTATATTACCAACATCATATCAGAATGTGGAAAAGACTTGATTCCGATCATGCAAAATTATGCAATCTTCGAATGTATTTTTCTCCTCATAGGTTATATCAGAATTCAAAGGTGAGATGCCACAGAATGCAGAGGAGCTACAGAAGCAGCTGCCTGGGGTTGGGAAATACACAGCTTCTGCCATTGCCTCAATCGCATTTGGACAGGTGAAGAAAGAACATACCTGGCCTTTCTCTCTGTCTGCATGGCTATGTTGAGAGTGTGTGCTGGAAAAGCACAGCAGGTCAGGCAGCATCCGAGGAGCAGGAGAATTGATGTTTCGGGCAAAAGCCCTTCATTAGGAATGAGGCTTGTGGGCCGAGAGGCGGAGAGATGAATGGGGGGCATGGTAGCTGAGAGTGCAATAGGTAGATGGGGGTGAGGGAAAAGGTGTTCCGAGGAGCTACTTTGCCATATTTATTATCAAGTGTCATAAATGCAAGCATATCTGTATTAAGAAGCATTCCTTTTGGGAAATAGAGTTTGTAATGTGTACTCACTTGGTAAATAACTGATTTGTCATATTTTACTAATTGAGAGCTCTGGCATGGGAAATACTTTATTCCCAGTATTATCAGAAAAGTCCACTTATGTATTCAATTTTAAAATAAGTAACTGCATTGAAAGATGCATTGTTTCTCGGTGTCCAGATGATCTTTGTAATTTACCCTCTCTGCCCAAAAGGAATTGTATTCAAGTAAGAATCAAGAGAGTAATGAAAAAGAGGAATGAAAAGAGAATCAAGAGGGCAACCTATTTAGGCATAGGAAAACAAAGTGGGTCGTGTTTGTACAAGTGCTTTCAGACCATAAGATATAGGAGCAGAAATTAAGACATTCAGCCCATTGCGTCTGCTCTGCCATTCAATCATGGTTGATAAATTGCTCAACCTCATTCTCCCACTTTCTCCCCGAAACCCTTGATCCCCTTTATACTCGAGGACCTATCTAAGTCTTAAATATTCAATGACCCCCCCCCCCCCCCCCAGGACTCCACGCACTTCTGTGGCAACAAATTCCATAGATTCTCCATTCTTTGGCTGAAGAAGTTTCTCCTTCTCTCCATTCTAAACGGTTTTCCCTTTACTTTAAAGCTGTGCCTTTGGTCCTAGTCTCTCCTACCAATGGAAACATTTTCCCTGCATCTACTCTGCCCAGGCCATTCAGTATTCTGTATGTTTCAATTATATCCCCCCCCATCCTTCTAAACTCCAAGTTTAGACATTCCTCGTATGTTAAACGTTTCATTCCCGGGACCATTCTCGTGAACCTCCTGTGAACCCGCTGCAGGGCCACTACATCCTTCCTGAGATATGGGACCCAAAACTGCACACAATACTCCAAATGTGCTTTGAGAAAGCAAGAAAATCCTGTTATTTAAGTAGTGTATTTCATGACAACACAACATTCCAGATGTTGCTTTATAACCAATTACATAATTTAAAATTACACTTACTGCTGTAATGTAGTGGAGACAACGTAGCCAATTTGCATACAGTAAGTTCCCACACACACAAATGAGACAATGACCTTAATTGAGGGATAAATATTGGCAAGGGCACTAGGAATAACTACCTAGTGTTCTTCTTTGAAATAGTGCCATGGGATCTTTAATCTCTGCCTGAGAGAGCAGATGGATCTGGGTTTGATATCTCATCTGAGGGATATCTTCTCGAAGTTAAACTTTTTGACCTTGAGCATTAAGAATCTTTAAACACTTATTCCATGGAGCAACAGTTTCATGGAGCATTTCACAATATTAAGAGGGCAACAAACACAAAGGAAATATCATAAGGGAATGCAACCTCTTCATTGTGTGGGATTTGCATTTTGCAAAGTATATAGTTCATTGGTGCCATTCTAAATCGTTATGCATTGCTTATGCTCTTTTAATACATCTAAAAATCTCACCTTGCTGCTGGAAAAGTTAGCAGTGGAGATTTGAATGTGAAACTTTACTTGTAGGTAACTGGAGTAGTGGATGGGAATGCTGTACGAGTGCTGTGTCGCGTTAGAGCAATTGGAGCAGACAGCACCAGTTCAACAGTGATTGAAGCACTTTGGTACGATTCACTTTTATCTTACTGATGTATTCTACGTACTGACTACCAGCATGTTAACATTTTTTTAAAAAGTAATTATCCCTTTAATTCCAACCTTTCTGATGATTTTAACAACTTCCCCTTCCTAACTGGCATTGCTATTTGGGGGTGGATGTTAAGATCACAGATCTGTGAGCGGCACAGTGGTTAGCACTGCTGCCTCAAAGCGCCAAAGACCCAGGTTCAGTTCCCGCCTCAGGCAACTGTCTGTGTGGAGTTTGCACATTCTCCCCGTGTCTGCGTGGGTTTCCTCCAGGTGCTCCAGTTTCCTCCCACAGTCCAAAGATGTGCAGGTTAGGTGAATTGGCCATGCTAAATTGCCTGTAGTGTTCGGTGAAGGGGTAAATGTAGGGGAATGGGTCTGGGTGGGATGCTCTTCTGAGGCTCGGTGTGGACTTGTTGGGCCGAAGGGCCTGTTTCCACACTGTAAGTAATCTAATCTTAAAAAAAAAGTAATCTAATCTAATCTCTGAAGAACTGTTTAGTGAAAAAATTTAAATGAATAAATCTTGCAGTCTTGATTTATGCAACAAAAACAGAAATTAATATGAAAGCTCAGCAGGTCTGGCAGCATCTATGGACAGAAATCAGAGTTAACATTTTGGGTCAAGTGATTCTTCCTCTGAACTTGGGTCTGAGGAAGGGTCACTCGACCTGAAACATTAAACTAATTTCTGTCCATCGATGCTGTCAGACTTGCTGAGCTTTTTCCACCAGTTTCTGTTTTTGTTTCTGATTTACAGCATCCGCAGTTCTTTCATTTTTTTTAATGCAAGTTGTTTGGCTTATCTCCTAAAACCTAAAGCGACAGAAATAATTGAGATGAACCTTTTGATCTGGCATTCAAACTAACTTTGGCATTGAGAACTGAGCTGCTCTTATTGTTTTAACCACAAATTTGCAAGGGCTAATTGGAAAGATTTCCATTAAAGAGAGTGTAGAAATGCTTAGATTTTGATTCAGACTTTATGTATGGATATTTCAAATTTAGCTGTATGGTGGTCTTTCATGACAGGATGTTGGCGAATACCTTGGTGGACCCATTAAGACCGGGTGACTTTAACCAAGCTATAATGGAGCTGGGTGCTACTGTCTGTACTCCCAAGGCTCCCCTTTGTTCAGAATGTCCTGTTAAGGCCCACTGTAGAGCTTACCATCAGGTTGGTTTTGAATTATCACTGAAAAAGGTAATGGAACTGACTGTGCGAGATAGAATGTACACTAATTGCCAACTTCTGTGACCAAGGCAAAGATCTGTGCCACTAGGAATTATTTCATATGTTGGCTGACTTTATCGTTGATGAGCGCTTCTGCTCTTGACTGAGTGATCCAGGATTTCCTAAAGGTTGGTGCATGTTCAGATTTCAATCCCAGCAAGCATACCTCTGAACTAGGTTCAGCTAGGAAATCCCAAAAGAAAATCTTAGCACCATGATTTTGTCAGTGACAGCTCATGACATCTTAGTATTTTCACATATGAAGGTCTCTCTCCACCGGTTTCCACCTTGAGATCATTCCAGTGCTCTGCCTAAGCTTTCACCAGTACCTCATCTTAGCATTCCATTTGAGTACTAATTTGTCTCAGCAGATTCTAATATACCTTGATTATCACTTTCAATTGTTGTCAGAATTTGTTATTCCTTCTTACATTTGACAGCACCTTCCAGTGTTCCCATATCCTAAAATATTTCTTCCCTGGTGCAAGTCAAATTTCCACAACCCCAGCTGCTAAATGCTATCCCCATCTTAAAGCAATCAAGCCTCACAGCTTTCCCTAACTTTAATTATTAGAACTCACCGGTTAACTGAAACATAGTTCTGCTTTACTCTTTTTAAACTTGGATGTTAAACAATGAAAGATATTTAAGTATCCAAGTGTTAAATTAGCTATTAATAGTTCTCATTGGGGTGTTGTATGATGTGAGCTATTCATGGTGTGGGTAAGGAATATTGAAATGAATATTGAACTTTAATCTGCATCTTACCCCAGGTAAAGATCATTTTGTTCCTTTTGGAGCTGCCGCTGTGTAAACAGAGGAAAAAGCTTTCGTTTACTGATACTGACATTCTTCAACTTGTTGGGTTTCCCCAATTTAACTGTCCACCTGAAAACTAAGCCTGGAGAGTTTAAGCTGCTTGTAAACCCATCGGACTAATCTTGTTTTTTTTAAACAACTGTGCAGTGAGAAAGGGGTGAAAGAGAATGGCAAATGTAATAGACAATGTGTATGTCATAATCTCTGCATAAGTTATGTTGCCCACTTCACAATAATGACAATACTACATTGCCTCGAAAACACTTTGAGAGGTTATGTTATTGCAAAAGTTTCTAAGTAAATATTAACTTTTCTTCTGTTGATGCTCATTCCAGGTTTTGAAGAAGCAGGAATCAGTCTCAAAAAGACTGCTGGGCAATACCTTGTCAAAAATTTCCCCCACCCCAGATATTGAAGAGTGTGGTAAGAATTATCAATAATTATCAATAACCTATGCATAGATCTCTGTATGTATTTAGGAACTATTAACACTGGTAACACATGGTACAAATGAACAATTTATAATGTGATTTTTAAAAAATTAATTCCTTTTTGAATTCTCTCATGAGTCAAATAGTAGAAACTCTCCCTTTAATTTCTCTGTCATTTCTTTCCTACTACCCTAAAGATATCAAACCCCAATTTATATTTTTCCCGAAACCCAAGATGCAGAAGTCCAATTTTGGAGAATTGCAGAAAAGAAAATCTCCCTGATGATCCCTTGAAATTGTCATTTTCTGGGAACTGCACCATTTCTACGCAATCTTCAGATCTCTGGGAGCAGGGATTGCAGGAATCCAGTCCAGACTGATCAAATCTCCAGAATTGTTTGATCTAAATGGTGACATTATAGATCACCTTGATCCTCTGGTTCAATATGTTTCAAAGGCAGAACATGCTAGTATCTAATCATATGTCATGATAGGCCAAATGTGATCAACCAGTAAAATAATATTTCAATTTGATTGTTGCAGAGAATTGCTCCTTATGCTTGCCTGACAAAGAATCCTGGGTTGGTAGTCTCGGGGTAATGAACTTCCCAAGGAAAGCTGCAAAGAAACTACCACGAGCAGAGCGAACACTGACCTGTGTAGTTACACGGAAGAGGACTGCTGGTGATGCAGAAGAATACTTCCTAGTTCAGAGACCTAACATCGGTAACTACTGTCAACTGAAAACAATTTGAGTGGAGATGGTGTGGGAAAAGAGATTTGTAATTCTGTTATATTTGCTTCAGTAAGGCTTTAGAATCAAAGCAATAGTAGTTAAAGAAAACCGTAGCTTGAAGTGTATATGATACTTGAATCAATATCTTCCCATTTGGTATCTGAGAACATATTGTGCTAAATTAATGCGAACTCCAATAGCAAGTGAATAGGCTTCACAGTGTGCTAAACTAAACTCAGTATTTAATTACAGCATATACATCGAAGGGAGCACATATATGAACCATACGGATTCCTGAAACAAGGCAAATATTGGTAGTTTCCATCAGAGGAAGTAGAATGTCATGTGTGAATAGTAGATGTATTATCAATGAAAATGTAATTGATAATTGATCATCTTCCGTTTTCTTTTCTTTGAAACCATTCATTCATTTTGTTGTGTCTTTCTGATTGCCAGGACTGTTAGCTGGAATGTGGGAGTTCCCCAGCATTCTGTTGGAGTCTGTGATGACAGAAAAGGAACAGAAATGCAAGATTTTAGATCGGCTTACAGAATTATTGGGGAGTTCAGTTACAGAGAAAAATTTTCAATATTTGGGGGAGGTGAGTTTGCAAGTATTGCTAATTAAAAATAGAGGTCACAATCAATTTCTGGAGAACAGAATAGGATCAATTGCATCAAAGTAAAGAAAATGTCTTTGCAGCATTGTTGTCCAGTACCTAGATATCTAAATGTGATTGGTATAATTTTGCAGCTTTTATTGACATCAGACAACTAATGCATGGACTGTGTAATATCAAGATGGATTAGTCATTTTATTTTTTCCTACTTTTTGTAGGTAGTACATATCTTTTCTCACATTCACCAGACCTACGTCGTGTACAGTAACTCACTTAATAGTGCATCAATCGATACTGTGAAGCAGGGGAGGAAAAAGTGTCCTTCCTTCCGCTGGGTAACAAAGACCGAGTTTCAACAATCAGCTGTGTCTACAGCCATGAAAAAGGTAAAGCTCTGGTTGTGCTTAGCTCTGGAATTGGGTGAGTGGCATGGGTGAGGGGACAAAGAAAGGAAAGGGTTCCATTGCTGAGAGCACTTGTAAGCTGGAAGATTATAACTTGAAGGTTCCTGTCTGATGATTTGCTACATCTGAGTAGCTTCTATCATATTAAAGCACTATTTTGCTTTCTTTCCATGGGCAATAAATTGTGCATAAATGTGGGGTCTCAGAAGTCCTCAATTTTAAATTGAAGGAACAGTTTTCAAAAGATTGACAAAAGAACCAGAGCAAACATAAGACAAAAACTCTCTTGTGTGACAGATAGTTAGGATTTTGAATGTTATGAGGAGTGGTCACCGGACCCAAAATGTTAACTCTTATTTCACAGATGCTTCCAGACCTCTGAGCTTTGACAACAATATCTGTTTTTGTTTCTGATTTATAGCATTCGGGATTTAAAATGTGTTGCCAGCTTGGCTGATGGATATTGATTCAGAAATAGCCTTCAAAAGGGAGTTGGATATTTACTTGAAGGAGAAAATATTACAAAATTTCAGGGAAGGACAGCAGGCTAACAGAATGGGTCTCTAGAATGACCAACATGAGCTCTGACCAATTTGTAATACTGCACTAGTCTATAGTTCAAAGCAGCAGTGAGTAGAGAAATTGAGGTTTGAAATAAGGAAGAATAGAGTTTTGAGGGCAGCACGGTGGCTCAGTGGTTAGCACTGTTGCCTCACAGCGCCAGGAACCCGGGTTAGATTCCCACCTTGGGCAACTGTCTGTGTGGAGTTTGCACATTCTCCCCATGTCTGCGTGGGTTTCCTCCGGGTACTCTGGTTTCCTGTCACAGTCCAAAGATGTGCAGGTCAAGTGAATTGGCCATGCTAAATTGCTTAGTGTTAGGTGCATTAGTCAGGGGGGAATGGGTCTGGGTGGGTTACTCTTTGGAGGGTCGGTGTGGACTTATTGGGCTGAAGGGCCTGTTTCCACATAGTAGCGAACCTAAATAATGGCCATTAAAGTTTCTATATGTGGACCTGAATAAGGTTAACTAACGACTGTGAGGTCTTTCTTCATTCATACTCACTAATAATCTTAAGTTCTGTCACTAAGATTGTGATGGTATTGTGATTTTAGAATTGTGAATCCACTGGTCATGGTGCTGTACTGGGAATAAATAGTCTTGTAGCCTAGTGTAAGGATACCCCTGAATCCCCAAACATCAATTCATTGTAATGGTAAGAGAGGTAGGCACCTAGGGCAGGAGTCTTTTTTGTGGATATACAGGTATGCTGTTTTGGAAAATGTAGGGGTGATGGATTCTCAGGGGAAAGTAGCATGAACAGCCAAGTTTCTGGTATTGAGACTGAGCTGAAGGGTACGTCAGCTTCCAAGAGATTAATTGTGTTAGGGGATTCTGTAGTCCGAGGTGCAGACAAACGTTTCTGTGGCCAGCAGAGGAAAAAGCAGAATGGTGCGTTGCTTCGCTGGTGCCAGGGTTAAGGATGTCTCAGAGAGGGTGCAGAATGTTCTCATGGGGGAGAGGGGCCAGCAAGAGGTCATTGTCCGCATTGAAACCATCGATATAGGAAGGGAAAAGGTTGAGATTCTGAAGGGAGATTACAGAGAGTTAGGTAGAAATTTAAAAAGGAGGTCCTCGAGGGTAGTAATATCTGGATTACTCCCAGTGCTACGAGCTAGTGAGGGCAGGAATAGGAGGATAGAGCAGATGAGTGCATGGCTGAGGAGCTGATGTATGGGAGAAGGATTCACATTTTTGGATCATTGGAATCTCTTTTGGGGTAGAAGTGACCTGTACAAGAAGGACGGATTGCACCTAAATTAGAAGGGGACTAATATACTGGCAGGGAAATTTGCCAGAACTGCTTGGGAGGATTTAAACTAGTAAGGTGAGGGGGTGGGACCCAGGGAGATAGTGAGGAAAGAGATCAATCTGATACTGGTACAGCTGAGAACAGAAGTGAATCAAATGGGCAGGCAGGGACAAGGTAGGACTAATAAATTAAACTGCATTTATTTCAATGCAAGGGGCCTAACAGGGAAGGCAGATGAACTCAGGGCATGGTTAGGAACATGGGACTGGGATATCATAACAATTACAGAAACATATCTCAGGGAAGGGCAGGACTGGCAGTTAGTGTTCCAGGATACAAATGCTACAGGAACGATAGAAAAGGAGGCAAGAGAGGAGGGGGAATGGCATTTTTGATAAGGGATAGCATTACAGCTGTGCTGAGGGAGGATATTCTTGGAAATACATCCAGGGAAGTTATTTGGGTGGAACTGAGAAATAAGAAAGGGATGATCACCTTATTGGGATTGTATTATAGACCCCCTAATAGTCAGAGGGGAATTGAGAACAAATTTGTAAGGAGATCTCAGCTATCTGTAAGAATAATGGGGTGGTTATGGTAGGGGATTTTAACTTTCCAAACATCGACTGGGACTGTTATAGTGTGAAAGGTTTAGGTGGAGAGGAATTTCTTCAGTGCATACAAGACAATTTTCTGATTCAGTATGTGGATGTACCTACTAGAGAAGGTGCAAAACTTGACGTACTCTTGGGAAATAAGGCAGGGCAGGTGACTGAGGTGTCAGTGGGGGAGCACTTTGGGGCCAGCGATCATAATTCTATTCATTTTAAAATAGTGATGGAAAAGAATAGATCAGATCTAAAAGTTGAAGTTCTAAATTGGAGAAACGCCAATTTTGACAGTATTAGGCAAGAACTTTCGAAAGCTGATTGGGGACAGATGTTCGTAGGTAAAGGGACGGCCGGAAAATGGGAAGCCTTCAGAAATGAGATAACAAGAATCCAGAGAAAATATATTCCTGTCAAGGTGAAAGGGAAAGCTGGTAGTTATGGGGAATGCTGGATGACAAAAGAAATTGAGGGTTTGATTAAGAAAAAGAAGGAAGCATATGTCAGGTATAGACAGGATAGATGAGTGAATCCTTAGAGTATAAAGAAAGTAGGAGTATACTTAAGAGGGAAATCAGAAGGGCAAAAAGGGGACATGAGATAGCTTTTTTGCAAGTAGAGTTAAGGAGAATCCAAAGGGTTTTTACAAATATATTAAGGACAAAAGGGTAACTAGGGAGAGAATAGGGCCCCTCAGAGATCAGCAAGGCGGCCTTTGTGTGGAACCACAGAAAATGGGGGAGATACTAAATGAATATTTTGCATCAGTATTTACTGTGGAAAAGGATATGGAAGATATAGACTGTAGGGAAATAGATGGTGACATCTTGCAAAATGTCCAGATTACAGAGGAGCAAGTGCTGGATGCCCTGAAATGGTTAAAAGTGGATAGATCCCCAGGACCTGATCAGGTGTACCCGAGAACTCTGTGGGAAGCTAGAGAAGTGATTGCTGGGCCTCTTGCTGAGATATTTGTATCATCGATAGTCACAGGTGAGGTGCCGGAAGACTGGAGGTTGGCAAATGTGGTGCCATTTTTTAAGAACGGCGGTAAAGACAAGCCTGGGAACGATAGACCGGTGAGCCTGACCTCAGTGGTGGGCATGTTGTTGGAGGGAATCCTGAGGGACAGGATGTACATGTATTTGGAAAGGCAAGGACTGATTAGGGATTGTCAACATGGCTTTGTGCGTGGGAAATCATGTCTCACAAACTTGATTGAGTTTTTTTGAAGAAGTAACAAAGAAGATTGATGAGGGCAGAGCAGTAGATGTGATCTCTGTGGACTTCAGTAAAGCGTTTGACAAAGTTCCCCATGGGAGACTGATTAGCAAGGTTAGATCTCATGGAATACAGGGAGAACTAGCCATTTGGATACAGAACTGGCTCAAAGGTAGAAGACACAGGCCTGTGACGAGTGGAGTGCCACAGGGATCGGTGCTGGGACCTCTACTTTTTGTCATTTACATAAATGATTTGGATGCGAGCATAAGAGGTACAGTTAGTAAGTTTGCAGATGACACCAAAATTGGAGGTGTAGTGGACAGCAAAGAGCGTTACCTTAGATTACAACAGGATCTGGACCAGATGGGCCAATGGGCTGAGAAGTGGCAGATGGAGTTTAATTCAGATAAATGTGAGGTGCTGCATATTTGGAAAGCAAATCTTAGCAGGACTTATACACTTAATAGTAAGGTCCTAGGGAGTGTGACTGAACAAAGAGACCTTGGAGTGCAGGTTCATATCTCCTTGAAAGTGGAGTCGCAGGTAGATAGGATAGTGAAAGGCAGCGTTTGGTATGCTTTCCTTTATTGGTCAGAGTATTGAGTACAGGAGTTGGGAGGTCATGTTGCGGCTGTACAGGACATTGGTTAGGCCACTGTTGGAATATTGTGTGCAATTCCCTTCTCCTTCCTATCGGAAAGATGTTGTGAAACTTGAAAGGGTTCAGAAAAGATTTACAAGGATGTTGCCAGGGTTGGAGGATTTGAACTATAGAACATAGAACATTACAGCGCAGTACAGGCCCTTCGGCCCTCGATGTTGCGCCAATCTGTCATACCAATCTGAAGCCCATCTAACTTACACTATTCCATGTACATCCATTTGCTTGTCCAATGATGACTTAAATGCACTTAAAGTTGGTGAATCAACTACCGTTGCAGGCAAAGCATTCCATACCCTTACTACTCTCTGAGTAAAGAAACTACCTCTGACATCTGTCCGATATCTGTCACCCTTCAATTTAAAGCTATGCCCCCTTGTGCTCGCCGTCACCATACTTGGAAAAAGGCTCTCCCTGTCCACCCTATCTAACCCTCTGATTATCTTCTATATCTCTATTAAGTCACCTCTCAACTTTCTTCTCTCCAATGAAAACAGCCTCAAGCCCCTCAGCCTTTCCTCGTAAGACCTTCCCTCCATACCAGGCAACATCCTCGTAAATCTCCTCTGCACTCTTTCCAAAGCTTCCATATCCTTCTTATAATGTGGTGACCAGAACTGTACACAATACTCCAAGTGTGGCCGCACCAGAGTTTTGTACAGCTGTAGCATAACCTCATGGTTCCGGAACTCAATCCCTCTATTAATAAAAGCTAAAACACTATATGCTTTCTTAACAACCCTGTCAACCTGGGTGGCAACGTTCAAGGATCTGTGTACCTGGACACCGAGATCTCTCTGCTCATCTACACTACCAAGAATCTTACCATTAACCCAGTACTTTACATTCCGGTTACTCTGACCAAAGTGAATCACCTCCCACTTGTCCGCCTCTCAGCCCAGCTCTGCAGCTTATCTATGTCTCTCTGTAACCTACAACATTCTTCGTCACTATCCACAACTCCACCGACCGTAGTGTCGTCTGCAAATTTACTAATCCACCCTTCTACGCCCTCATCCAGGTCGTTTATAAAAATGACGAACAGCAGTGGACCCAACACCGACCCTTGCAGTACACCATTAGTAACTGGACTCCAGGATGAACATTTCCCATTAACCACCATCCTCAGTCTTCTTTCAGCAAGCCAATTACTGATCCAAAATGCTATATCTCCCACAATCCCATTTCTCTGCATTTTGTACAATAGCCTACTGTGGGGAACTTTATCGAATGCCTTGCTGAAATCCATATACACCACATCAACCAGTTTATTCTCATCTACCTATTTGGTTACGTTCTCAAAGAACTTAATAAGGTTTGTGAGGCACGACCTACCTTTCACAAAATTGTGCTGACTATCCCTAATCAAATTATTCTTTTCTAGATGATTATAAATCCTGTCTCTTCTAACCTTTTCCAACACCTTACCAACAACTGAAGTAAGGCTCACTGGTCTATAATTACCAGGGTTGTCTCTACTCCCCTTCTTGAACAGAGGAATCACATTTGCTATCCTCCAGTCTTCTGGCACTATTCCTGTAGTCAATGACGATTTAAAGATCAATGTCAAAGGCTCGGCAATCTTCTCCCTGGCTTCCCAGAGTATCCTAGGGTAAATCCCATCCGGCCCAAGGGACTTATCTATTTCACACTCTGCAGGATTTCTAATATCTCTTCCTTGTGAACCTCAATCCCACCTAGTCCAGTTGCCTGTATCTCAGTATTCTCCTCGACAACATTGTCGTTTTCTAGAGTGAATACTGTCAAAATATTCATTTAGTGCTTCCCCTATCTCCTCTGACTCCACACACAACTTCCCACTACTATCCTTGATTGATCTTAATCTTACTCTCGTCATTCTTTTATTTCTTAAATACCTTTAGAAAGCCTTAGGGTTTACCCTGATCCTATCCGCCAACAACTTCTCATGTCTCCTTCTGGCTCTTCTGAGCTCTCTCTTTAAATCTTTCCTGGCTACCTTGTAATCCTCAAGTGCCCTAACTGAGCCTTCACATCGCGTCCTAACATAAGCCTTCTTTTTCCCCTTTACCAGCAATTCCACTTCCTTCATAAACCACGGCTCTTGCGCACTACAGCATCCTCCCTGCCTGACAGTACAATACTTATCTAGGACACTCAGGAGCTTTTCCTTGAATAAGCTCCACATTTCTAATGTGCCCATCCCATGCAGTTTCCTTCCCCATCCTATGCTTCCTAAATCTTGCCTAATCGCATCATAATTGCCTTTCCTCCAGCTGTAATTCTTGCCCAGTGGTATACACCTATCCCTTTCTATCACTAAAGTAAACATAACAGAATTGTGATCACTATCACCAAAGTGCTCACCTACCTCCAAGTCTACGAGTACTATAGTGTTCCCAGTCAATATTTGGAAAGTTGAAGTCCCCCATGACAACTACCCTGTCTCTCTCACTCCTGTCGAGAATCATCTTTGCTATCCTTTCCTCTATATCTCTGGAACTATTCGGAGGCCTATAGAAAACTCCCAACAGGGTGACCTCTCCTTTCCTGTTTGTAACCTCAACCCATACTACCTCAGTTGATGAATTCCCAAACATCTTTTCTGCAACTGCAATACTGTCCTTGACTAACAATGCCACCCCCCCTTTTTTTTACCATCTTCTCTGTTCTTACTGAAACATCTAAATCCTGGCACCTGCAACAACCATTCCTGTCCCTGCTCCATCCATGTCTCCGAAATGGCCACAACATCGAAGTCCCAGGTACCAACCCATGCTGCAAATTCATCCACCTTGTTCTGGAAGCTCCTGGCGTTGAAGTAGACACACTTTAAACCAACTTCTTGTTTGCCAGTGCCACCTTGCGTCCCTGAAACTTGATTTTGGACCTCCCTACTCTCAACCTTTTCTATTCTCGAACTACAATTTTGGTTCCCAACCCAACCAATAGCCGTAGCGAATTCCCCCCCCCCCCCCCCCCCCCCAGGATATTGGTACCCCTCTGGTTCAGATGAAGAACGTCCTGCTTGTAGAGGTCCCACCTACCGCAGAAAGAGCCCCAATTATCCAAGAATCCAAAACCCTCCCTCCTGCACCATCCCTGTAGCCACGTGTTCAACTCCTCTCTCTCTCTCTCTCTCTCTCCCCCAATTCCTCGCCTCACTAGCACGTGGCACGGGTAATATACCAGAGACAACAACCCTTTTCGTCCTAGCTCTATGCTTCCATCCTAGCTCCCTGAATTTCTTTCTTAAATCCCCATCTCTCTTCCTACCTACGTCATTGGTGCCTATGTGGACCACGACTTGGGGCTGCTCCCCCTCACCCTTAAGGATCCTAAAAACACGATCAGAGACATCACGAACCCTGGCACCTGGGAGGCAACACACCAACTCTTCCCCACAGAACCCCCTATCTGTCCCCCTAACCATGGAGTCCCCAATGACTACTGCTCTGCTCCTCTTCCCCCTTCCCCTCTGAGCAGCAGGGACAGACCCTGTGCCAGAGCCCTGTGCCCCACTGCTTTCCCCTGGTAAGTCGTCCTCCCCAACAGTATCCAAAACAGTATACTTATTGTTGAGGGGAATGGCCACAGGGGATCCCTGCACTGCCTGCCGGTTCCCTTTCCGTCCCCTGACTGTCACCCATCTGCCTTTTTCTTGTATCTGAGCAGTGACTGCTCCCTGTAACTCCTCTCAATAACCCCCTCTGCCTCCCGAATGATCCGAAGTTCATCCAACTCCAGCTCCAGTTCCCTCATGCGGTTTTAAAGGAGCTGGAGTTGGGTGCACTTCCTGCAGATGTAGTCAGCAGGGACACTAGTGGTGACCCTTACCTCCCACATTCTGCAGGAGGAACATTCAACTGCCCTAACCTCTATTCCCACGATTCTAAATTCCCAAAGAGACTGTTGAAAAAATAAAGGATAAAAAATAAACTCGTTACCTTATCAATCTAGCACACAGAACTTTTTTTTTTGGTTAGAGGAGGATGGGTGAGAGATACTACCCGAGTAGTGTTTCCGGTATCGCAACCACACAAATATAAGACTTCCCAGAAGTCCTTTGCTCCTCCCTTGCCGCTCTGGCAAAATGGAGGCCCGACTCACAAGGTAAGTCCCTTTTAATGCGGGAAAACACACCCTTCCCAGCAGCCCTCGCTTCACCACTCCTTCTCTCCCCGCCGCTCTGGCAAAATGAGGGAGAGGGAGAGGCTGAACAGGCTGGGGCTGTTTTCCCTGGAGCGTCGGAGGCTGAGAGGTGACCTTATAGAGGTTTACAAAATTATGAGGGGCATGGATAGGATAAATAGACATAGTCTTTTCCCTGTGGTCGGGGAGTCCAGAACTAGAGGGCATAGGTTTAGGGTGAGGGGGAAAGATATAAAAGAGACCTAAGGGGCAATTTTTTCACGCAGAGGGTGGTACGCGTTTGGAATGAGCTGCCAGAGGATTTGGTGGAGGCTGGTACAATTGCAATATTTAAGAGGCATTTGGATGGGTATATGAATAGGAAGGGTTTGGAAGGATATGGGCTGGATGCTGACAGGTGGGTCTGGGTTGGGATATCTGGTCGGCATGGACCGGTTGGACCAAAGGGTCTGTTTCTGTGCTGTAAATCTCTATGACTCTATAATGGCAGAATTGAGATAGCAGTGAGATGTATGAGGAGTTGTAGGCCTCAGCACATGTCCTTCCACTGTATGAAGCAACATGGGTGAGTGATTACATCTTTGGATCAAAGCTCACTGTTCAATGTTTTAACTCTTATCATCATACTTTCAGGTTTTGCAATTGTTTAGCCATTCGAGTACAGATGGGAAGCTGTTGGATAAGGTAACAATATACTATCTTGCATTCATATACGACTTTGCGTTGGCATTATAAAACAAAATGTGATGCTTGAGATGAAATAGAACTGGATGTTGGCTACATCCATGTGAAACCTAATGCTGTAGTTTACTTTCGCATTCTCCGATATCTATTTGTGGAATAATTTAATATACCCCCCCTATTTCAGTTTGTTGTGATATTAAGGATAATGACAATAGATTCACTGGTAGTTCATGGCACTTCATGCTGTCATACGTTATGGATAGGAGCTTACTCCATGACTGAGTTTGTCAAGTGAATATTTGAACCACGTGTGCTGAGATAAAGAACCCCCTACAATGTGGAAGCAGGCCATTCGACCCATCAAGTCCACACCGACTCTCTGAAGAGCATCCCACCCGGACCCACCCCCTACCCTATCCATGCATTTCCCACGGCTCTTCCACCTAGCCTGCACATCTCTGGACAGTATGGGAAATTTAGCATGGCTAATCCATGTAACCTGCACATCTTTGGACCACAGGAGGAAACCGGAGCATTCAGAGGAAACCCGTGCAGACATGGGGAGAATTACAAACTCCACACAGACAGTTGCCTAAGGGTGGGCCCTTGGCAGTAAGGCAGTAGTGGTAACCACTGAGCTACCAAGTTGCCCTCAACATGGTCTTTACTCGACTACTCTACAGCTTCCTGATGAAGGGTTTTTGCCTGAAACGTCAATTTTCCTGCTCCTTGAAGGCTGCCTGACCTGCTGTGCTTTTCCAGCACCATATTCTCAACTCTAATCTCCAGCATCTGCAGTCCTCACTTTTGTCTCCTGTACAGATTTAGCATTTGCTCTTGAAATAAAGGAAAATTGCTGAAGGCTGCAGTTCCTGATACATTCTGTGAATGTCCAGATATGAATGTTGGGTAGGGACAGAATTGAAATTGATTATAATTTCCTGAGTAATCCAACAGCTTCTTGATGTAAGACCAATGTATGAATAATGGTCGTGACTTTGTTTCTATTAGAAGTTTATTTCAAATTTCTGGTTAAAACCAATATGAAACAATTTACATCTTGATCTCTCTGCAGGATGTCAAGCGAATCTATGGCTCCGAAACAAATAGAAACAAGCAGAAAGAAAGAAAACACAAAACTTCAACAAACCATGGGGGGAAACAGCTCTCAGTGGACAGTTTTTTCAGACCGACAGTGAAGGAATCTCTATAGTTGTCCAAAGAGAGCAGTTGAATAATACTTCAGCTTTCATTGTTAGATTTCAAGCCAAATCCAACCTAGATAGTTAGCAGCTGAGGGTTTCCATTGGATGCAGACACATGCCAAGCTATTCTTTCAAAAGTGGATGAGAAGTTAATGTCCAAAACAATTCCCTTCTCATAGGGCTATAAGACCACTAATGGCAGTCATATAGTAGAGTATTTTGTACCCTGTTCCAGGTATCATCTGTTTATGATTATGTTGATGTTCACAAATGATAGTCAGTTTGAGACTGGAAATTCTTGGCTCTGCCTTGTACTCAGTATTGTGCGTGCAAGATGACTTTTTTCATTTTTAGGTAAAGTACACTGACAGTTATTTTGCAGTAACCAGATGATGGTTTTCAGATAATGACATTCCAGTATTTTTATTTTGGCTGGACAACTCATCAGGCATGCACACACTCTCCTCGTCAATCGTGGAAGCTAAATATTAGGCAAACCCTGATTCAAAAACAAATGCACACCAAATTTTAATGTCAGTAACAAGTTCAAATCTCTAAATGTTAGGGCACTGCATTGAAAATGTTCTTTGATTGATGGATAGGTTACTGCATTGGGTGTGGAATCAGTAATGGAGAAAGAGCTTTTCATTGAATGTGGGCTGTGAGGGGTAGGGAGAGTATGTTGCATTGAATGTGGGTTCAGCAAGGGGAGAGCTTAGAACTGAATGTGGTCTCTGAATGATGAAGAGCCAGTGCTGCATGAGTCTAGGTTCAATGATGAAGAGAGATTTGCATTGAATATTGGCTTAAGTGACTGAAATAGAGTTGCATTTATTGTGACCATAGTGATAGAAAAAGTTTTGTGTTGAATCTGGCCTCCCTGTTGTAGAGAGAATGCTGCATTGAGTGTTGGCTTAGTAATAGAGTCATAGTCATAGGGTTGTGAATCAACAGCATAGAAACAGGCCTTTCAGCCAACCATGTATAACCAACAAACACCAAACTATACTAATCCCATTTACCTGAATTTGATCCCTAGCCTGCTATGTTCTGGCAATCTCCTCCCTTGTACCCTGGAATATATCCCATCAGGCCCTGGAGAATTATGCACCTTTGATATCCTTTAAAATATCTAATACCTCTCATTAATCTTAATATGTTCTTGAGCTTCAGCATCTGAGCAATCCCTGGCTATGTTGAGAGTTTTGCATTGTGTAGATTCAGTGTTGGAGAACGTTCTACATTGAATGTTGGCTTAGTGACAGGTGGAGCTGGAGTTATTGTTGTCTTAGTTACAGCGAGAGCTTTGTTTTGATTCTGGGCTCTGACGTTGGGAGAATACTGCATTGAGTGTGGCTTCTAAGTGATAGAAAATGAGTTCTTCGTTGAATGTCAGTTGTAAGTAGTGGAGAGTGGGCTCAGTGATCGTGAAGCTTTGCATTGTGCGGGCTCTGAGTAATGACAAGAGAGTTGTGCATTAGCTCTATACCATTAACAGTTACCTATAATGGGTACCAGTACTATTCGTTGTCAGTATAGAAAACAATCAAGAACATTTTTCTGAAACAAAAAAAAATAGAAATTACTGGAGAAACTCAGCAGGTCTGGCAGTAGTTGTGAAGAGAGAAAAGAGCTAACATTTTGACTCCAGTGACCCTTCTTCAGGCCCTTCTGTCTTGAAAGATCCAGCCTGCCCTGCTGAGTTTCTCCAACAATTCTTGTTTTTGTTTGTTTTGGCTCTTGAGCATCTGCAGCTCTTTGTTTTATTAAAGAATATTTTTCTTCTTTTCTGTTGTTTTTGCAGTAAGTGTCAAATATGTTTAATCGTGGAGGCCAGAAGACTGATGATTAATGTTTCAAACCAGGTTGTGTTTTTATTATTTTATTTTCCCCACTTAGCTAAGTCATTACACTTTAATCACTCCCTCGTATCCAGTTCTTCAAGTCTGAATTATTTAATTAGATTATAGTCTTTCTTCAGACTATGTCATCAGGAGAAAAAATCCACATGGTGCAGATAAAAACTCAAATGCATTCTATAAAACATGCAACCGAAATTATTAACTAATGGGATTTTTATTTATAATTTAAGTTCATATGTTTCTTATTTTTGTACAAGTATAAATAACAGATGTAGTGTTTAACATATACTTGCAGCACACTGTACAGATTTTACTTTGAATTTAATGCATTTTTAAAACTTTGCCTTCATTAACATTGTCCACTCTTTTGGTAAAATGTAAAACAATTGACCACTGGCTTCTTAATTGTCCACTAAATAACTTATTCTGTGTTGACGCTCATGCGGAGCAAACTATTAAGGAGGTTGGAAATCTGAAAAAGACCAATAAATGCTGAAAAGGCTAAGCAGGACTGGCAGCTTAAAAACAGAGTTAATGGTTGGAATATAATGCTACCCTTGCAAGTGGGCTGAGTGCTATCTCATGTGCTGAACCGTTCGCCACCTTCCTGACTGCCCATAGTTATGTCTGGAACAGGAAGAATCAAGAGGGCCCTTCTGGCCTGGAGTTCAATTGGAGCCCATAGGTGACTGCTTTAAGGGTCTCATCCTATCACTATATGCATTATATGCAGTAATGGATATGGGTGATACCATTTGGACAGACATCGGGGCACAGATTGCAGGCTGACGGCTTCACCCAACAGTGGAACCAGCCAGCAGCAAGGGAAGTATCCATAGAATGAAACCTCCCTGCTCTTGACATGCTTATCTTCCTGCCCCAATCATTTCCAGGACCGGTTGGCATCTAATTGGACAGTTGGTATCTCTTGGTGGTGGGACCTGTGCCCTTCGGAGAAAATCCCGCAGGAAATTTACCAAAGCAAGGAACTCCATTGGCAGCTTGCACACTGATTGGGAAGTATTTGTGATGGGACTCCTGAACATGGCTGTGGGGCTGTTGCCGCTAGGACCTCAGCAGTTAGAGGGTCTTGCTGGTACATACAGTAAATTTTGTGCAGTGTTTTAGGCCAGCTGCCTTTGTGTTGTTCATGCTTGTATATTATAAATGGTGATTCTGAAATGAAAGATGCATCTAGAAATTTGAGAGACACAGCAGAAGTTCAACCCAGAAGAGAGAGATTGATTCTTGATTGGTAATCACGATTGATTGGATCAGGGGTAACGGGGAGAAGGCAGGACAACAGGACTGAGAAGCATCAATCGTGATCGAATGATGGAGCAAGCTCCATGGACCGAATGGCATAATCCTGCTCTTATATTTTCTGGTTTTATGGTTTACTGCATGTGTCTGTGGAGCATATTCACTGTATCATATTTTTTAACCCTGTATTACTAATGACTAATTTTGTACTTTTTAAAAAGATGCATCTTTTCCAAATAAAAGCTATTGAATATGTCTGATCTTTTTCATTCACAATCTGAAACATAGCAATTAGAAGGCAGTCCATACATAATACATGAAGGGAAAAGGAAGAATTTATCTCACTCCCTCACTATTTCAAAGCTATTAAAGAACTTTGAGGTTTTGCAATGTTTGAAAAAAAGCGCAAAGCAGTGTCTCAAACATGACATTAAGATAAATGATCAGAAAATCATTAGTAACATTGAGGGTAAATGTTTGCCTGGAAACCAGCTAAACCTTTTAACACTTCTCCAATATTGTGATGGGACTGTTTACATTCACCTGCGAAAGCATTTGGAATCTCATTTGAGGTGGTAGGGTGGCACAGTGGCTTAGTGGTTAGCTGCCTCACAGTACAAGGGTCCCAGGTTCAATTCCAGCCTTGGGCGACTGTCTGGAGTTTGCACATTCTCCCTATGTCTGCGTGGGTTTCCTCTGGGTGCTCCGGTTTCCTCGCACAGTCCAAAGATGTGCAGGTCAGGTGAATTGGCCATGCTAAATTGCCCATGGTGTTAGGTGCATTAGTGAGAGGGAAATGAGTCTGGGTGGGTTACTCCTTGGATGGTTGGTGTGGACTTGTTGGGCCGAAGGGCCTGTATCCAAACTAGGGAATCTAATCCAATCTCATTTGAAATGTGAAATTTTTGCATAGGAGCACCAGTCTAACTAATATACGCACATTTCTTGACTGGAATTTGAATCCACAATATTGTAATTCAGTGCTGAGACAGCTACCACTGAGTCAAGATTAAGGACTTGTAGTGCACATGATCACAGAAGAGGCACCTTAGATTCATGTGGTCTTTATTTCTTATTAATGGTAACCACCATTTAAAACTATGGCTGTGCTCTTCTTGGTAGTAATCCCTTCAATCCCAAATTGTCACAGTTCTAAAGTTCAAACTATGCCCTGGAAGTCAAATCATAAACAAGGCTGACTCGTAGAAACAAGAATGGATCTTTTGAGGCTGCTGTGCTGTACAATTAGATTATGGGTGATCATCGATCTTAAAGACACTTTGTTGAACTGTCTTCATTTCAAGATGTCATGAGTCTCCAAAAGTTTTATCAATTTTATGCCTTTAACTTGCTGAGTGATTTGAGCTTCCAGAGCACACTGTGATAGAGCTAAGTGATTCCACAATAAAATAGATCAGTTCTGATGAAGCGTCACAGGATCTAATAAGTTGACTCTGCTTTCTTTTCATAGATGCTGCCAGACCTGATGATTTTCTGCAGAAATTTCTGTTTTGTTTCAGATCTAAGCTCCAGTCCTGCCACATCCATTTGTAAATTTTGGTGGACATTTGAATAAATTGGTGGAGGAGGAAGCTGCACAATTATCCCCAGCCAGTGGGGGTCCCCAATGCATCAGTGCAAAAGATAAGTCTGAAGCATTTGTAGCAATGTTCAACCAAAGTGCCAAGTGGATAATCTCTCTCAGCCCCCTCCTGAGGTCTCCTGTACCATTGATGGCAGTATTCCGCAAATTTGATTAACTCAAGAATGATAGCAAAAAATATCTGAAGACCCTGGATGCTACAAAGGTTATGGGCCCTGACAACATTCTAGCAATACTACTAAGACTTGTGTTCCACAACTTGTAATGGTCCAAGCTGTTCCAGTCCACTTGGTAATGTCATAAATTGCTCAGGTATGTCCTATACTCACAAAGCAGGACATGTCTAACTTGGCCAATTACTGCACATCAGCTGACTCTCAATCATCAGTAAGGTGATTGAAGGGGTTATCAGCTGAGCCTTCAAGCAGCATTTGTTTTGCAATAATCTGCTCAGTTTAGGATCTGACAGGGACTGTGATTTCTTCACATTATTAAAGCTTTTGTTCCAAAATAGATAAAAGAACTGAATTTCAGAGGTGAGGTGAGAGTGACTGTGCTTGACGTGATAGTTGCATTGGACAGGATGGCATCAAGTAACTCTAGAAAAGCTAGAATCAATAGAAATGGAAGTTCTCCACTGGTTGAAGTCATAGGAACGCAGTTGTGGTTGTTGAAGGTCAGGCATTTTAGTTTTAGGATTTCACTGCAGGATTTCCTCAGGATAGTGTCTCAGGACCACCATCTTCAGCTGCTTGATCAATGATCTTCACTCCATCATAAGGTCAGAAGTGTGGATGGTAGCTGATGATTGTGCAATGTTTAGCAGTATTTATGACTGCTTAGCTACTGAAGCAGTCCATGTCTAAATACAGAAAGACTGCGACAATATCCAGAGATGAGTGTCATACGTGCTAGGCAATGATTATCTCCAACAAAAGAAAACCTAACTATTGCCCCATGACATTCAATGTGATGACTGAATCCCCCATGATCAACAATGTGGGAGTTACCAACAATCTGAAACTAAACTGGACTAACTGTAAGTTTGAGTTTCGGTTAGGGCATGCTCCTTTCAGGAGGAGCCAGAAGGAGGACTGTATCCTGAGCAAGATTTAAAATCAAGTTCAGGGATCTTGGGCCTTGTTTCAGTTTGGGCACACTCCTTTTGGGAGGAGACAGCAGTCACTCATTCTGGGGAAGCATTCTGCTGATGCCACAAGGGGAGAAGGGAACACAGTTTCTGATTGGTCAGATGTTAGTTTGTGTTAACCCATTAAGTTCCTTGGCACTATGGGTGAAGGATTCTCACTGCATTACGGAATGTGTGTCTCAGTTTTTTAAAAGGATTAGTGCGGTTAGTTCATCATTTAGTTAGTACAGGGAGTT